>NC_081413.1:260809481-261184481 GCF_030272615.1 Cryptomeria japonica
CGGTCCTTAAACAGAGTACAACCAGCAAAACCCAAAATAACTGAGACAAGCATAAACCGGTTGACACTAATCTTCTCATATAGTCTAATACTTCATTTCCATTTCACCCTAATGCATGAACAGGTAATCTACCATCAAAGATATACATATAAGCAACTAGATCAACATGATTCACCGCTTGATAGAAAACAACATAGCATCACATGAAGAAGACATTACACATCACACACATATTTTTCACGTGGAAACCCAACTGGGAAAAACCATGGTGGGGATGAATACGCACAAGCTTGTTTTTGAACTCTTTAGAAGTCCTCTCTGTTAGGAGCCTTGTCCGGTTAAAGACTGGCACAATAGGTTTTGTTAGGAACCAATCCTGTTAGGGATCACCCGGTTAAGGGATGGCTAGAATGCTCGGTTAAGGGTTAAACCCTGTTAAAGGTTACCTTGTTAGAGGATTTCAAGAACTCAATGGTTTTGAGTCACCCTGTTAAAGGATTTACAACAAGCTGGTTAAAGCTACCCTGTTAATGGATTTCTCAACTGTTGAAGTGGTTAGAGATCAACAGGTATTACAATGATCTGGTAACAGCACTCAATGCCAATGCAGATCCGCTTAAGCTCCTCTTCACCTTCTGCACTTCCACTCTGCAGGTATCACTTCTCTCCTCTGGTCTGGCAAGAATCATGTATCTCTTCTCTTGGATACACACACACAACTTTTGCCAACAACTTCAGAAAGAAACACAGCATCAAACTTATAGGAAAATAGCTAGGTCGGTAGCATAAACCCTAAGCCCTGAACCTGTTAGGTTAAGGAATTCAAATGGTTCAATCCTGACCGTTGAGCATACTACATTAAATGCAATAGTCTTGATCCAATCTCAAGATGTTCTCCATCATTCATTTTCCACCGATTTCATGGCGGCTGATAACCTATCAGGCGTTATCATAGTTTACAGCCTTCGCACATTCTCGAGGTAGATAGGAACAATCTTCTTCATGCAAGATCCTTCACGTGCACAAGGCTGACGTGGCAACATGATCTGTTCTTTGTTACAATGCTAACTCATCACACAAAGTCACCGGTTGAGCCACACAAGCTTGAGGCACTTCAATCGGAAACCCTGAAGTTGAGACTGCCAACTGGTAGTCATACAAAGCTTCCATGTGTCGGTTCCCATAATCACCTGTCGGTTCACCTTAAACAAACACACCGCTTCACTTTGGCACAAATGTCGGTTCACATAACCATATGCCAGCTCCCAATGTTATACTGGTTCTCTTCTCTTCATCATATTAACATCAATGACAACGCACAATATCATTATGTCCTCATACTGGTTCACATAATGCCAACAATCTCCCCCTTTGGCATTGATGGCAATATACAAAGATATCTCTCCGGTTCACATCTTCTCCCCCAATTTCTGCAGATATCTTCTCCACTTCACATCTTCTCCCCCTTTGACAACAATGCCAAAGTGGAGGCACAAGCTGCCCTGTTCCATTACGCTGCTCCCTCTGAGGAGTAACATCCTTCAACACATCAATCCAAAAAAAATTTGTCTATGCAATAGCTAACTGATGTGGAGCATATGCTTTTAGTTTACCTCCTGAAGGGGCAACACCCCTAATTCACCTCTTAAGTACATAAATGTAGCCTTTGGGAGAGGCTTGGTGAATATGTCTGTTAACTGCTCCTTACTGGAAACATGTTCCAGTGCAATCTCTTTGTTTTGAACCTTTTCCCTCAAGAAATGATACTTAAGCTCAAAGTGCTTGGTTCTAGAATGTAAAACCGGATTCTTGGAGATGTTAATTGCACTATTATTGTCACAAATTATACCTATCGGTTCAGATACAGAGACTTTGAAGCCATTTAACACATGCTTCATCCAAATTGTCTGAGTGCAGTTCATGAAAGCTGCAACATACTCTGCTTCTGTTGTAGACTGAGAGATACAACTCTGCTTCTTACTCATCCATGAGACTAGTCTACCACCAAGAAAGAATGCACCATCGGTAGTGCTTTTCCGGTCATCTACATTGCCTGCCCAATCAGCATCTATGTATACTTTTAAGTTAAAATCCTTGCTATATGGATACCACAATCCATAATCAATAGTTCCCTTCAGATACCTAAGAATCCAATTGACTACAACCAAGTGGGATTCTCTTGGGCTTTTTTGGAACCTTGCAGTAATGCCAACTACATGTGCAATATCTAGTCTGCTATGCACTACATAATGCAACTTACCAATCATTGATCGGTATTCCTTCTCATCAACCAATGTTGAGTCATCCTCTTTGGATAGTTTACAACCGGTCACCATCGGTGTACCAATCGGTTTGCTATCTTCCATGCCAAAGGTCTTCAACACCTCTTTGACATACTTGGACTGAGTGATAAAGATTCCATCTTTCATCTGTTGGATTTGCAGTCCAATGAAGAACTTAATCTCCCCTATGAGTGACATCTCAAATTCTTTCTTCATCTCATCTGCAAACTCATGACTCATTTTGTCATCTCCACCAAAGATAATGTCATCAACAAATACCTCACAGATCGGGATCTGATCCCCTTCAGACTTCAAGTAGATATTGCTATCTTCACTTGTTCTCTCAAATCCAATCTTCACAAGATGGGAATGCAGACATTCATACCAAGCTCTAGGTGCCTGCTTTAGACCATATAAGGCTTTATGTAGCCTACATACCATGTCACTCTCTTCAGATAGGGAAAACCCATCTGGTTGCTCTATGTACACCTCCTCTTCAGATACACCATTTAGGAATGCAGATTTTATATACATTTGATATACTTTGAAACCTTTAAAAGTTGCATATGCAAGAAGCATACGAACTCCTTCCAATCTAGCTACAGGAGCAAAGGTTTCTCCATAGTCTTCTCCTTCTTCTTGAGCATATCCTTTGCACACCAATCTGGCTTTGTTCCTAATCACTATGCCATCCTCATTTAACTTATTTCTAAAAACCCATTTGGTACCAATGACATTTTTATGCTTCGGTCTAGGTACCAAGGACCATGTACCATTTTTCTCTATCTGGTCAAGTTCCTCTTCCATTGCCTTGATCCAGTCTTCATCTTTATGTGTCTCTTTGAATGATTTAGGCTCAAATTCAGAGATCATACATTAGTTTTCTCTGATCTTTCTTCTTGTAAGGATTCCTGCATCTTTATCTCCTATGATTTGCTTAGGATCATGATTCAGCTTAACATACCGAGGAATGATCTTGATAGATTCCTCTTGCTTTTCTTCTTCATCCTCATCTTCTTCAGTATCAGCGTCTACATCTCCCGGTGTAGGAACACTGTTACTGGTACTCGGTTGACTAACAACCGGTTCCCAGAAGGTTACAACCCATTCATTTACCGCTTGCTTGCTGCCAGTTTCCTCAGTTTTCTCAGAGATTTCATCAACTCTTACATTGATGCTTTCCATAATTCTCTGAGTCCTATTATTGAAACACTTGAGAGCTTTGCTCTTGGTGGAATACCCTAGGAATATTCCCTCATCACATTTCACATCAAATTTGCTCTGGTGTTCACTCCTCTTGATGTAACATTTGCTACCAAACAATCTAAAGTAGCTAACCACAGGTGTCTTACCGGTCTAATACTCATAAGGAGTTTTATCCTTACCTTTCTTGATGAGTACTCGGTTCATTATGTAGACTGCAGTGCTCACTGCTTCTCTCCAAAAGGTGTGGGCTACCTTTCCTTGAATCAACATAGTTCTAGCTACTTCAACCACAGTCCTGTTATTCCTCTCTGCTAGGCCATTCTACTGTGGAGTCTGGGGAGCAGACAATTGCCTCTTGATGCCATGTTCTTCACAGTACTTGTTGAATTCATCGGAGGTGAATTCCCCTCCTTGATCAGTTCTCAGGCACTTTATCCTTTTACCACTTTCCTTCTCCACTAATTCTTTGAAAGCTTTGAACTTTACAAAAGCTTCAGACTTATCTTTCAAGAATGTGACCCACATCATTCTTGAGTAGTCATCAGTGAGAATCATGAAGTACCTATCACCCTGCACACTCCTAGTTTTCATAGGACCACACAAATCAGTATGCACAAGATCAAGCAAATTGTCAGTAGTGAAAGATTTACCTTTAAAGGTTGAGGAAGACATTTTCCCCAACTCACACTCTCTACACAAGGTATTATCCGGTTTGCTTAGCACCAGCAACCCTCTAACTGCCTTGATCTTACTAGCCTTCACAATAATATCAAAGTTTACATGGTAGAGTCTCTTATGCCATATCCAGCTATCATCAAATTTAGCCATAAGACATGTACTTTTATTTGCATTCAGCTAAAATACATTACCTTTGGTCTGCATGTCGGTGGCCACTAATTCCCCACTCTTTCCTTTGATTCTGCATACTCCATTCTTGAATTCCAAATTGAGACTACTATCATTCAGCTGGGCAACACTCAGAAGGTTGTGTCTGAGACCATCAACCCAGTACACATTGTCAGCACTACTCTTTCCATTTAGAGAGATGGACCCTCTTCCTTTGACCATGCATGGTGCATCATTGCCAAAGTGAACCACACCACCATCATACTCTTCCAAGGATAGAAACTTGCTCCGGTCACCAATCATATGGTGAGACAGCCACTGTCAATGATCCACTCATTGGAATTATCAAACTGGGAGACAAAAGCCTTCTTATCTGACACATCTTCCTTGACATAAACAAACACAATATCTTCATCCTCTGATTCCTCATCTGTGACATCTTCATCAACTGCCATAAAATAGTTTCTCTGGTTTCCTCCTTTGAATTTCTTGAACCTTTCCGGTTTGTCCTTGTTGTCACCATTAGGACAGTTTAAAGCAATATGTCCTATCCGGTTACAAGAAAAGCATTTCAAAGGAAGCTTACCTTTGTATTTGTCGGTTCCTTTAGGAAGTTTCCTGGCAAGGAGAGCTTCAAATGCCATCAAAATCTCCTCATCATCCATTTCTCTGCTCTGTCTTGGTTCACCACTGGTGCTAGCTTCTTTTCCTTTTCTGGATGATATAGTAGAAGCTTTAAAAGTTGATTCAGTCTTTTTAACACTGTCATCAAAACTATTTAGCTCATAGGCTATCAACTTTGCAATGATGGAGTCTAGGGATACCTTAGTCTTGTCTACTGATCTCAGCTCCTGAATAGTAGCAACCCTTATTGCATAGACCGGCAATAGGGATCTCAGGACTTTGCTTACCACAGTGGAATCTTCCATTTTACCACCTGCACTCTTGATATCTACAATAATGGTTTTGATTCTTATTCCATACTGTTGAATGGTCTCACCTTCAACCATCTGCATGTCTTCAAACTTCCCTCTAAGGCTTTCTTCCTTAGCTTGTTTTACGTGCTCATCATTGTCATAGATATTTTCAATAGTATCCCATACCTCTTTGGGATTTACCTTATCTTGGACATCAATAAACTCAATGTCAGATAAACTACTAATTAGAGCTTCCATGACTTGCCCATTCTCCTGCATCTCTCTCTTTTGGTCATTGGTGAGAGTACCGGTAGGGGCAACATAGGCATTCTCAACATAGCTCTAGTGTTGAGCACCCATGCTTCTGATGTATATCTTCATTTTGTCTTTCCATATACTAAAATTTTCTCTATTAAACTTTGGACCTTCCCTCTTCATCATTAGACTGGGATCTTTACCTCAAGCGGAAAAGCTTATAACACAGAGGACCTGGAGGACACTCTGATACCAATTGATAACTCAATGATGAACGAATAGTACCAAACCGCTACTGAGAGGGGGGGTGAATCAGTACAGACAAAAACACATTCTTGAACCAGTTTGTCAGTAGACATTGTGCATTGATAGACAAACAGTAACATCGGTCCTTAAACAGAGTACAACCAGCAAAACCCAAAATAACTGAGACAAGCATAAACCGGTTGACACTAATCTTCTCATACAGTCTAATACTTCATTTCCATTTTACCCTAATGCATGAACAAGTAATCTACCATCAAAGATATACATATAAGCAACTAGATCAACATGATTCACCACTTGACAGAAAACAACATAGCATCACATGACGAAGACACTACACATAACACACATATTTTTCATGTGAAAACCCAGCTGGGAAAAACCACGGTAGGGATGAATACCCACAAGCTTGTTTTTGAACTCTTTAGAAGTCTACTCTGTTAGGAGCCTTGTCCGGTTAAAGACTGATACAATAGGTTATGTTAGGAACCAATCCTGTTAGGGATCACCCAGTTAAGGGATGGCTAGAATGCCTAGTTAAGGGTTAAACCCTGTTAAAGGTTACCTTGTTAGAGGATTTCAAGAACTCAATGGTTTTGAGTCACCCTGTTAAAGGATTTACACCAAGCCGGTTAACGTTACCCTATTAAGGGATTTCTCAACTGTTGAAGTGGTTAGAGATCAACAGGTATTACAATGATCTGGTAACAACACTCAATGCTAATGCAAATCCACTTAAGCTCTTCTTCACCTTTTGCACTTCCACTCTGCAGGTATCACTTCTCTCCTCTAGTCTGGCAAAAATCACGTATCTCTTCTCTTGGATACACACACACAACTTTTGCCAACAACTTCAAAAAGAAACACAACATAGACCTTATAGGAAAATAGATAGGTCGGTAGCATAAACCCTAAGCCCTGAACCTGTTAGGTTAAGGAATTCAAACGGTTCAATCCTGACCATTGAGCATACTACATTAAATGCAACAATCTCGATCCAATCTCAAGACGTTCTCCATCGTTCATTTTCCACCGATTTCATGGCAGCTGATAACCTATCACGCGTTATCATCGTTTACAGACTTCACACATTCCCGAGGTAGATAGGAACAATCTTCTTCATGCAAGATCCTTCACGTGCACAAGGCTGACGTGGCAACATGATCTGTTCTTTGTTACAATGCTAACTCATCACACAAAGTCATCTGTTGAGCCACACAGGCTTGAGGCATTCCAACCGGAAACCCTAAAGTTGAGACTACCAATCGGTAGTCATACAAAGCTTCCATGTGTTGGTTCCCATAATCACCTGTTGGTTCACCTTAAACAAACACACCGCTTCACTTTGGCACAAATGTCGGTTCACATAACCATATGTCGGTTCCCAATGTTATACCAGTTCTCTTCTCTTCATCATATTGACATCAATGACAACACACAATGTCATTATGTCCTCATACCGGTTCACATAATGCCAACATGCATGGCAGCTTCGGGGAGCCTTCGAGTTGTCAAGGAGAAGGCTTTATTAGTAGAGGAGATTTAGAGTAAGCCACGGGATACACGAGATCAGTTTCAAAACTAAAACCCTGCACCACAGTCATCCGAGTTTTAGAAACCCCATTGAAAGGCAATCATAGACATTCTTGGGGGTCCTACAGACCCCCTCACCCTCAGCAATAGTCTCAATAGAATCAAAAGTATAGGCCTCCATAGGGACATCAGGGCTTTAATCCCAAACAGTGACGGACATAAGGTCCTAGACATGATCAGTGACCACAGGTTCCATACACACCCTCGATACAGACTTAGCAATCCATCGGGGGTGGTTTTAATGGATCTAGTAGGACAAGAGGACAACAATATTCTGGGCCACATGGTGTTCAATTTCAGGTACGTGGTGCTTTCTTTACTTGTGGCACCATGGGACACATGGTGAGAGAGTGCCCACAGGGTCAGATGGCAGGTAATCAACATGTGGTAGGTTCAAAGCCTACAGTTGGGGATATGGGTAAGTCCCACAAAGTTTTCGCAGCAGTTGATAACCGCCAAGATGAACATCAGGCTACAGTTATAGAGGCCACAAGTATGATCAGAGGTATTAGTGTTACTATCCTATTTGATTCAAGAGCTACTTATTATTTTATCTCCATTGGTTGTGGAGCATTGTGGGCTAATGGCAACTAGGCAGGATGTTAGCTGGGAGGTTGAGTTAGCATCAGGAGCTAGAGTGTTTATTGAATCAGTGGTTAGGGATTGTCAGCTTCAGATTGGGAATATGACGACTGTAGCAAACCTTCGAGTTACACTACTAGGATCTTATGGCCTTGTTCTTGGTATAGATTGGCTATATGCCCATAGAGCCAAGATGGATTGTTGGCAGAAGAAGATCGAGTGTGTAGATGATCATGGTACTTCCACAGTGATTTCAGGAGTTTAGAGACCAATATCCCTTCGTATGATCTCCACTATGCAGCTTAAGCGAAGCATGCAAAAGGGATGTCAGTTATTCGCCATCACTATTAGTGACGGGGAAGAAGAGGATGAGAAGGAACTCTCACTTGATGATCATCTTATTCTTAACAAATTTGCAGATGTTTTTCCTTCTAAGCTACCTGGTATGCCATCTCGTAGAGAGATTAATTTTCATATAGATCTTGTACTAGGAGTTGAGCCAGTCTCGAGAGCACCATATAGAATGTCCACTAATGAGCTTAGTGAGCTCAAGATTCATCTTGAGGAACTTTTAGAAAAGGGCATATTCATCCTAGCATCTCCCCTTGGGGTGCACCAGTCATCTTCATAAAGAAGAAGGATGGATCCCTACGGTTATGTATGGACTACCGACAATTAAACAAAGTTACCATTAAGAATCAATATCCATTACCCAGGATTGATGATTTATTTGATCAGTTCCAGGGTACCAAAGTGTTTTAAAGAATAGATCTAAAGTCGGGGTACCATGAGTTGAGGATAGTGGAAAGTGATATTCACAAAATCGCTTTTCGAACTAAATATGGCCACTATGAGTTTACAGTAGTACCTTTTGGCCTTACGAATGCTCTAGCAGTATTCATGAGTCTCATGAATGGGGTATTACACACCTTCCTTGACAGATTTGTGATTGTGTTCCTTGATGATATATTGATATATTCTTAGAATGAGGAAGATCATGAGGAGCACTTGTGTCAGGTATTGCAATGTTTGAGAGAGAATGAGTTGTATAGTAGGTTGTCTAAGTGTGCCTTCTTTCGTATAGAGGTCCAATATTTAGGACATATCATATCAGTGATGGGATCTCAGTTGACCCATCAAAGATTAGAGCTATCATGAATTGGCCAGCGCCAACCAGTGTGATAGAGGTCAGGATATCCATGGGGATAGTAGGCTATTATAGATGCTTCGGTGAGGGGTTCTCTAGGGTTATACACCCTATTACATCTCTTCAAAGAAAGGAAAAGAAATTTGAGTGGACAAAAAAGTGCGAGAGAGCCTTTCAGGAACTCAAAAAGGCACTTACTAGCGCACCTATTCTTGGTGTGTCGTATCCCTCAACCAATTTTGCGGTAAGTATATATGCTTCCTTGGATGGTTTGGGAGCAGTACTTATGTAGGATGGTCAAGCTATTGCATATGAGTCTAGGAAACTTAAGACTCACGAGCTTAAGTACCCTACTCATGACCTTGAGCTTGCAGTAGTGGTGCACACACTAGTGAAATGGAGATATTTTCTTTTAGGACATCGCTTTGAGCTTCATTCTAATCATCAGAGCTTGCAGTACATATTTACTTAGCCTAACCTTAATGCTCGTCAGAGGAGATGGATGGAGTTCTTGTGTGAGTATGATTTTGATGTTCAATGCATCAAGGGGAAAGAGAAGGTAGTTGAAGATGCATTGAGTAGGAGATACCATGAGTTATACTCTATGTTCATAGATACAGATTTGAAAGATCACATATTGCAGCACTTGCCTGAGGATGAGTGGTATTTAGAGTTGTGTCAAGTAGTGAAATCTCAGAGGGCCCTTGAAGGGAAATATGTAGATTATTCATTGGAATTTGATGGATTACTATGCCACAGAGGGCACATTTATGTACCTTCTTCCGAGAAATTGGGTGATTTCATTACGACTGAGGCTCATAGAGCACCCTATGTAGCACATCCTGAGGTTAAGAAGTTGCATGCAGATTTAAGACAGTTGTATCACTAGTTGGGTATGTGGCAACACATTGCAAAGTTAGTATCCTGATGTCTTGAGTACCAGAGGGTTAAGGTGAAGCACCGCCACCCAGGTGGATTGCTCCAACCTCAGAAGATACCAGAGTGGAAGTGGGACACAATTTCGATGGATTTCATCATTGATCTTCCCATGTCATCTCACCACCATGATGCCATCATGGTGGTAGTTGATAAGTTGACCAAAGTGGCTCACTTCTCACTCGTCCGAACTACTTTTATAGTTTGTATTCATGACTATGACCCTTTTTCTTTGTGGTAAATGCCTTATTACTTGCTCACTACCCTCTTTACTGTCATTATTCTACTCTAGGGTATGTAGTAGGCCTGTGAACTACTATTTAGATTATTCATTACATCCTTGCATATTAGCATGCTTTATTCACTGCACTTCTGATCTTGGTACATGTATTTCTCCTCTGTGATAGTAAAATCACTACCTTTATATTGGATCTCCATTGTGAATGTGATCACATTTGTTGTTCATAATCTTTGTATTATAGTTGCTCAGATTATACCTCTTGAATCCTATTCACAACTCAGGGGTTACCCTTTCTTAATGATTGCAAAAAAGTCTCTAAATAATTGCTCACTGTTTTGTCTTCATTTTTATTTCTTCTTGTAACCATCATCATGACTATCTTGGAAGTTTGTATTTGTATGACTATCTTTAATCACCTTGCCCACTGTGATTTATTATCTCATAATGCCCTGTGTAGCATCTTTGATGGCTTTTGATGGCAAGCTCTGATACGTGACTATCAAATACTATGATGACTGCAAAAACCCTGAACTCATGGGACTAATGATTGTATCTATTCTCATGTGCATCTATTACTGGTACTTGACTGATCTTACAAGGTATATTCATCGACCTAGATGTGTTGCTACTGTTTTGACAACATACTCTTCACGATTTGGTCCTTGTCCATTAATGTGCTATGGGTGGATTTTGATATTGCTCACTATGAATAGGAATGCTTTGTTTAAGTTATTCATTGTCTTTCTATGCATCATCAATGTAAGCCCTTGAAGGTTGTATTCAAGGTATGATGTATCACTGTTTGAAAGCTCTAAGTATGTGACTTGCTCTGTATTCACTATATTTTTTCACATTGGTAGTGATACTCTATGATTGTTAGTATGTGACAATGGGTTACTCTTTGATGTTCCAGTCTCCTTTTGGTCTTTGTAGCTAACTGTAGCTTGATCACTATATCTACTTATTTGATGTTTGATTCCATCTGTGTCACTTATGAGCTCAACCCCTCATTGTTATACTTTGCAGTCTATCCTTTGGATGCATGTCAACTTTCTTCTAATAGGGACTTTGTTCTTCACTATGATTTTGTCATAAGATTCCTAAAAGCTTATGAATGGCTAGACTTTGTGATGATTGATCTTCATTCTACACTATACAAACAGTATTGTGACATAATACAATCCTTGTCTTTATTTTTGACTCCTCATTTTGGATGATGACAACTGCAACAAGTCTTTCTGCAACCTGGTGACTATTTTTCTTTCTTTTCATTGCTCTAGGATGTTTGTACTCTATGAAGATGTTGTGTTCCACTTTGACTATTCCATGAATTATTGTGATTGTTACGCACTTAAATGATTCTTGTGATTCTTTCACCGTTGTCCTTTAAAGGTCATTATTCATTATCACTATGAAGTGCATGATACATTCATTTGGAATGTATTTATCTCTATTCACTTGGAACAATGACTGTCTTTGTGAGATTGAGGACTATGTACTCTTCATATGGCCTTGTCACAATCCATGATGATAATTGTCTCATGAAATTTGACCATGGATAATGATATATTGCTCTCAATATAATGGCACTTTAGCAATTACTGTTCTTTTGAAGAAATTCATTGTACTCTTAACATGTATGCTTGTAACTCAACATGTCGGGCTCAACCCTTATGGGAGCCACATTTTAACCCACATGCTATGAAATTATGACACAAGTGTAAACTTATAAGCATTTAAATGATGAAAATAAAACCTATACCTGCACAGTGAACAAACATGTTAGATAAAAATGAGAATATATATGTTTGTTTGATAGCTTTGGTTTTCTTAGACTATGACATGCTAGTTGTTATGATATATTTGAGGATTAAATTATCTGTTTATGGATGCATGTGTTTATAATGAATGATGACTTCTCATTGCTATAACAACATTCTCTCTCTTAGATGCAAGCAGGGAGCAACAACTGGACACTAGGCAGGCAGAAAGTCAAAGATGATTCAAGGCAACTCAGTCAAGACTCATAATTTAGGCAATGACGATTCACCCTTCCTTATGTGTGCATTTATTTTTCTTTTCATCTACAAATATATAATTATTTTCCTCATCTAAATTATAAGAGTTAGTCTCATGGCTTGTGTGAGACATTATCCATTTAAATTATCAATACAAATTACTTTTTCTCATAAATTATGCACTCTCTCCTATGCATATGCATCTACATAATGTTATGTGATAGTGTGATCTTATTTTTTTGAGAGTTAATCCTTCATACACTTGGCACATTGTCATTATAATCCATTATATCATGATGCATAAGACTGGTGTTGCAATAAAATTTAGTTGATTACTATATTAAAATAACCTTCCTAACATGTACATACCATCTACCATACCCAATCATCACATGCCATTTTATTCTCATTATCCATATCCTCATCATATCCCTTTGCACATCATCTTGACCCTAATTCGTACCTTTCATCCCTTTATTAACATCCTTTCTCAACTTATATGCATCCCAACCTTCCTACATATAACCCCCTACCTACTTTTTTGGCTATCTCATCAAACCCTTCCCATTAGACCTATGTGATCCAACTCTCCTTTTAGGATACTATTTAGAACTTCTAATCTACCTGTCCTCTTGAGGGGGCATCCTTGCACTAAATTATCCAAAATAAAAATTGACAATCCATTCAATCATTGAAGTATCAAATCTAGTCCTAATCAATATCAATTAATCAATCAAATCCAAGTCATCAAGCAATCATAAAATTAAAATATAAATGCTTGGGACATATTATCAACAAGGTCATCCCACCAAGTGTCTATATTTATTTTCATTGAAATAATGTCACATTACAGTTGTGATGCCATTCAAAGGGGGACAAAATATGGACACATAACATATGCTCTTTCACTTTAACCCTACTATCACATTGTCTATTGTTGGAGTAAGTAGGACACGTTATCTAATTATTTATTTAATTAGTTCTTTAATTACTTTATTCACTTAAGCTAAACTTGGGTGATTTTTCTATTTATTTAATTAGGCTAATAATAGCTTAATTTGTTTCATTCATTATGATTATGACACTTGGCACTAGCTAATTTAATTTAGCATTATGGTTTGCATCTAGGTTTTTATTCATCCTTTTATAAGGATTCAAACATTTATTTTAATCATATCTTTATGTGCAATCAATACAATATTCTCAAGTTGTGTTGAGCAAATTATCCTTGCTTGATTTTTCTATGTGACAGGGGGTGTGCTTGTAGATGATTCTTGGCTTATGAGGTTGGATTATCAACTTCTACATGGTATCTAAACAAATTTGCTAAGTTTTTGTCCATATTCTTGAGGGATCCAACCTTGAGAGAATTTTTCGTGCACTTTGGGCTCAAACAGAGGTTGTCAACACATTCACAATGTCCCAAAACCTATAGATAGGCCATTGTTTCACTGAAATCCAAGTAGTTGAAGTTTTGGATCAATTTTGTTGAGGGCACAAAAATTGAGACAAAATCTAGGAGTTAGCAAAACAATTGGGCACTTTGGGGCAAACCAACCTCGCAACCTCGCCATTGCACTTAGAGTGGCCAAAAAGTTGCAAAAATTTGAGTTAGGAATTTTTTTTCTATTATTTTTTAGGGTACCTTACAGTTGTATGGGATTCCTTATGAACATACAAATCCATATGGAGTATGGCTTGCAATTACCTATAATAACCATTAAAACACAACTAGTTAAAAAAAAATCACAAAAAAAATTCTACAAATATAATTTTTTTTGGGGCAACATTTGTTTTGAAAGGGTCTGATCGGTTTTTCTTAGATTTGTACCCTTATTGCATAGGCACTACGCATGTGTATATAAATGTGACATCAATCAACATCCCTATGCATGCTCTAGCTTTGTTTGTGTCATTTCTTATGTTGTCCCCTTGCATAGTCAACAAACCCAATTAGCATTTTTGCCACATTAATGCCTAGTTAGTGATGCCACATCAGCATCTAGGGAAACATTTCATTGACATTAGTAGTAAAATTAGCCTTGTGCATGCCCCCTCAAGCCCTTCAATTTAGTTATTGACCTACACTCATTTTTTTGTTCATAACTTATGGACTCAAAATCACACAAATGAGATATCATCAAAAAGTTGGTTCCGACGCTAATCCAATGGTGTTGGTTTTTATCTAAATTTTTTGTACTAAGTTTGTGAAGTTAAATCTTTAATTTTGTGCTTCTAGGGCCATATATTGCACATTTGTACTCCATTTTTTGCAAATGAGTAAGTGTTGGAAACCTGGTGGAGTCCTCTATGTAGATCTTATTTCTATTTTTCTAGAATTTCCATTAAGTATATAGAGATATTAGATTGAATTATTTCTTGATTTTGTCATTTCTTGCAAAAGGGTTGTTTTTTCTTGATGTGGTGGGGGGGGGGGGTTATAATTATCATCTTTCAGACCCATATATTGCCATAGTCCTTGCCTAATTTGAAAACCAATTCCAATGGTGTAACCCTTTGTTGAGAAACTAACACCCCATAACTATTGTAGCTGGAAGACCAAGATGACCAAATTGCTTCAATCTAAGGGCTTAATGACATGTTTAAATGAGACCCAATTGAATTTGACTTGTCAATTTGAGATCCTTTAGAGTAGGGATAAGATGGATGAGGCTATGGATTTTATTGGCCTATAGGTTAGATAGTCTCCAATTCTATATTGATTCTTACAATATTCGTAAGGCTATGTGGCATAAATTTGACACTAGCTTGATTTAGATTTAACATCATTTGTACTTGATTCCTTTCCCTCCATTGAGACTTTTTTGAGAAATTCAAATCCATCATATCACTTTTACAATTTTGCGTCAAGGAGAAGACTAATAAAGAGTGTATCTTTCTGATTTTGTTAAAGATTCAAGGACCCTTTTAGTTCTTTGGTTCTTCATTTTATTCCACCGTGGATGCTTTGGGTACTACCTTCACTATGTCTTCATTTGAGGTATTTTATGAGTGCCTAGTATGGAAATAGTTCAAATTGTCATAGATTGATTCAGTTTATGATTCTAAATCACAAGCTTTGGTTGCTTAGACATCTACAAGGATATAGAAGAAGAAGCAAAACAAAGGTTCATAGTCTACTCAACCAACTTTAGAGTCTCATGCATAAGATTCAAATTCTTCTTTCTCTTCCAAGAGGTCTTCATCTAGGAAGGACAAGCCTAAGTGTACTTATTGCACCAAGATAGGCCATGATGAGCATCATTGTTATGCAAAGAAGATAGATGAGTTGAAAGAACTTCTTGAAAGAATCATATTCAACCACCTTCATCTAGTGCATCCTCTTCTACAACTTTAGGGCCTGCACATCTCAAGTTAGCTTCTATGACATGCGGTGAAGACATGAGGAAATGACATGCTCTCTTTGTATTGACATATCTTTAGTCTAGCAGGTGGCTTCTTGATTTAGGATCCTCTCATTATACGACATCATCTTAGGGTATGTTCTCTTCTTTTGAGCATCATACATTTACATTCTTTTTGATGGGTGATAACACTTACATGAGTATTATCGGGAGTGGTTCTATTGAGGTGATGGTGACACATTAAAAAATGTTCTTTGTATCCCTTTGTTATCTTCCAACCTTCTTCCATCTACCAAATTAATCATAGTGGGACAAGGATGTTTGATATTATGGTGAAAATTAGGGTTTCCACCACTAGATGTAGTAAAACCACTAATTTTGCTTAAGGAACAATTAAATTAGGGAAAGATAGGAATTTGATAGAGCTAAGCCTAATAGACTATATTTTGATATGATTCTAGGCCCTTTTGATGGGGCTCTTCTTTCCCTTGAGTTGAATTGATTTGAATTCATTGAAGATGCTGAAATTAGGGCAAATGCGTGAATATTAAAGACATTAGGCATGAATAGTGAGCTAAAATTGTTGCATGGATTTACAAACCTAGATCTAAGAAATAAATGAAGGTTCATATTTGTTCCCTGAAGGTTGACCTGAATTGTTGGGACTAGAGTGTCAATCACCCTAGTCCTCCGAACTTTTCGCCATCCAAAAAAGAACCTGTTCATCTCTGTGAATAATGTTAATCCTAAAAATTACAACTTTGTATATGTTTCCTACATATAAAGAAAGGGCAAAATATTTGGAATAGGGGTTTACCTAAGTCAAACCCCAATTTAGGAATTAACCTTGAATGAAATAATGTAAATACTAAAATAAATGTTGGAAAGATATACCTCATATTTGCAATTATTGATGATGATGTTTTGCTTCTTAAATATAATCACATATGTTGTATGGAATGACATGAACATGACAAAACCCTGATCACACACACATGCTTACTTATGAATGATGTAATTTTTCTCCACAATGGTTGAATGAAGAATATGCATCCTTGTAGATCTTTGAAAATGCTTGATGATGAATACTTCATAGATGCAAGAATGCTTTAGGTCGAATGAAAATGCTATTTAGGATTTGATCAAATGTCCTTATATATGGGTATCTGGGTCATTTACCGATTAGGTCAACCTCCAATGGTCATGCAGAGCCACAAAATTGAATTGCCGCCAGAAAGATAGGACCCTTGCCCCATTTCGAAATTGGGCCCAACTAAGAGGGACCATGGCATTGGGCACCTTGGTCTAGGACCAAGGTGTGGGTGCCTTGGTCCTTCTCAAGAAAGGGACCACAATTAAGCCATAGGAATAAGGGTACTCCTCTAGGAAATTCATTAGTGCATGTACATGGCATCAAAATTGGAGAATGGGCACAAAACAAACCTAAATATGAGATGAAGATAAGACATGGTAAAGTAGGGGCACAAACATGAGGTGCAAATTGGCTCGGTGACAATTTAAAATGCTACATTTATCCCCCACTTTAACGAGAGTATGATCCTATACAAATATTCACAGTAAAGTAGATGAAAGATGAAAGAGAGGAGAAATCAGGAGCATAATCACAAGGATTATAAGACATCACTAATTTCAAGGAACCACACCCCCAATCTTGGGATCTCAACTCACTCAATTTCATGCAAGGGCACACAAAAGAAGATAAAAATAAAAAAGGCAAACAAAGACAAACAAAGATAAAAAGGCCAAAAACACACAAAAAGCTAAAAGCCAAAAATAATACCTTAAGTCAACTAGTCGAAGAGACCTCAATATCAAAATGTATCAACCTCTAATATCATTCTTGAAAAACACCATCTCAAGAACACAAGTGACAACATTTAAAAAGAGAAAGATCACGCATCATCCATGAACTACAAATAGTAGAGCTGTGTGTGTGTGTGTGTGTGTGTGTGTGTGAGAGAGAGAGAGAGAGAGAGAGAGAGAGAGAGAGAGCATCGATACACATTCTAGATTTTTTTTTTCTAGGTGATCCATGAGAATAAGAGAGAGAAGACATGGATACACATTCTAGAGGTGTTTTTATAGGTGATTGATGTTGAGGAGGAGAGTAGGAATAGTCTAGCTGTATTTTGCTAGTTGCACTCACCCTCGTGCATGTGTGCAAGTGATATATGGTTTTAGGTGTTAAGCATCTCATATAAGATTTTGTTTTCTCTAGTTTCAAGCATGCAATAGCCCGTGTAAGACATGAAATGAAAATGCAAATGTGTGTCTGGTATTAGGAACATCTTGTATAAGAGTTTGTTTGCTTTGGTTTCGAGAATGTGTAACCCCGTGTAAGACAAATATATGCCTGGTTTTGAGGATTTCTTGTGTAAGAGTTTGTTTGCTCTATTTTAGAGAATGTGCACCTAAAACAAGACATATAGAAATGTTGTGTCTAGTTTCGGGAATGAAGCATCTTGTGTAAGAAATTGTTTTCTCTAGTTTCAAGAATGAACACCTCGTTTAAGACATGTAAGAATATAGTACAATATGGTACAAAGAGGGCGATATATATTCCCCCCCATTAAGATGTCAACATATCCCTATGTTGATATCTTAAGAAAGATAGAAATAAGGATACCCACCTTCAACACCAATGAGATATCCTTTGGGCAACAATGTTCACAAATCCAAGCTAAAGAGGGAATACCCTTATAAGCAAGGATATGATAGTTAAAAAAGAGATATCTTGCAACAAGTGTAAAGAGGATACCTGGAGGAGAAGAGATATGTTCTCAAAGACATCTACCTCCAAGAGGAGTTTTTTGAACAAACATGATATCTTCTAGAGAAGGAAAGGAGAACAAGAATGCCTGCCTTCCTCATATTGTTGGGTAAAGAGATTCTTGATAAAGGATGACACACTTTGACCCAAAGTGAAGGGTTTGTTTATAATAGATATATATTGTCAAGTGAAAAAGAGATTGTAGTCAAGGATACACACCTCTTTCATAAGAGGGAATCCTTGAGAAAACAACAACTTCACATAAGGAATGTCATCAAATCATAAGCAAACACCACTGAACAAAGGAAAAGTGGATCCTTAGAATGGATAAGAAAGATAAATTCCCCCCAAGTATAGGGACAATGAGAAGAGTTACAAAACCTCTGAGGAGAGATTAGACATAAGCAAATGCACAATGTACTCACGTGAATGAATATTCAATGCAAGAAAATACATTAGGATATGCAAAATGAAACTCTAAATAAGAGGTAGGCTTCAAAGAAGGAAAGACTAAGATGAAGGATAAAAACTCTCTTAAGGAGAGAATAATAATTAAAGACATACCATTCCATGCAAGAAAGGACATCAAAGTATGAAAAGTGCAACCTCTAAAGGGAATAATGAAACTTAGATAGAGAGAAGAAATAAGATAAGATTCTTGTCCCCTAAGTATATAGAAGAAATAATGACTTATGTTGCTGCCCCAAGATGTTTGTTATTGAAATAACATCACCTCTTATGACAAAGAGTCCCCCAATGAAGTCAAATACTAATGTCATAGGGTGAGGAGAAACGTGAAGGGTGAATGGAGTGCTAAGGCACTACCTCTTCACTAAGGAAGAGTACAAAATCAATTGTAAAAGTTATGGAGCCCTATCATATTGTTGTTGAATAAATGTTTTACATGCTTTAAATTTTCCAACTGAATGAGAGAAACAATGATGAAAAAGACAATGTTCATTACCTTCCTTGTGTTTATTGCTAAATCTTATGAAAGGAAAAAGAACATTCTTATCATACTTCAATCTCCAAAAGATTATAGTGGCTAATTTCTCTTGGTCATCAATAGGAGTAGGTCTTGTCCCTTGAGATATAGGACAAGGGTTGCTAGAAGAAGAAGGATTGTTTTATATGATTTTAATAGCTACATTATTAACTAGTTCTTGCATACTTTTTTGAAAATCCAAACAATAATTGGCATGATGGTCATGAGTTTGATGATATGAACAAAAAGGAGTGTTTGAGGAAGAACCTTTAGATGGACGATAAGTCTTATGTCTTGCAAGATAATCCTTAAAGTTTTTAATTCTAAGGAGATCATCCATAGGTGAATCATGGTAATGTCCTAGTCCTTCAGTAGTAATTTGGGTAGGGGGGTTTATAGGGACTCTTATTCCTTGTACACATTTTCCAAGTCCTTGTCCTCTAAAACATTGTTTTGATATTATGTTATAGCCACTCCTATAAGAATGTTTTGATTGAGAAGGAGGATGAGTATGATAATGAATTTCTTTGAAATTTGCAGTGTAAGTGTATTTAGAAGTAACACAAGGAAAATAGATGAAGGAATATCCTTGGTAGGGAGATTCTCCTTTCTATCATCATGCATATCCTCTTTAATAGCTTGGTAAGGAAGATCCTTATAATATAAGGCCTCATATTTACTTAATGTTATGTGGGGAGATAGATCATGAATGAAATGCATAACATCATCTTCTCTACAAATGTTTTGATGGTTAAGATAAGCTCTAGGAGAATAAAGGAGATCTAAAGAGATTGAAACATCAATATTTTGACCTTACCCCCCTTGTGCTAGGGTATGTGTATGAGAAGAAGATGGTGCCATGTTGCTCTTCAATTCTTTCTCTCCATTAGAGAGATCATTGATAGGAGTATTAGTTATTTCTTCATTCACATTAGATACCCAAGGAGATGTACAAGTATTAGGTTTTTCATTAGAATCTCTAGGATTAGGATCTACAAAAGCTTTTATGTGATCTACATATGTTATGAACTTTCCTAAAAATATCACCATAAAACAACATGCATCATGAATAAAAGCTTTGAGATTTAATTGATTAATAGGAAGCAACTTGGAAATTTTAAAAATGCAATATGTCAAAGTGCTATGGATGAAAAGAAGTATATTTGTGAATTGAAAGAAACTATTATCCAACACATGATTATGATAAATATAAGTGAAAAGAAATGTAATCATGTGTGAAATGACAAATAAATTAGATCTATTAAGTGCCATTATGAATGTGTAAAATCAGATCTGAAAATAGATTTGAAAAATTATGCAACCCACAAAAAATTAACCAAAATAAATTAGGGTTTTTGTGAATTTAAACTCTTAATTTATGTAAATTGATTAAAAATATAATCTATGAGTGCAAAATAAAAAGTTAAAAATGATCACAAATCAGATCCAAAATAATTAACTCAAATTAGGCAACCCACAAGTTCAATTTTAGAATTATAAATTAAGGTTTTTGTGAATTTAACCTAAATTTATGCAATTCAATTGAAAATTAAACTTGAAAATGTAAAATTGAATTTTAAAATACATAAAAACTCATATCAAAGAACATAAATCAGAAATAAGGGTGTAAGATGTCGGGTTCACCAAAATGCAATGTGGTGAAAATTAGGATTTCCACCACTAGATGTAGTAAAACCACTAATTTTGCTCAAGGACCAATTACATTAGGGAAAGATAGGAATTTGATAGATCAAAGCCTAATAGACCTAGTTTCTAATATGATTCCAAACCCTTTTGATGGGGCTCTTCTTTCCCTTGAGTTGAATTGATTTGAACTTGTTGAAGATGTTGTAATTAGGGCAAATGCGTGAATATAGAAGAGATCGAGCATAAACAATGAGCTAAAATCATTGCATAGAGCTACAAACCTAGATCTGAGAAATAAATGAAGGTTTAGACCTGTTCTTGAAAGGTCAACCTGAATTGTCAATACTGGAGTGTCGGTCGCCCTTGTCCTCTAAACTTTTCATCATCCAAAAGGGAACCTGCTCATCTCTATGAATAATGTTGATCTTGAAAATTACAGTTATGTACCTGTTTTTTGCACACAGAAAGAAAAAGGAAATTTTTGGGAATAGGGGTTTTCCTAAGTCAAATCCCTCTTTAGGAATTAACCTTGAATGAAATAATGCAAATACTAAAATAAATGTTGGAAAGATATACCTCATATTTGCAATTTATCGCTAATGTGATTTGCTTCTTAAATATAATCACACATGTTGTATGAAATGGAATGAACATGACAAAACCCTAATCACACACACATGCTTGCATATTAATGATGTAATTTTGCTCCACAACGGTTGAATGAAGAATATGCAACCTTGAAGATCTTTGAAAATGCTTGATGATGAATGCTTTAGGTCGAATGCACATGCTATCTAGGATTGATCAAATGTCTTTATATATGGGTATCTAGGTCATTTACTGATTAGGCCAACCTTCAATGGTCATGCAGAGCCACGAAATTGAATTCTCATTGGAAAGACATGACCCTTGCCCCATTTCAAAATTGGGCCGAACTAAGAGGGACCATGGTACTGGGCGCCCTGGTCCTTCTCATAAAGGGACCACAATTAAGCCATAGGAAGAAGGGTAACCCTCCAATAAATCTATTAGTGGGTGTACATGGCATCAAAATTGGAGAATGAACATAAATCATACCTAAATAGGAGATGAGGATAAGACACGCTAAAGTAGGGACACAAACATGAGGTGTAAATTGGCCTGGTGGCAATTTATGATGCTACAAATACATCACACACTCCAATGAGGATATTACTTCCTCTTTGATGACAACTTTAGTATTCCTATCATCTTATCTTTAGTGCCTGCGAAGGTTGTTCATCAAGTATCTACATAGTTTTTTGATCTTGCTTCAGTTGATTTGGCATATCATGATTCAGACATGTGGACAATTAAGTAACTTTCCATGGCACACATCTTGAGACTATTCCTTCCATCTTCTTTCATGGGGTTGCTTCTGCCTTGGCCATTCGCTTTGTTTCTTCCCAAGGGGAGGAACATGGTTTACCTCTCTTGGATCTTCATCAACATTTGTCCTCAAGGCTTCATCTTTGGCATTAGAACTTCTCTCTTATGGGGGGGTAAATTGTCTCTTCCTTTCTCTCCTACAAAGGATATTGATTGTACTTATGTGACTGATTAAGTACTTGGGGGGACATTTGGATTCCTGCATTCTTAATCACATGTACTCTTTATTTCTTTTTCTCTAAATTTTGGAGAGGAGTTTACTCCCATTGGATTTTCCTCCTTTTCTCCATTTGCAATAGTTGCATTAGTTTGTACATGGGTACCTAATAAAGCCTTTGTTGTCAGGACCCATTCATGCTTGCATCTTTGCATTCATATTAGCTTTTTAGCTACCCCCCAAGTTAATCCTAAGGGGAGGTGTTGGAGTAATTGGGACACATCATCTAATTATTCATTTGATTAATTCGGTCACATTATCTAATTATTCATTTGATTAGGTCGTTTAATTACTTTATTCACTTAAGATGAACTTAGGTTTCTTTTCCATTTATTTAACTAGGCTAATAATAGCTTAAGATGTCTCATTCATTATGACTGTGACACTTGGCACTAGCCAATTTAATCTAGCATTAGGGTTTTCATCTAGGGTTTCATTCATCCTCTCATAAGGATTCATTCATTCATTGTAATCATGTCTTTGTGTGCAATCAATACACAATTCATAGTGTTGAGTAAATTATTCTTGCTTGATTTCTCTATGTGACACATGGTATGCTTGTAGATGATTCTTAGCTTGTGAGGTTGGATCATCATCTACATATACATCTACATCAAACACTAATATTCTGACTTAACCTTTCATCACCAATTAATTGAATGAATCATATTTATTTAATCATTTCAACTAACTCTCCTTCCAACATTTTCATCATTTAATTAAATATCTAATTAATTAAAACATTCTCATAAATTAATGAAAAATCATGTTTTAATTAATCTGACTAATTCTCACCCATCATTGAATAATTAAATAATTTTGATTATTCATTTAATTAAGCTAGTCCTCTTCCATTAGTTACTTACACAAACATACTTTATTTAATTAATTAAGTCTTGCACATTCCTTCACTACTCAATTAAATATAAAAACAATAAAAAGTCAACCCTTACTATAATCCAAAAAACACCATTTTGCATCTCTACCTTCCCATTCAAATCGAGGTAATCTCCATCATCCATTTTTCTCAATCCTTGTCTTATTAATTTGCACTTATCAAAACCATCACTTGGAAGCATCTCACTTTCCTATGTAGTTGAGCTAATCTCCACCCTCCGTCATTAGCTTCCTTTGGAAGTTAGTCAATCCTCACCCTCCTATCCAAGAACTAATCTCAAATTCTTGATTATTCCATCCAAAAAAATCCATAAAACTTCATCCTTAACCTTATTTGAAAAATGGTGGAAGACAAGCATTACATGTTAAAGTATTTTCAATACTTCTAGAGTAAATCCAAGTCCTCAAAAGAGTGTTAGAAGTTTTTGTTTTCTTCCATTATTGTTTTAATCCATTCTTTTGTTGTAATGGAGGTCTATGCAAATTTAGGATGAGGGGTTTATTTATGTCATTTCTCTTGTTTTATTCTAAATTTTGGCATCCACAAATGGAACAATAACTTGAATGCACATTAAATTAATAACAAATAGATAGACATTGAATGCCAAACTAATAATAAATAAAAAGAGATTTATTATGAATAAATTCAACAAGTCTATGTATGAAAAGGTGTTAGGGAGGGAATAAATACTAGCTTGATGGATTTAACCCCACATGATCATATCACCAAAAGATTTATATAAAAAACAAATATCATTTGAAAAGCAAAGATTCTTATCTTTAGATGAAAGGGACAAGAAAAATAGAAAAAAACTAAATGTTTCTTTTGCATCGTAGTTTAAAAAACCGCTTTACTTTAGAATATAAAATTTACAATAACATTCAAACCAAATACATAAATAATTTAAACAATTTTCAAAAAATCTATTAAAAAAATAAATTAAAATTACACAATCCAACCTTTATTAAAAAAACTAATTCATAATAATTTAAACCATTTAAAAATAAATTATTAAAAAAATTAAGATTACGCAATCAATTCTTTTTGAAACAAAGACTAATACATGAATAATTTTAACAATTTATCCATTCCAAAAGAATCTATTCTTAAAAAAACAAGAGACGCAAAGCATCAAGTTCCTGTCGAGTTGTTTATGATTAGTATAAAGATTGTTGGAAGTGCATTTGACATTTTGAAGGAAATGGCATTGCCATGGTAAATCGAAATTCGATGAGCATTGCCAACATAGTCGCTGCCTATTTTAACTTTTGTGCTTTGGAACGATTGGCAATTATGAGAATTGAATATAAAAGAGAGTATAATAGAATTGAATGCAAAATTCATCCCTAAGTAAACAAATAACATATGAAAAAATGAACATGCACAAAAACATGTAACTAAGTTTGAAAGCATAATTCTAAAAAATGAGACATAAATATGATAGAAATTAGAAACTTGTTACATTTACAAATATGATAGATGCAAATAAAAAACATTTCCAACATTACATTTACTGGTCACAACAGGTCTTGTTCACCATTATAGCAGTTCAATTGTAATTACTTTAGTGGAACCAATTTGTGTATGTCTAAATTAAAGTCCATGAGAATAATAGTGAGAATTTGATTCATAGATTAATCTCCATGAAAGAATACATACAAGCTCGACATACCTCCGTTCAGGGTTATTATTAGACAAATAGAGAAACAATCTTCTAACATGTGAAGCAAGCATTGAAAACTGATATTAACATACATATTGCTGGCATAAATATAAATATACAGAAACAGTGTTCCAAATATGCAAACATCTTTTGATAGGGCCTGTACTAAGTCATAAAAAGAAATGCCTATAAAAACAATTCTTCAAACAATTAAATATACTCTTATAGAGCACATAATTTTTTTCCTAAATCACATATCAGTAGATCCAGTCTTCCAAAAGGACAACTGAGTATAATAATTTTTGTCTTATTGGACAGTGCATAATATAATAAATTTGTCTCGTCAGCATTAGCAACATTTTAAAAAAGTTGTTAAGTCTTATAGTGCAGTAAGCAACAGTTTGTAGAGTGCAAGATAAATATAAAGTTTTAACAGAGAAAGCAAATTTGTATCTAATTTGCTTTTATTTGTTAAGTAGTAGTAGTCTATTTCAGTGAAGTTGTTCCATATGACAAGTATCCCTGATTTCTGCCTTAGAGATTGTGTCCTTCCTGCAAAACACAAATTGGTTTTATTGTTTGTAAATTAGTATTTGTTATAGTGTAGAGTTAATAAAAATGTTTGAAATGTATAAAGGTTAATGTAATGTATCATGTTTACCTTTTTGTAGAAATCACTCCTGAAGAACAAAGGCATGAGTAATGAGATTGTTTTGGTTGAGAGTGAAGTGGCCCTTAGTTGTAAAATCACGTATAATGAAGATAACTTTTGATTTGTCTTCTTTGTAATCTTCATATGTAGTATTTTGAAGAGCTGGCAACAATTGTTCAATTGTGGACTTATCAAGAGAACATTGTATAGTTTGTTTATTTTTGGTTGTAAGTATTGTGTTGAGGTGAAGTGAGTATACATAGGTGACTTTTTGGTGACACCTGGTGCAGTGAGCAGTGTTGTCTTCAAGCATGCCATAGTTTTCAAATTTATAACTGCATTGTGGGCAAAATGCATAGAATGGAACTGAGAATGGATTTGCCACTTTAAGGATACCATCAACCTGTAAGAGAAGGGTAAATGTTAATGTGGTGTGCAAACAGTGCATTTGTAAAATGAAGAGATGCATGTTGTGAAAATAGTTACCTCATAAGTTGTATTAAGTAAGCCATTGAGCCTTTCCAATGCTCTTTTGTCATTGAATGTTGAAAGGCTTGTGCGGAATGTTATTCTTTGGTCCACTTTTTTTACAACATTTCTGAAGAGCATTGCAGGGATTTCATTCCTTTGTAGGTGGTCTTCTATTGCGAGGCATTGCTGGCCAAAACTTTGGTGTAGGTACAACTATTAAAGAGTAACATGGTTAGTTATTTTGTGTGAAATTTTTTTGTATGCAAAGTATTTTCCTATACTGAACAGAAGTTTGGAACAGGTTATTTGGAAACAATTATGAACTTTTTTACCTGTACTTTGTCTGTTTCATTGTCACCATCTTTGATGTCAAGTGTGTATTGTGAACCTTGTTTGCTTGTCGTTGTTACCAAAGCTCCAATTGTTCCAATGGGGTACTCATTTGTACTGAAGCGTAGTTGTTTTATTGTGGTGCTTGGTATGAAATTGTATTCTTGACACATGCGTGGCATTGTTTCAATTGTGGTAGAATCTTTGAGGATTAATATGCAGTCGTTGTCACCACGATCGTAGTCTGTCTTTGGGGCAATATCAAATCCTGAAATGCAAATTGCAGAATTTGCCACTATTTTTTCCTCATATTTTTCTACGAGGTCACCATTAACATTAACTGTAATTGTCATTTCAGCTTTTAAATCTGTTAGATTTGCACGGAGGACAGGCTTGCTTTGTTCACTTTGTCAAGTGTGGCTTTGTAGACAATGAGCACATCCCCTTGGAAGATGTTACTTGCTTTCCTTGCGTTCAAGTCTTCAATAGATATGACATTTTGTCCTTTGACTTTTGATTTGCAAGAATCGTAAGACTAGTGCATTAATATTGCTAACTTTACATAATCTTAATTAATTTGAGATAAGATAAGTTCAATACCTTTTTGTGATCTATTCTTGATTGATTTGTGTTTGTTTTCCTGATCTCTTTGTTGGCTCCATTGTTCTCCTGGAAAAAAAGATATGTAATATTGGAATAAATTTTATAATTGTCGTGTTTTGTTTGCATTTTTGGATAAATTGTTTGTGAATTGTAGATGCAAAATTTTATGTGTTGTGGAAATTGCAATTCTATTATATTCGAATAATGTGTATTTGTGATTCTATTTGTTATTTTTATTAGTATTATGAATTTTAGTTTGTTGAATCAGTGATATGCATGTTCATAAAAGTAGCAAGGTGATCAGTCCAGTATGCCTCTGTTTTATAAATGGAGCATATGTTTTTGTATGAATTTGACCAGATGTGATCAATTAATGGTTTGTTTATTGTGTGTGAATGGTCTAACAAGAAATGTATATTGTGTTTTTTCATATAATTCGCAAGCAATTTTTGGCGTTTGCTTTGTATGGCCATGTCAATATTGAAATCTCCCACAATGTATAGTATTTTTTTTTGGGGGGGTGTGGGATAGTACTTTGTTCATGATTGTTAAAATTTCAAGTATAGGAGCATTTGGTCTTGCATAAACATTACAAACATTGAGATCATTGTTCAGGAACTGTGTTGTTATTGTCATTGCTTCTACATTTGTTGATCTATGTTCTTTTGTTTTTGAGATTTGTAGATGTTTCTTAGTTAAAGTCATAATGCCATGTATGTTATGTATAGCAACACAATTGTAGAGGTTTAGTAAAGTGTTACTTTGATGGGGATGGGTATGAACCTCCTGTAGACAAATGATGTCAGAAGACATTATGTCATAGTCATTTAGAATGTCATTTGTGTGTGCTTGTAAACTACGAGTGTTTAATGTGCAGAGCAAAAGTTGTGGCATGTTGTGGGAACATACATTAATGTTTTCAAATTGTCATGTTACATTGGTTTGAAGGCGTGACATTTCAAGATGTACTTTTTTCTTTATTTTGAAATTGTTTGTAGTTAGAGGTTTGAGCAAGAATAATGATTGCATTGATTAGGTACGTGAAAGTGCGGTATATGCGAGGCCATGTTGTTGAATGATTGTGGGATCAAATGCTAGACCTTCCATTGTTAGTCCTTGTGACCGATGTATGGTTCTTGCACATGCTACTTGTATAGGAAATTGTTTTCTAATAGTTATTTTGTTGTTCATTGATATTTTTTGAATGGGTCTAGCAATGCGAAGTATAGGTACCCATTGTTTATCAATGTCATTTGTGTAGCATTCAGCTAGTTTTTTCCTTTCTTGTTGTCCTATTGTAGTGTTGTTTATTTTGAGCCATACAATGTCAATGTCATTGTATTTTGTGTATGCTTTAAATATTCCATCTATTCCATTGACTAGACCATCTTTTGTGTTATAGTTGCCCGCATAGATTTCGACAAGAATGTTTCATTTCAATTTTATCTGTGTGGGCAACATAGTCGTATGATTGTACAATCTTATTGTAAAATTATTTTCTTCATATTCATCGATTGCATCTATGACAATGGCATTGTCTGAAATGATAGATGGCATTGTGTTCATCAACATCCTTTTTCCTATAAAATAAGAAAGGAAATGTTGGGTCAATGGGTGGTGGGCGTGAGCAATGTTGATTGAGATAATGCAAATCGCTGTTTGTTTGTAACCCAATGCGAATTCTATTAAGGATTGATATAAAAATGTCATCTTTTTGTCTCATTGTACAATTCAGTGAATAACACCTTATTTTCTCTTTCCAAAAGTTGTAGGGCATCAATTCTTTTTGAGTTGGTTTATTTTCAAAGACAACAGAATCAAGTACAGGTTGTGCTTGATATAGATCTCCAACAAAGATCGTGTCAAGGCTCCCAAAATGTGCAATGGGCATTTGCATTATGTCACGTAACCTTTTGTCAATGCACCGTAAGAATGTAGAGCCCACAAGTGATATTTCATCTATAAGAAGTACATGGAGTTGTTTGTAATGCTTTGACATTTTGTCTAGTGTTTCAGTACTGAGTGGAAGAAATTTGGATTTGTTAAATGGAATGTGAAAGGCTGAATGTAATGTGATTCCACCTATGTTATATGCTGCTTTTCTAGTGAATGCCGTTTTAAGACCCTTTGGTTTGTCTGGATCATTTTCGATAGAGGTGTTATAAATACGTATTAGTGCTTCGTATATCGTGTTCGCAGTGAAAGTCTTTCTAGTTCCTGCTCCTCCTGTTAGAAACAAGTGCAATGGGGTTCTCATATTTTTTAATTTTTTAATCACAATGTCCTTCACAATTTGTTGTTGTTCTTTATTAAGCATTTGCCTTAATTTGAAGTACTCGTTATTATCCATTATTTGTGGGTGTTGTCTGATTTCAAAGGACGTTACTAATTTGCTTAAAATCTTTTGGTCTCCTATATTGTTCATGTCTGATTGTATGTCGTATAGTTCCTTGTCTTTAGAATTTGTAAATGAGGAGGCCTCGTCCTGTATGTTTTGATTTTGTAAGTTTATATCATTTACAGCTTCGTCAATGTCACCCCAAGCAGAAGTATTGTTGTACGTAAACTTTGAATGATTCATTTGTATTGTTCTTTCATGATGTACATATGCACTTACCCATTAATTGAAATTATCTTTCAAAGTATTCTCATGTGTCGTAAATGGCATGTACAGTACTAATTGCTCTCGACAGTGGTTTTCTACATCTATATGTTTGTTGAAATTGATATAACGTATAATATTTGGTTTTTTTTTACGTTCGATATGTGTACCATTTTTGTTATATTCGGAGACGAATTGTGCAAGGCAAATGTTTGCAATAGAGTTGGGCTGATTTATATAATAGTCTATAATGGATTTGTAAATTATGTTTTCAGATTCGTCTGGTTCGTTCTTGATCTGTTTCATAGATTTAAGTATGAATGTACGGTCATTGTCAGATCGTGTATCTATGAATACACATTTTCTTGAGCTATAATTTAGTGGTAGTGATAGAACAATGTGCGCAGCTTGCTGTGATGACATTTGTTGAAGGTTTAGCAAAGCATTTCCAAGTTTACTTATCATCTTGATTGCATCAATATTGTCTTGTTGGTGATCTTTTCAAAAAATTTGGAAAGCACGCGTCATTGATTTGTCAACTTTTGCCATGTATGAACTGCAATACATTGCTGCAGCATATGCATTTAGGATATATTGTGCATCTGTATTAGCCTTCCATAGGGGAGTTATTTTTTTTGAGAAACTATTGTTCCATATTTGTGATGGCTTTCTTTGTAGGAGTAGTGTTGGTCTAAGTATTGTAGATCGAAGAGCTAATATGTATTCTTCCTCTGTTAACTGCATTTCATTTAAGAACATCTGCAAGGTGTATGAACTGTCATAGTTTCCTTTTTGCAATTTCAAATTTATGTTTGTTGCAATGGTAGTTAGGGTTTCATTTTTTTCTGGCAATGGTTGCATTATCGTAGTATTTTGCATTGGTGGAATGGGGAAATTGTATCTACAAACTCTTCTTCTAGATCTCTTACATTGCCTTGTGTGGTGATGTTTATGCAGTATAGCTAAATCAGGACTCAAATTTTCTGTGCTACAAGTGATATACTTGTCAACAAATTGTATTATGTCTATATACTTGTCTTTCCCATAAACCGGTGCATTCTGAATCCACAAGAGGAAATGGTCATGTTCATTTCCTCGATTTTGAAATTCAGTTACAGAGAAGTAATCTATGACATTTCCAAAGAAGCTGGAATCTGTAAATATCAAATTTTTTTAATGCATTTATCCTATGCCTATAGTATCGTGCACAAGTGATTGGATCATTTTTTATCAATTGGAATTTATCAATTTCCTTTGTTTGATAAGATTCATGTTTTTCTAGTTTTGATTGGTGTAAAGTTTGTAAGTGTTGCAGTGAATTTGTGAGGGGGTCCCAATTTTGTTCTGCACTAGTAAAAGTAACAAAAAAGTTGGAGGTCCAAGTTGTCGTATCATTGCAAATATGTTCTTTTTAAGTTGTTGTGTGTAGTTTGGTGATATTCTTATTCTTTCGAAATCTGTGTAGCCTATATCTGATTTCAACAATTTCTCTAGGTTTGGCTTCTCCTTCACATGCTTTGCACATAGCTTTCTTCCCTTTAGTTGCCCTTTTCGAATTCGTATCCACATTGTGGACAAAACTTGTCGTATAAGTACTTTGATTGTTTTGAAGAATAAGTTTGTTGTGTGGTATGCAAATTGTCTATTTGAATTTGTCAGTTCCCATTGTGCAATCTTTTGGTAGCTAAATCTTTTAACAATGTCTTCATCACGCGGATTACCGAAGAATAATGTTGGAAAATTCATTTCTTCAGCATATGTGTCCTTGAAGATTCCAATTGGATAGAAATCTTGTGCAAGTGCAATTTCAATGACTTTATCATCCATTTTTTGTATAGATGTAGATTCAGTGAATCCATGTATCAATGTTTCAGATGGATGTTCTTGTTCTTTCTCACTATCTGACTCATTATCAGTTGTACTAAGTTCACTATTGTTTTCATCTTCATTGTTAGTCTCGAAACAGGTTTTCCAGTCCTCATTAATTTGGACATTTTGCCATTTGTATAGTTTTGTTTCAACCAATTGGGTTAGAGCTTGCATGACAATGTTTGGGCGTATCATTCCCTTTTGGAAGGCATTTTTATACTGCAAGCGTCTTTTGAGATATACAACTATCATTGTTGTACTATTGATTGGTTGTGGTAGTGCTTTTTGTATTATGTTCATGTTCACGGGAACATTAATAATACAGCCTGTAAGTCCTATTTGGGATCTTTTATAGCCTAACTCCCATATTTGAACGAATGCAATTCTAAGTGAAACAAGTCGTTCTTCTAGTAGCGAGATATTTTGTACATAGTGCAATGGTTTGTTTGTCCATATATTACTTGGTGTAGCATACTTAGGCAACTTGGATTGCTTCAAATCAGTAAAGCATATTCGACATATGGAATCTGTCAATATAGTATTATCACATTTTACTAACTTATAATGTATTTATTTTACTTTTTCTTTGATGGTTCTCATATCTTTTCTGAAATGTAATACATGGCATATTGTACATGTATGTTTTGGGGTGTCTTCAATTGTTCTTTGGTAAATGTCAATTGGAGAGTAAGATTTTATCCTTGTTGTCTTTCTTGATTTTATCATTGTACTTTGCTCGCATTGTGTTGTATTATTATCATTTGAAGTTGTGTTCCGAGTTTGAAACATTTTATGCGCATTTTCTTCAATGTTTTGATGCTCTTGATTATTTCTAATCATTTTCTTCAATTGGTGAAATGTTTTTTTTTTAAGATTGCTATTTTGTTCTCTAGTCTCCTGTTTTGAACTAATATTGTCAATTTCAAACTTTGGCCTTTTTGCATGGTCTATATTTTCTTCTTCTCTTTTTTTTCTTATCATTTTCTTAAGTTCGTGTAATGTTATTTTCATTTTATGATTGGTCTTTTGTTTTTCAGTTTCATCTTTTGGACTGCTATTGTTAATTTCAAGCTTTTGTCTTTTCTGACTGTCTATAATTTTGTCTTCTATCTTGTTTCTAATGAGTTGTTTAAGTTCAGATAATCGTGTATTTTGTTGATATTTGGCATGTTTGTTTTCAAGTCTTAATAGTGGTTCGAAATGACCACTACGAGGATAAGCATCATGGAACAAGAGGTAATATCTCTCACTTTGCAATGATTTGTTGTAGTGCAAGTACTTCTTCCCTGCTGTTGTTGACCAAACACATATTTGTATTTTTAACCAGTTCGATAGCCAATGTATACAAAATATGTCTCCCCATAATCCAACTTCAGTGGGTGGTGTACATGGTTTTGCAGACAATCTCATCTTACGTAGATATGTTTCTTGATCTGGGACATTGTGTAGTTCTAGAAGAGTTGGTGGATGTAGTTCAAGATTGTATGAGTTGATTGCTTCCATTTCACCTCTTGCAAGACATGTTTCAAAGTAGTCGATTGTCCCATTTTGAAGTTCAATTGATGTGTATTTTCCTTCGAGCAATAGTTCAAAGGAATCAAATAGATAGTCACCTATATTGTACTTAAAATTATGTGCTCTATATAGTCCATTGCACTTCAGTACATCGTCAATGTTTTGTATTTGTTGTCGACCTGAACACTTGTAACTTTCAACATCTACTATCTCCATTTCTTGGTTGTCAGTATTTTTATTTTAATATTTCGATGTGTTTTTGGAGAATACAAATTGGGTATTGTTGTTTGTGTTAGCTGATCTTGTGATTGTAAAATATGTATGGAGTTGGTTGTATTTCACTTAGGTTGTGAAGTTTAATTGTGTGACATACTCTTGTTTGTCAATACATGTGTGGATATCTGCCACAAAACTAGACAATGTGAGTACAAAAAGATTTTGTTGTATACTATATATATTACTTTTAATGTACCTAATTACTTGCACTAAGGAAAATATACAATTATTATTAACTAATGCATATATATCTAATTTCCAATGCATTCAGATAAGCATGGATTAAAGTAGTTTAATTTTTAAATGTTTGTATATCATTTCATAATTCACAGTAATTGCAATTGTATAAATTACTCTTCTCTAAATTATTTCTTGTTTTAAATTATGGTTTTCCATTGCCTATTTCAAAATAGATACAACCAAGACAACAATGAATATAATGTTGTAAATGATTGTACTAGTTATATTGTATAGTCGTTAAAAGTACAGGTCATTTGTACATGAACAACAAGTAAGGCGTTAAAAATTTGAATTGGTACTATGTAATCTTCTAAAGATTTTGATGATAAGAAAGCACCACAAATTATGTTCATTGACCAAAAACTTGTTTACAAATTCATCACCAACCCACCTAAGGTAGCATTTCATAGTTTCAAATATTTTTCAAATGCATCGAAGAAGAAGGGGACCCTAATTCTTGATAGGTGCATTGGTCAAAGGAAGATAGTTAAATCAAATTTCCTTCCAACATAGTTTGCCATAAGACACAAAACCTTCAATGTAATGCTTGAGCAAATTTTTATTTCCACATAAATTAATATTTACATATTTATAGTTGATGACATAATATTTTGGTAAATTGTTTTCTAAACTTTCTGAACTATATGTTGTTCTAACTATATATACATGGTGGTGAATAATCATCCTTATTTTAGTAATTAGCTTACAAAGTAAAACTGAAGCATTTGTAAATAATACAACCATATGAAGCTTCCTATTACAAGAAATATTTGGTTGGAAACAATTACACCCTTCATATCTAATCTTTCAATATATCTACAAAGAAGGGGCTTGACAAAGAGTTTGCACATTCTCCGAAATTTTGATATAGTTCAAACTAAAATAAATTTTTGGCACAACTCTTCACTTTGAATGCTTAACAATGTCCTGCAAATATGTGCATAGTTTGATATTGTAGTTTTCCAATTGCTTCAAGCTGTTTTTGATATTTTCTAAGTCCTTTTTTACTTGTTGCACATCCAATTCAACTTCTGAACATAGCTGACAACATTGTTTTCTTTGTTGTGGCAGGCTGGAACCCTTCTGTGTCAAGGAATAGTAGTCATTGCGTTGATGTTGAATTGATATGTCATTATTGAGCTGTTCAGTAGTTGACATGACTTCCACATTTAAAATTTTGTCACCTGTAAGAAGCTTGGTGGATAAATTTGTTGGGAAAAATGGTGTCTCAACCTTGCATTTATGCGAGGTTACTATTTATAGTAAGTTTTCATTTGAGCACGAAATGGTGCGAAACTCTCCCTAAAGCTTCTGGTTGGTTAGATAAGCATTCCGGTAAAGTTGCGTCGCAAGGTCACAGCTAGTTTTGAAGATATTAAAGTTTTCATCTTGGAGGGGTGCAATAAAATATTTAAACTTAATTTTGGGGACTTTAGAGGCTCCGAAACGCCCTAAAAAGTGGTCGTAACCGGCGAAGCGGGTTATGAGGTGATAGAGCACTTCGCGAGCTTTCCGACGCTTCAAACGGTTCGTCAATCGGACACCCGGTTCTCAAGTTATGGCCTCCGAAAGTTTGTACTCCTGAAATAGGAAAAATAATTTGTATCGGATACATAAATGAGCTGTAAAAGGGAGTGACACGTGTTGATGTGTGCTTTAACATGTCATAGAAGGGAGATAAGGTCAGCTACACCTTATTGGGTGGTTTTAGCCCATGGTTTTGTAATACCGTTTGACGGTTTCTTGTATTGTATCTCCTATTTATGAGGTGTGTGAGATAGAGGTTGTGTGTAAGAGTCTTATGGCTATTGAGTTGCCTCTGAATCTCTGATTAGTGGTACTCCTGCGAAGAGCTTGCTCTGCAAGTATGTTGTAATCTATTTTTGATTGCTGAATAAAATATTGAGCTACTTTTGGAGGGTGGGGTTTTTCTCTCGAAAGGGTTTTCCCCACGTAAATCATTGTGTTGTGGTATGATTGCTATTATATCTATTTCTATTTTCTGTAACTATTGTAATGATCTAAAAAAGTTTTGCATTACCCTCCTCTCAAGGTTAGTGTAGGAAGTTGTTTCCGCTACTTAACTTCCTTACAAGTGGTATCAGAGCCTGATCACCTTTGGTTTCAATTGTGGGCAGTTGGGTTTTTTGAACTAATCCAGATTTGAGTGGGAGCTTGTGCAAAAGACACTTTTTGATCTTGTTGCAGGAATATTCAGATGGCGAGTTCGTCAGGGAGAATAGAGGTGGAGAAATTTAATGGAAGTAATTTTGAGATGTGGAAGCTGAAGATGGAAGATCTGCTAATAGATCGAGATCTTTGGGATGTTGTTGATGCGAATGTCCAAAGGCCCTCAGATCCTACTGCGGCAGCTCAATATGATGTTATGGACCGAAAAGCCAAGGGTCTAATCAGACTGTGCCTGGCAGACTCTGTTCTAATCAATGTCCATGAAGAAAACTCTGCAAAGAAGCTATGGACTAAGCTTGGTGAGATGTATCAAGTGAAATCTTTATTAAATCAAATTTTCTTAAGAAAGAAATTGTATTCCTTGAAGATGGAAGAGGGTGGACGAATTGCAGACCACCTGGAAGCATTCAATATGTTGGTGGCTCAATTAGTATCCATCGGTGTTAAGATGGACGAGGAGGAGAAATGTCAGATCTTGCTTTGTTCTTTGCCTGATTCGTGGGATTCTCTTGTTATGGCTATCGGTAGTACTTCTGTTGTTTTGAAATTTGAAGACGTGGTGGGTGCCCTACTCGGTGAAGAGATGCGAAGGAAGGTATCCATCAGTTCAAAGGAAGCCCTAACCGTTCGTGGAAGACCTAGGGAGAAAGGCAAGAAGAATGAGAAGCGCGACAAGTCCAAATCCAAAGGGAGATCGAAATCTCCTGGAAAGTCTAAAGTCATTTGCTGGAACTGCGGTAAACCGGGTCACATCTGTAAGGACTGCAAAGAAGAAAAGAAGAAGAAGAAAAAGAAAAAGTTTGATTCTAATTCTGAGTCTGACAAGGAAGATGGCGATGCATTTATTGCGGCTTTGGCGACTCATGCAAGTAATGATGCCTGGCTAATTGACTCAGGTGCATCTTTTCATATGACTTCCAATAGAGATTGGTTTTCTGAATATGAAGGATTTAATGGAGGTAAGGTGTACTTGGGTGATGATTCACCTCTAGACATTGTTGGTGGAGGTAAAGTTAGAATCAAGTTTTCTGATGGTAGAATAAAAGGGATTAATGGTGTGCTGCATATCCCTGGATTAAAACGAAACCTGTTATCTGTGAGCAAACTGATAGATGCGGGTGTGCAGGTAGTCTTTTCTGAAACAAGATGTAAGATGATTAAGGGTGCTATGGTAGTTGCTAGAGGTATCAGGTTTGGCACTTTGTATAAGCTTGAAGCATACACTGTTGAGTGTAATAGCACTTCTGTAAAAAGTAAATCTGCGGATACTTCACTGGAAGATTTGAAGGTTTCACCTTCAGCAGATGGAAATGGTTTTTGGGTACCTAAGGGTGCTCTTTCGTCTGAAGCAAAGTTACCTGCAGAGAAGACTATGTTATGGCACCAGAGACTTGGCCACATTGGAGAAAAGGGTCTAAGGACCTTGAAAAATAAAAACCTTGTTGAAGGTTTGAATGACTGTAACCTTGACTTTGATTTCTGTGAGCATTGCATTTATGGAAAACAAAACCGCGTTCAGTTTTACTCGAGTTCTCATAAAACTTGTGGTGTTTTGGATCTTATCCATTCTGATGTGTTTGGTCCAGTAGATGTCTCTTCGATTGGAAAATCCACATATTATGTTTCATTTATTGATGATTTTAGTAGAAGGACATGGGTTTATTTTCTAAAGAGTAAATCTGAAGTTTTTAGTCGTTTTAAAAAATTTAAAGCAATGGTTGAGTTGCAGACTGGAAAGAAAATAAAATGTTTGAGAACTGATAATGGCGGTGAGTTTTGCTCTAATGATTTTGATAGATTCTGTAAAGACTGTGGAATTAACAAGCAGAAGACAACTCTGTATACTCCACAGCAGAATGGAGTTGCAGAAAGAATGAATAGGACACTGATGGAGAAGGCTAGGAGTATGTTGAGTGGTGTTGGTCTCGAACAAAAGTTTTGGGCTGAAGCTGTTGCCACTGCTTGCTACCTGATTAACAGGTCTCCTACATCAGCTCTTGTTGATAAAACGCCTATGGAAGCATGGTCAGGTCACAAGCCTTCATTGAGACATCTTAGAGTTTTTGGTTGCGAGGCATATGCAGATGTGCCAAAGGAGAAGCGAACAAAGTTGGAGAACAAGGCTGTGAAATGTATCTTCATCGGGTATAGTTATGGTGTGAAAGGATACAAGCTTTGGGACCCTGTTGCACAAAAGGTAATTCACAGTAGAAGTGTTATTTTTAGAGAAATTAAGTCTCCTTCTGTTACATTGCAGCCAGAACAGACTAAAAAAGAAGATGTGATCCAACTTCCTTCTACACCTGAAAGAGTTGAATCGAGACCCCTAGATAGGCAAGAATTTGAGGAGAGCTCGTCTAGCTCTGAATCTTCAGAAGAGGAGGAAGAACCTCCAACTCAGCTTGTTCGAAGGTCTACAAGACATAGACAACCACCTGAAAGGTATTCACCTGATGATTGGAGATGTATTTTTGCTCTGAATACTAGTGTGGATGAACCGAAATCTGTAGAAGAGGCATTAGGTATGAATGATGCAGAATCTTGGAAGATTGCTATGGAGGAAGAAATGGCAGCTTTGAAAAAGAATGATACATGGGATCTTGTACCATTGCTTGAAGGATAAAAACCTGTTGGTTGTAAATGGATGTTCAAGAAAAAGATTGGTTCAGATGGAAGCATTGAGAAGTATAAAGCAAGGTTGGTTGCAAAAGGCTACTTTCAGGTTGAGGGTGTTGATTACGGTGAGATATTTTCTCCTGTTGCAAAAATGACGTCCATTAGATTTTTGCTTTCTATTGCTACTGCTTATGATTTAGAGGTTGAGCAAATGGATGTGAAAACTGCTTTCCTTCATGGTGATTTGGAGGAAGATATTTATATGACACAGCCGGAGCACTATGTGGTGAAAGGCAAAAGTAATTTGGTCTGTAAATTGAAGAAATTTTTGTATGGCCTCAAACAAAGTCCTAGGATGTGGTACCAGAAATTTGATACATATGTGTTGAGTTTGGGATTTGAACGTTCTAAATCAGATCACTGTGTTTATTATAAATCTTATGGTGATCATTTCTTATTCATTGCATTATATGTTGATGATATGTTATTCATTGGTAAAGGGAAAGGTATGATTTCAGAACTGAAGTCTCAGCTCGCTGCTAAATTTGAAATGAAAGATCTTGGTGCAGCAAAGCACATTCTTGGGATGGAAATTAGAAGAGATAGGGTGAACAGAAAGCTATGGCTAGGCCAGAGTAAGTATGTGAATTCAGTGTTATAGAGGTTCAACATGCAGAATTGTAGACCATTGAGTGTTCCTTTTACAGTTGGAATGAAACTATCTATTTCAGATTGTCCTACATCCCCATTGGAGATGGAAGACATGAGTAGAGTGCCTTACCAGAGTGCGGTTGGAAGCTTGATGTATGCTATGGTCTGTACTAGACCAGATATTACCCAAGCAGTGGGAGTACTTTCTAGATATATGTCTAATCCTGGTAGAGTTCATTGGGATGCAGTCAAAAGAGTCTTCAGATATTTGAAGGGTACTTCAGAGTATTCTTTGTGTTATCATGGTAATTTAGTTGGAGACATGACTTCCCTTGATATCCATGGTTATGTGGATTCAGATTGGGCAGGTGATATTGATAGCAGAAGATCCACCAGTGCTTATGTGTTTACTTTGTTTGGTGGTGCAATTAGTTGGATGAGTAAGTGACAGGCTGTGGTTGCTTTATCCACTACTGAAGTAGAGTATATGGCAGCTACTCATGCTTGTAAAGAGGCCATTTGGCTTAAGAGACTGTGTTCGGATATTGGAATAAAACAAGGTACAGTGACAGTTTACTGTGACAGTCAGAGTGCAATTAGCCTAGCTAAGAACCCGACATTTCATGCCCGGACCAAACATATTGATGTTCAGTATCATTTTGTTAGAGATATGGTCGAAGATGGTAGGGTGAAGCTGGTTAAGGTGGAAACTTTGATGAATGTTGCAGATGCTTTAACTAAGGCTGTGAGCACAGAGAAGTTCAGATGGTGTTCAGATTCTATGGGCCTTATGGCCCCTAGCAATTGATTCATTGTGTTGACATTCCCTTCCGCTCTTGCAAGGTGTTCGACAAGTGGGAGATTTGTTGGGAAAAATGGTGTCTCAACCTTGCATTTATGCGAGGTTACTATTTATAGTAAGTTTTCATTTGAGCACGAAATGGTGCGAAACTCTCCCTAAAGCTTCTGATTGGTTAGATAAGCATTCCGGTAAAGTTGCGTTGCAAGGTCACAGCTAGTTTTGAAGATATTAAAGTTTTCATCTTGGAGGGGTGCAATAAAATATTTAAACTTAATTTTGGGGACTTTAGAGGCTCCGAAATGCCCTGAAAAGTGGCCATAACCGGCGAAGTGGGTTACGAGGTGATAGAGCACTTCGCGAGCTTTCCGGCGCTTCAAACGGTTCGTCAATCGGACACCCGGTTCTCAAGTTATGGCCTCCGGAAGTTTGTACTCCTGAAATAGGAAAAATAATTTGTATCAGATACATAAATGAGCTGTAAAAGGGAGCGACACGTGTTGATGTGTGCTTTAACATGTCATAGAAGGGAGATAAGGTCGGCTACACCTTATTGGGTGGTTTTAGCCCATGGTTTTGTAATACCGTTTGACGGTTTCTTGTATTGTATCTCCTATTTATGAGGTGTGTGAGATAGAGGTTGTGTGTAAGAGTCTTATGGCTATTGAGTTGCCTCTGAATCTCTGATTAGTGGTACTCCTGCGAAGAGCTTGCTCTGCAAGTATGTTGTAATCTATTTTTGATTGCCGAATAAAATATTGAGCTGCTTTTGGAGGGTGGGGTTTTTCTCCCGAAAGGGTTTTCCCCATGTAAATCATTGTGTTGTGGTATGATTGCTATTATATCTATTTCTATTTTCTGTAACTGTTGTAATGATCTAAAAAAGTTTTGCATTACCCTCCTCTCAAGGTTAGTGTAGGAAGTTGTTTCCGCTACTTAACTTCCTTACAAAATTGTCAGCTTTGTGGCATAGAGTATTTTGTTGAAGCCAAACTTGATTATCCTCTACAATATATGAGCCAAAGAAATTGTTAGTGAATTCAATTATTGCATAGAAATGCAAAAAATCGGGAAAATTATGTACAAATAAGGCTCATACCAGTTATTTGATGTAGGTATACAGACTTTGAAGCTCTGTGGCCTACATTTCCCAAGGCTGGAGTTGACAAATTAGGTGTACTAGTATAATTTTCCAAACAATTATAGGTAATTAGACCTGCATCATTGTCGCCTTCGCCTTTAATAATGTGACAAACAGTTGGTTGGGAAATGTATTTGTGGATAATATCATTCAACAATCCACTAGTTGGAGAAGGACTTATTGTGCTTGTCTTTTCAAGTGTTGGGGAAAATGGATTTGATGGAAACAAGTCTAAAGTATTAGTTGACAACATGCAGTCACCTTCTTCAATCTGTTGACTAACATTGTCAATGTCTATGGTACTATGTACAATGGAACTAGCATACATGTCTGGTTTACTATAAATAGATCCTTTAGACATTGAGCTACTAAGATGGCTAATATGAGGACAACGAAAATGTGAAAATAAGCATCGACTTGTGCAAGTATTATATTTCCCTTGCTATCTTTGTATTTTTCTTAGCTTTCTAAAACCCCTTGATACAAATCCATTAAACAATGGCCAATGCAAAGAAGTAGTAGAATATTACTATATTGCATGCCAATAATGTAATGAATAGAGGAGTGTCCTTTATTGTCATAAGCATCACAAATACGATGCACATCTCTACAAAGAGAGAAGCCATTTCTAATGGCAAGTTATCGTGATAGACAGGGGCAACCATTGTTTTAAATTTTATAGTAGTCTACTACCATGTGCACATGGTATTTTCATGACCTGTACGAAATGTATACGAGTTTAGTAATTTGAATATGTGTCTTCTTTAACAATAGCATAATGAATATCAATGTAGAAAACAAATTTCTTGTTGAAAATTTAAATGAGGAGTATTTTGATTAATTTTTGGTTCTGCCTATAGAACTACGTTATATCTACAATGGTAAGTTCATTTTTGTAAACAACACTCAGAATATGCCAAGATCATTTATTATTGCGAAGATTTTTCCACTGACAATCGAAATACATTTTTCCTACAATGCTAGGTTGAGTTTCAGTAATATTAAATTTGTACATCAAAAATAAAGAAGTGCATTGTACTTGTATTGTTGAAACTTGAAGCTAGTATTTAAGCTGATTTCCCTTGAATTTAGCAAATTGGGCTAATTTGAACACTGCAATACAAGTAATCGACATAATGTGTCAGAACCTTGTTCAATGTAATGTCAACTATTTTGATTTGCTTCTGATTTTGAAATAAAAAGAATATTTCTAAGTCATTGTTGGATTTAATACCGCAAAAAAGAACTATTAAATTAATCAAACATTTGTGGACATAAGGTCTAACTATCTCTGCAAATATTTTTCACTTAAGTTGTGATCTTAAAATTATATACGAGGTATGTTCAATTCAATATAACAAAAAAGAACTTTTTTTTTTTTTTTTGGTAAAACATAAATTTGTTACTTTTTACTAGGACAAATAGATTATTTCTTACATGTTTGTTGTATGCACAAATAGATGGCTATATTAATTTCATTGTTGTGAACAAAAAATTAATTTGATATAATAGAATTATTTTTCTTGTTATTTATATTTTTTCAATATATTACTTGCCTTGTTTTGGTGTGGTGTAATTAACTATTGATTTCATAGTGAATATTGCATTGTTCTAAGTGATTGGGTACTCATATATTTTTGCATTGCTATTGTTTTTCCCTTGTTTACTGATTAGAAATCTGATATATTAATTTTACGACAAGCACAATTCATGATTAAAGTGATCGATTTCACATTTTGACACACATACATCTCAAATAGAAATAACAATGACAAATTTAAATGTATACTTCCTTCTGAAAATGTCTTATGTTTATGGCTAAAATATATTGATAGTAGTAAACATGGGAAGACATATAGCTTTTATAGTAAAATAGTAAAGCATAAACATAGGTGCATGCAAATTAAGAAGACATTTGTGAAGCAAGTGTGGGAAATGCAGTTGTAATAGGAGGGTGAAGAGGAAGATGTGTGTATAAGAACATCAGTGCCTTGAAGACATTTGATAGCTTTCTTGTGAGATCAGTGCCCAAATGCTCACCGTGTTCTTTCAACGCATGTGTAAAAACTAGCTCACAATTATTGTTCACTGCAACTTTTATAGCATTGTAAACACAAGAAGCTGCATCACATAGTGCTATTGTGTCAGGCAAGAATATACCCCCCCAAAAGACCATTATGGTTTCTTGTATCATAAGAATTGATAGCGACATTGTAACCAATCAATGGTGTGAAATAGTCTTGAATATATGTATTTGCAAACTTTTCCACAAACTCTGGGTCCTGCACCAAGTCCATGCAATTTGACAGGAAACAGGACACCACATCACTATAGTAGACTGAACTAGAAGCATTGTGCAAGAATTCTTCACCTAATATTGTCCTCAGAGATGCTTCAGTGGAGGGAGAATGGAAACGAAATATGTGTGCCATCGTGGTTTATCAATTGGCCCAATAATTGGACAATCCCATTTCGGTGGTAGAATATATATTCGCTTATTGGTTGGCACAGTGTACATTCTGTGATAATATGTAAATTCAAGTAGCATAAGCATAATTCAAGTACAATTATTTTTGGAAAAAAAAATTGTTTTTTTAGAAATCTTTATCTCACTTAAACAAATGTGCCTATAAATTTTTTTTTCGTGTTTAATAAATATTAGTGAAAAATTTGAGCACTATAGATTACTTTTAATGTTTTGAAGCAAATATCAATGTTATTGTTTTGAGGTCTCAAATGGGAACATGACAAATGTGTTAGGTGGAAATGATGAGACAAGTGACTCAATTTAGCATAAAATAAAGAATTTATTTTTAAAATATCTTTGTATGAAAGAAATTAAAAATATAAAACATTAAACTAAATTTAAATGCCATGCATGTACAAATTTTACCATTACAATTTTTTACTTTTTTTATTTTGTTAAGTATTAAAGTTTTATGTTTTCTATATAAGCATATTTGAACCAATGCTTTTTATAAGTGAACAATGCAAAAGAACAAAGGAGAGAAAAAATGTAGTTCTCAAAAAGTTAAAAAAGCTACAATACCATATTTGGTTCAATGGATAAAAAGAATGACCACAAAATTAACTAGGAATAGCAAAAATATAGAAAAAATACTATGAAGCACTTCTTAATATTATAAGATGTTATATATGGATAAAAACTTAGCGATTTCTTTTCAAAAATAAAAGACAAGTTAATATTTACCTTCTTTACAAATATATTCTGATTTTTAACTTGTCAATTTTCATTCATCCTAGCTCCACTCTTAACATTAGTAACTAATCTATTACAATATGTAAATGTTCGTAAAAGTTGGTTCTGAAAATTTTAAATTACACACATATATTCTTGATTAGAAATAATTGTAATAGTGAAATTAGTAGTTTCTTGATCCTCTAACATGTAAAAAATAGCATACTTCCATATTAGTATAACTAATCTTACTTTTCAACATTTTACTTTCATTTTCACTCAAATTCATGCATTTACTCTCTTTATTGAACTAATCATTTTATCCTTATATATATATATATATATATATATATATATAAACAAAATTAATACTATAAAAATGACCCTAAAAAAGCCTATTTTTAAATTTGAATCTGAACATTCACACCCAATCTTTTTACTAATTATTAGGAATAAACCTTAATAGATTACATTACATTTTGTGATAATAATTGAAGAATTTATTTGTGAAGGAAAAAGCAGAAAAGTAAGTTAAAATATTTTGCAGCATATTCTTTTTACACAACTTATTGGCTATCTTTAGCAATGCACACTACACACTCTCACAAATAAATCCAGATTCAAAACATATACTGTAAGTGTAAATGAATGTGTAAAAACAAAAACTAAACAGTAATAATTTACCTAGAAATAGAAAAACTTAATTTAAAATAATTGCTATTAATTCACTTCTTATAAAGTAATTTAAAAGTGAGAGAATTTTGAATACAAGAATAATAGAGAAATGAAGATTAATGCATTTCAAAGGGCACTATAAAAAGCTATATACTTAAAAACAAAGTATAATGTTTTAAAACAATGCCACGTAGCATGGTGGAAAAAGTTTTGTCTTGCGTGTTCATCTTTCAGAAGTGAAAATGTGGAGTTTTCAGCGTTTGGCATTTGTCTTTTCACTGTTTCAAGTATGCAACATGGGTGAAAACACAGGGTATTTTCAACAACGCCCCCTTTTTTTGGCATAGCAGGCTATTTGTTGAGCTCAACTGTTGGAGTTGAGAGCTCTAATTATAAGCTTCCATAAACAATTTAATGTGGGAAAAAAAATTGTATCTCGATGATACCTGTTACAGATTTAGAGGATCTGGTTTTGTTAATGGCAGCAGAGTAAAGATCTTGTGATGGCTGGCATACTACCGAGGTTGAGTTTGCACACAGAAGAAGGTTTTCTCTCCACATTCACACACGCACATGCACGGCATGAACTGAAGAATATAGAAGTCTAGGCAAACTATAAGATATAGAAGTCTAGGCAAACTAGTTTAATATGTTACCCCTTTTTGGCCATGGAAATATCTGTACTCTGCCTTGCTATCTATATGCATCCATTGTATCCAAATCACAAGTTGTTCCTCTTGATAAAACTTAACCCTCATTGGTAAAATTAAGATTATGATACATCTTAGGAACAAATACATCACTCCTTATGATGCACACTTGTTCATTCTACATTTGATTGATGCATGACCAAAATGTTGTACAGTGTACCTAATGTGACCTTCCATCTCCTACATTTATCTGAATAGAAATATATTTCACATTGTTGAGGTCCTTGAATGAACCCTTTTTCTAAACTATATGCTTTATGCTCCTAAATCTATTTCTTTTGTAATGATTTTATTCACAAGTGTAGGAAAGAACTATTGCTGGTCTGAATAGCTCATTGGAGAGTAAAGATTATTTCTTCACTCAGTATTTCATGCACTCGGCTTTCCATCAAAATTCATGTCTAAAATTTAAGCAACATATAAGCGAAACTTTTATACAAAAGAGGAAACAAAAATCCATTTATTTTGGGTTTGCTCCTTACCATGTCTACTTGATCCTTTTTTAGAGTGCTTAAGATGACTATTTACTTTGATAGTGTTGACACCTTCATTTAAGATATGATGCTGATTTTTTGCCAGTCGCATTCCATAAGGTGTAATAGTACTTAAGACTTGTGGATTGTACCATAATGTACAACAAAGCAATAATTAGCATTGTCCAAGACTAATCTTGCTGCTGATTTTAATAGCGAAATAAAGATCAAAATACCACTTCCTTAATGCAGATTATAGAATAGAGTAATGCAGATTAAAGGAACAGAGGGGCAAAACCCTACCTGAGACACAACACTTGCAATACATTCACACTATTTGGACATCAAAAACACACACTTTCAGAAAAGTCACTTAATATGGTAAGGACTAGGATACAACTCCCTTTATGAATCTCAGAGCACCGTGTGTGCGAGAGGCAACAATGGTATTATTATGGTCCTATTGCTAGAGCTTGAACCAGAAAAGTTCGAATCTCTTAACCTGTGAAAACGCATTTTTGTACATATGACGACAATGATCAAAGTGGTGAAGGAGATAACCTTACCTCCACTTATCAATACTCTTAACTCTTTGATATATAGTGTTAGTGTGTCTTGACTTACTCTTTTGAGGCTAGTTGCCTGAGCCATATCTACACTAAAAGTTGGCGTTCATCATTGAAAAGTTGTAGTTAGTGTACAATTCCGGGCCCTCATCCTGCCAGAGACTGAGCCTTGTTTGTTTGAATGGTCACACCCCATCTCAACCACAAGACCATAGCCCAACCAAAATAATATACATAAGAGCGGCTAATGTTACAGAAATCCAACCTAGCCATTTTTTGTGGGCTTCTTTGGAGGGCTCATTTTACATAGAGGATAATTTATGATTAGTAATACAAAGACATTTGGCAATAAAAAACAAGGAGAGTCAGTTTTGCAGCTCCTTCTCAGATTATATTAATTTAGACAGGTTGATAATCTTGGGTTGAGCTCGTGGAAAACCTCCTAGCAAGTTTCTGAAACATCAAAAACAATTCCTGATCCAGCAGACATAGACTAGTCAGAGCACTGTCAAGATGACAATTTGAGATTGAAGACTACTGGGCTTACTCCCTTAGTAATTATGTGACCCAGTAACTAACACAGGCAAAAAAATAAAGCCAGATTGAATGTAATTCCAGGGCCCTATCAAACTCAAATATACTGCATTCTCCAGTGACATGGACACAAAACAACGCTTTGGGTGGTATTATTAATGATTAAAAAGTAACTATTCAAATTTTCTTTTTTATCTTTTAAAACAAATGTTGATTATGATAGGAAATTTAGCTACTAGACAGAGGATCTATAAGCAGATTGTCCAGATCTCTAATCGACAAGCGAGACGTTGAAGAACTCAACAAAAAAAGAAAGTGGAAAACAAAAGGTAAATATATTGTGGACAACTAACAAAACATAGAGAAATTTGCTATATGGTTTCATAGTACTTTGAAAGCATACCTTTTTTGATCTTCAAATACTGATATCTCTGTCCTCAATACCCAGTGTCCTCAACAAGCCTGCAAATGTGACAATATTACTTTAGCCTATCAAGCACATATGAATCAGAGGTATACATAGAGGAACAACTTCAAAAGAAAATCATTTTACCTAAATCTGCAGCATAAACCACACAACAACGTTTGCTACTCGATGGTTTCTGAAGTGGGAAGACAAAAAGAACAACCTGTGGTTGTGCTCAAATACAAAGGCCACAGAAGCTGATAGAGGCAAATGAATGAACATTCTAGACTGGACAAACCATAATTAATACGATGACCAACTGCATAGCCATTGCATTAATTAAAAAAAAGTAGTATTCAACTTGTACTATCCAAAGAAAAATGCGAGAGGGAAGTTTTATGTACATTATACTATTGAAACAGTTCAATGCATTAAAGACATGCCACTTTTGTCAAAAATACAATTAAATCTCCACTGAATTAAATCTCATTTGTCAGACGAACAAATCTTACAATATAATATCTTATATTTTTGGTATATTTTATTACAGTTTCGTACACTTCATTAAAAGGAAAAAAGATTTTTCTAGATTTTTGAATGATTTCTCTAGATTTTTGTGGAAATCAATTGACAATGAAGACCAAAATTTATTGTCATTTTGGATTTTTGGTATATTTTATTACAGTTTCGTACAATTCATTAAAAGGAAAAAAGATTTTTCTAGATTTTTGAATGATTTCTCTAGATTTTTGTGGAAATCAATTGACAATGAAGACCAAAATTTATTGTCATTTTGGATTGTTCTAAATAAATAATTTATTTGGATGATTTAATCAAAAGGAAAATGTATTTTTGTCCATGACTGTTTCAAGAATAGACCAATGAGAAAGAAGATAAATAATTTTATGAAAATAATAATAAAATTTTTCTTGAATCAAACGATAGAAACACCTATAAATGTTTCAAAATACTACAATATGATTGGATAGCCTCACAAAACTAATGCATCCAATGAATGCATTAGTTATCCTCCTATTGGCAGGAACTAATAAAAACTAATACTTCAATTTCTTTTTTATAATAATTTTAACAATTTAAGAAAAAATCTATTAGAAAAGAACAAAATTAAGATAGCGATCGCCATATACGGCCAAAACGCCGGAAATAGTGTCGTGGACGCAAAAACAAAGCTGAATGCAGGGGAATTCAACATTATCGACTTTTAGTAGATAAGACATTAAATTCTAATCACCATTATTTAAGGTAGAAGACGATAGGGATCGAATTCTTTAGTCAGTGAGCAGGCCCTACAACAAGCGAATCCTAGTTTATATCGAAGGCTTAAAAACAATCCTTGCAAAGATTTTGCTCACTATATATATCTGCAATTGTTATTCCCTAATTCCCAACGTCTGAGATCTGGGTTTACGCTCACAGGGAGGGAGCACTGAAACATTCGTAAGATTTAAATAGCATGGCGCTGCGTACAGTCTATGCCCTGTTCTTCCTCTTCTTTTCCTGCACTTCTTTCAAGCTTGCCCATTTCTTCACTTCATTAGTCTTGACAGACTTCTAATCAATTCCGAACCCTCGTCTCCTCTTTTGTTTTTTCAGTGTTTTTCTTTCACTCGAGAGAAAAATAAGGCAGCTCCGAACTTCTTGGTTACGGTTGCCCACGGGTATGCTTTCACGACAGTATAACTTTCCCATAAATCGGTAGTTATAATTAAAAAACATCTGTTTAAGCTTATTGAATTCGCATGCTTTAAAACTTTAAAAGCAAATTAGAAATCGAGTATTGCATTTAGAAATCTTAAGCCATTGAAGAAATTTTTTAGTTAATTGTTGGCAGTTATTGAAGATTGCATACCTATGTAACTGATAACTGACATTAAGTACTTTGATGGTAAAGGAGAAATTTTTATCGCTTGAAAGAAATTTTCATTGACCGTGAGGTTTGTTTGAATGGATTATAAGGTGACTGCAACTGTATTTGCCCTGGTCGTCGGGGCTATATACCTTGTGAGGTTGCAGTTTCGAAAGCGGCCAAGGCCTCCCCTGAATATGGAGCAGTTTAAAGGCTTGCCTAGATTGCCCACTACTGCAGTTCCACGGCGATATGAGTTGGAACTCCGGCCTGATTTAGATGCCTGCAAATTTGACGGAAAATTGACAATTACATTGGATGTAGTTGAGGAAACGAAGTATCTGGTGCTCAATTCTGCTGATTTGGTGATCAAGGATAAATCTGTTTGGTTGCGTGGCAAGGATACAACAAAGGTAAATAACAGTATTCAGAATTCAGTTTTCGAAATGCTTTTTCTTTTCGTACTCTTTTTGGGTAAATCATGGGTAAATTTATGGGCAGCCATTAAAGTGGGATTAGTCTGGTCTGAATTCGTGGTTCTCCCTATGCCCGCCCCCTCCCTTAATCAACGCTTTATTTGCCTGGTACCCTGTAAAACTAGATTATCTTATACTTGTAGGTCACTTGACAGCCTTAAGATTTGCCCATGTAAATTACGTCACAACCTTAAAATTTGCAAATGTAGACGTTGGTTAAATTCAACTTTGGCATTAGTTAATGTAGATGTAGGTTACTTGCAACTAAGCTTTTAATCTGAAGGTCATTAATGCCCATCAAGCAATTGGCTGACGGCCGTTTTACAAGATTGCAGATTGCCCTTTATAATGCACACAACTGTATGACTTCTGATAGAATTAAAGAGACAGCCACTACTTATTTTAACCTTTTTGGATACATGCACTCACATATGCTATCTTTACAATGTATTTAAATGTAATGGGTATGTTACTAAATTTTCCATTTGTTCTTTGGAGTTATGTACAGCTCTATTGCAGTGGGTGTCACATTTCTACTGATTGTTATTCAACAAACTTGCCTTATATTTTTAGGATTTATGGACATGCCTATTGCAGTGGAAGAAGTTTAACCCAAATCATGTTCTAGCAAGTTTATTGTAGCCACTTCACCATAAGGCATTGTATAATATTGATCTGGTTTATTTACTTGTATGTTCAATTTTTATATCTTTTTCTGCCTCAATATCGTTTCCTCTGTGTTTATGTTTGAAGTCTTTAGATAATCTTGTTCCAGATGGTAGAGTCGGTAAATTTTAGTAAAAGTCATGAAATTCTTGTAAATGACCTTGACACATTTTTTGGATTTATGGACCACTTTATCACAGTGAATGAATTTGAACCTTGTTTCTGAACTTTAAATTATTTCCTTACCATTACAGCATGTTCCGTTAGAACACAATTGCCCTGTTTAATTTTTTTCCCACATCCATTTTTCTCAAAAAAATTCCCCTTTTAAGGCTTGGCATAATGTATCTCCAGTTTGCAAATTTTAGTATTCAAATTCACTTGTTTTTGTCTCTTTATTTCTTAGTTATTTCGTTTTAGTTGCTTAATTATTATTTTTGATCTGTTTTTTTTCAGGATCTTTTCTTTCACTTCCATGATTTTCACATTCAATATAATCCTAATAATGAAGTCGTTTGAGTAAACTTAGGCTATTTATTGTCTTTATATTGTGTATTGTGGCTGAATTTGGGTTGTTCCTATGGAAGTGCTCCATTTTTGATAAACTACAACATTTGTAAGTTTTGCTAGTTATTTTAATTTATTCATTTATTTTTGTCTTTCCTTTTTTTCTCAAAACTTTTTCATTTATTTAATTTTTGTATTAGAAATGTTTCTATGTTAACTTTAACAGATGGATTAAATTTGTACACAGGCAGGGAGATGGTCATTGTAAAGAACATTTTATCTTATTATATTTTGATAATGGATCACATATAATATATTTGCATCAATATTGGTTCTATATAAGCTTCAACAAATGGATTGAACTTGTACACAGACAGAGAGATACTCATTGTAAAAAAGATATTATCTTGTTACATCTTGAAGATGGATTGTAGAGTGTGATTTAAATTCATATGCAAAATCTTCTAGACAATTGAGAGAGAGAGAGAGAGAGAGAGAGAGAGATTATATAGTATGATTCAAATTCATATGCAAAATCTTCTAGACAATATTATCCAAAAATGTTTTGGAGAGAGAGAGAGAGAGAGCTTATCTTACAATTATAATGTATAAATAACCGTTTTCAGAACTTGAAATTTCACTCATCTAATTCCATTCAACACTATTATTTTTCATAGTGCACTCTAATAATTCTTAGAGCAATAATTAAATCTCACACACATTGTAAACCACTAAGCATACACATTTCGTTGGGTGTTTCACACATAAGCTTTGAGATACTTATTTCCTGTATGCTTAATGGTTTGCTATGTGTGGTTTAATTGTCTATCTTAAAATTATTAGGGTTCATTTGGAAAAATAGAGGGGTTGGATGGAATGAGATTAGTGAAATTCCAAGTGTTGAAAAAGGTTATTTTCATTTTATAATTGCTATATATATATTAGAGAGAGAGAGAGAGAGAGTCTTAATCGATCTTGCCCACAAAAAACAAGGGACAAATAAGTTTGTACGAGGATCAAAGGTAGGAAACCAAGGCTTAATGTAGAGAAATTGACCTTGAATATTCCATGGACCAGATTGTGCAACAAACTCTTTATTTTGGTGAATCAAGTTCAAGAATGAAAAACCCTATGGATATGGGTGTATAGAAATAGATCCATGCATGTAAGCCACATAATTTGGGTTATAATTCTGAAGATTTGCATATGAGGGTGTGCTTTAGTGGATATTCTTCATGATGAACCACCTCTTCATCCATTTTTATTTTTGAGGTTTCAACTAAAGGCTAGAAAGACAAAGGGAGAACCCACCTTACCCAAGACATTGTTGTTGTTTCTGGAGTTGATAGGCCTTGTCTTAATGCTGTCCTTTGAAAGTATAAGCCAATTTTACAAATTGGACCATTAAGGTGTGCGAGAGAATTTTGTGTCATGGGAGTGAGATTTGCCCATTGCATGGGGATGTATAATCATTGCGATGGAAGAGACAAGGGAAGGAGATTTTGAAAAGGCCAAAAGTTCCTACCAATGTTTGTTGAGGCAATTGCTTCCCCTTTGACACTAGAAGATCTCCGTGTTGTGAGAATTTTCTCTAAGGAAAAGTTTTTATTCTTTGCAAGCCTTGCATTTCGATTTAGGCTTTGTGAGAACCCTAATAAAGGGTTCAAACAAGAGCCTTTCAACCAATTAATCTTGGTTGCATTGGTTTGTTTGTTGGCCACCATTCTATTAGGGAGAATTAGTCATAAATGATGCATTAAAAGAAGTCTGAAGGATGGAATGGTTTAGGGCATTTGGCATTTGAGGCCAAACTTCCAACACTAGAAATTATAGCCGTCTTATCCAACATATTGACCTCTGGCATGCATTAGCTGATTGATTACTCTATAAGGGAGAAAATCACCAATCCTGGAATCTTGTGTGTAGATCTTTTCCCTTGCAAACAATGAAGGGAAACTTGCAGAGGGATAAAATCCTCAAAGCCAATTGAAGGTTTTTGTGAAGAGATGTGTTGGAGACATTCACAACATGGAAGCCTCTACCCTGAGAAACTAAACCTAGACCTAAAGTTGGAGTAAATGTATTTGAATCCTCTTTTGAAGAGCAAGAATCGTGAGAATTAGGATTTTAGAGCAAAGTAGTGTGGGCATGGGTGAAATTGGAGTGACATAAGCCATATCACACACACCCACAGACACAAGTAGGCCTCTTATATTATCCCCTTTCTCCTTGTAATACGTGATTGATGTTAGAAATAGGATCTTATTAAAATTGATGTTCTCGAATATTGGTAGATCACCATGTCTCCCCTTGCCAATAGACAAGGATTGGATTTGTCTCAATGAGATTGGCTAGTGGCCCATTGATTGATAGGGGAGGTGTTGTTTGTACGAAGCCTCTAGCTAAATAAAGATTTGATTTGTACCAAGGAGATCTACTCTTCTTACATCCTTTTCTCACATGTAATATCAATGCCAATTGGTGTAGTTACTCCTATCTATTGGCATAGAGGACTGATTAAATAAATGATTATATGTTAAAAGGGATTTAAGAGAGAGTGCTCTTAATGAAATTGTTGTTCTAGGGAAAATATGAAAGAGGAAAGAGATTAGTGAGGGGAACAATGGGCCTAGAGTAGAAAAAACTAGTTAACTTTCAAAGTCATATTTTAGTTTAGGTTGTAGTTTAGGTTGTCAACCATTAATTGAACCATGATTAAGCCTTTTTTGAGAGAAGGATGCTCAATTCTCAAGTTAGTTTTGGATATGACTTGCTGCTTACCATGGATAGGACTATAGTTAGGAGAGCTAGCCCAATAAGAGTTGATGTGCCCCCACCTGCTTATAATATCTGTGAATAATTGAGGCGATGAATAAAAAACAACTCACCGAGCCTTCAACCAATTGGAGAGTGCCTTGGAGATGAGTTGCGAGGGAGTGAACCACTCTATCGATGAAGCACTTAACCAAGTAATCACAAAAGTGTCCCAAACATGGGAATGCTCTAAATCCAACCTATTTGAATGAATGGTAATAATAGAGAGGGAAGTATTTGAGCTCTCAATGCTGTAGTGACATATTTGACCATTGGGCCACAAAACTGTCCCAAAAAATGGGATTGGATACATTAATAATGGAATGTGTGTGTGTGTGTACATATATATGTATATACATATGTATGTGTCATGCCCCCACCATGATGCATCTCTGCTGTACTTAAAAGAGTGAAAAATAATAAAATATTGATGTGCGTCAATAGCCAGAAAATGGCCTTATTAATAAGACTTTGCCATTTTCTAATTTCTAAGCCGATCACAATGGAGTCCCTTCTCTAATCGGCGACTTGTGAGATTTAACAAACCACTAAACAAGTTCAGTTTCCAAGAGCCACATAAGATGTAGAGGTATGTGATTAAATGGAAAATATACAGAACAACAAACATATAAATATACATATCGAAGGAGAAAAAGAATAAAAGACATGGAGTTTGTGTAAAGAGGAAATCAGGAATAAAATATTATCAGCAGCATTTCTATATAGTTTGTTTGAAACTAAGATTAAAATATTAGTTTGTGTAAAGAGTTTATAATCATATAATTGTTCATTTATGTTGTGTTATGTCTGCATTTCTATATATACAAGTTATTGTATATTCTGTTTTAAATACATACAAAGAAGCATTGTCAATAAGATTGCATTTGATTATAATAATAGATCAGATTTATACTTAATTTCTTATACATTCATAATGCATGAAAGATTATTATATCAATGGCCTAGCCTTTAATCATTCGCAATTGCCTGTGAGAGGATAGGTTGGTGTGTGTAGGGAGAGGCGGAGTAAATCCTCACAAGATAGGTAAGCCCAAGATTGGGTATGGACAGAGTCCTGAAACCTTGAGAGAGCCTACTTGTAGACTGGTTTCCAAGTGCCCTATGACAGTAAATCCCTGTTGTCCATTAGGGTTATGAGAGAAGTAAGGATGGGGCCTAAACATAATAATTATTGATTGTATTATAAATAATTAATAGTTCTCTAGTTTTAATAATCTGATTGAAGGAATGATAAGTGCAGTGATATATGGTTTAATTATGGGAAACAGGCTTACTCCCAGTAGGGGACATTACAATACACACACACACATATATATATACATATACATATATATACTCATATATACACACACACATATATGTGACAAAATGAGTATATATATGACTATATATATGTATGTGTGTGTATATCACATACACACACACACACACACACACACATATACTCATTTTGTCACTGCCGGCTACCCCGATCCTGTTAGATTTAGTACTTTCAGATTAGATAACACTCAGAAAATCAGAATTTGTTTCTAACTAGGTTTGATTAGACTTATTGATTTTCAGATTTAAGCATAGTAAGAAATGAATGCATAAAGACAAGACAAAAATACCCTAGGAAAACCTCCTAAGAGGAAAAACCCAGCCAGAAAAGATCTTCAGATCTGATTATGGTTTTGATTCAATTGATAATTACACACTTATCTGGAGCATAGAAGTTGCAGTCATAGAGAAGATGCTACAGAAGACTACTTAATTAGCTTGCTGGCAGTGATCATGATTTGCAGCCCTTCTCCCTTGTCTTGCTGTGCATAACAAGAGTTAACTTCACTTTCCCACTAGTTCACTGTCCTTTGCTTGAGCCTTCAATGGAGATCACTGGTTCAATGATAGCTTGTTGTCTGCTGTGATCTAATTGGTGATCTGCTGCACATAAATGGAGTTCGCTGCAACCTAACTGGTAATCTGCTGTGTACGGATGGAGTTCGCTGTGATCTGCTGTGCATGAATGGAGTTCGCTGCTGTTCACAAAGAAGTTCGCTATGTTCTGCTACTTACAAAAGGAGTTCGCATTTGTATTTCGCATTTTACTTGAGCTACCTTGATTGATATCGTGAGGAGTGTATGCTTTATTTATAGGAGAGCAAACCCCCTAATCAAGTCGGCTTTACCCTTTTAATTTGCAAGTTAATTTATTTAATTTCTTTTGATGTAGAGGATAGGGTCGGCCCTATCAAGTTGTAGCGTGGAGACCTTTTGAAGTAGGCAAAAGGTATAGGGCCTGGCCCTATGAATTGGAGAAGGGGCTGGCCCCCTTAAGCGGATTCCAATGTTGCCCAAGGCAATTGGAATCCGCCAGGCCCTAATTATAAACAACAGATCCTTCCTTTTTTCCTTCTTTCTGGTCCTCCCTATAGACATAGTTATGTTTTCATTTATGTTTTAAAACATTTGCATGGTCTATCCGATTCCACTAAAGCTTGAAAGTGAAGTGTATAAACGTAAATGTATTAGAAATGGTATTGCATTACGGAGAACATCAGTCAAAGGAATGAGTGACTTTTTTCCTTAACACATTTACACTATGTTTACTTGCTTATATTGTATTGTGGGATTAGGTTATCGAACTCCTCGTTGCATGTGTAGGGTAAGGCAATAGTTAAGGCCTTATCTTACATTTTGAATTTGAGTTTGGGTTACTCTTTGTAGTAATGTAACCTATCTCAGTAGAGAACTCTTATTATTTTGTTTGCACCACAATTTATCATTTGGTTATACCATAAATTATCATTTTTGTTTCCAATTTGTTACATCACAACTGATCATTTTTGTTGCACCCCAATCTTTGTAACACATCCCCCTCTCACCCCCCACCATGTTAAAATGTTTTTGTTATAAAACTGTGTAGAAATTTTTGTATCAACATTTTGGATTTCATTTTTTTCCTCTTTATTGCTTGGTGTTTGTGCCTCTTTGCTTCTTTCCCTAGCTCTTGTTCTCTGTTCTGAAATGCTTGACACGGTTTTATAAATAGAAACATTTTTGCATAATTTCATGGACTGCGGAAATATCATATCTCTAATTGATACCATTCATGGAAGGGAAATACATGTCCTAGTTATATGCCACCTCATTATAGCGAGGCGTTTTTTGCATGTACTCCATTACCATTGCACTACAACCCTTTTGAAAAATGAGTCAGGAATTGCCATGATAATCTAGTTTTCTGTGGCAGATATCATTATACAATCTCATCTTCAATATGAAGATTTATTTTTTCTGTTGTAGTATTGTGTGAGTAAGATCGAGTCTGTTTTAAGTAATGTCTGCTGTAATATTTATTTGAGTAAACTTCAATTAGTTTATTGAAACAATATTTTGTGTTAAAGTTCTTTTCTGGCCTATATTTACTTTTTAGATTCCAACAGTGTCTTTCATTTTTGATTGTAAAAAAGACAAACTTTTAGTCATCTTTTTAAAATTTTTACTTCTTTATTGCTGAATGCAAGTGTTTAATGAATAATCAGATATCTTTAATGAATAATCAGATGTTGTCTTTCATTTTTTGATTGTAAAAAAGACAAACTTTTAGTCATCTTTTTAAAATTTTTACTTCTTTATTGCTGAATGCAAGTGTTTAATGAATAATCAGATGTTATCTTTAGGTTCACTGCCTATGTTACTGGTTATTACTAGTATTGCTTAAGGCTGTAGCATTTGCATCCTTATAGGGAGTCTTTGGATGCTATAGATTATTAAATTATAATGATTTCATTTATAGGTTTTTTAAAATTCGGCTTGCTACTACATATATTGTGCTAAGGTTCTTTCTGGCCCATACTAATATCGGACTGGTTTAGCATGCAAAAAAACCTTGAGTGTGGGGCACTCTAAGTAATAAACTATGGTTTATGTATTTAGCATTTTTTACTTTGCAGGTTCTAGTTCCATCCAATGTTGGTCTTGATGCAGAAGATGAAATTTTGGTGTTGGAATTTGAAGAAGCATTGCCACGTGGTAAGGCAATTCTGGGCATTGAATTTCAGGGAACTTTAAATGATCAGATGAAAGGTTTTTATCGGAGGTACAATGTTATAATCCTTTTGTTTAGAACAAGCATTTGTGTAAAAGGTTTTTGAGATTTGTGAGGATGAACTCCAATCCATATAACCTGTTATTCTCAATTAAATACTGTGAATTAAGTGAAATTCATTGTTGATATTCCAATAAAATATAGTTCAGAATAACTACACAGAATATATTTGAACAGAAATGTAAATTATGGATGGTTCTCAACTCCACGAAACATGGTTAAATTGACTAGTTAATTTGCATGCTTCAGTACATATTTGATCAATGGTGAGAAAAGGAACATGGCAGTTACACAGTTTGAACCGGCTGATGCTCGTAGATGTTTTCCTTGTTGGGATGAACCTGTGTGCAAGGTACAGTTTTGAGTATTTACAAGGCATATGCTTTTCATTAAATTACAATGCAACTATTAATAATTATTTTTCTAGGACAGTCTTATCAGTTCAATTGAACTATAATTTGAATATGCATCCTTTTAAAGCAATGAGTTGTAATGGTTATCTATTCTGTTAGACTTATTGTATCTGTGCTCACCTAGGAAGTTCACATTATCATTGCCACATCAACATGGGAAGTGCACATGGTAGAGCTTAAACAGAAGTGTGGGAATTAATCTGCAATCGTGTGTTGAGCATTATTTATTTTAGTTAAAATGAATGAAATATAAAAGCACAACTTCAACTCTTATGAAATATGAAAGTACTAATAAATTAATAATTCTTCAAAAACTAGATATGCATGTTTTCCCTTGGTTAATTTGTGAAAGGATTTATGAAATTTCACCCTTTTATGGACCACAAGAAAGGAAGACATGTATTGTATTCAAACTATAGTGAATTTCCTAAATTTGATTATTTCCTCATGAGTCAGATCCTTTCTAGGATGCTACATCTGTTTTGAACTTTCAACCTTTTGTTTTTAGCTTTTATGCTATTCATTGGGTGTAATGTCCTATTCCTGAACCGAGATTGGATGATAAATATTAAATAATAATAAAATTAAAATATGAAAGGCTAAACAAAGCATCGGTTATTAAAGGATAGGGACTTGAATGAATATCAAACAATGAACTGTTAGTAAACCAACCACCTCATAATGCCGTAATCTTAATTATAGAAGGATATTGATTACATAGAATAAAGAGACTAAAGGGGATTGATTATCCTAAGGAAGAAGATAGCAACTTAATTGATGACTAAGAATATCGATTTAAGGAGTAAGTAATAAAAAAGAGATTTATGACTTTGATTAGTTGAATAACCATTAACTATGAAAGATGCGATTTGTTTATGGTTATAAATGCACCGATTAATAATTTGAGATGGTAGCCATCATTCAAACCAATGCTAATTACAATGTCGATCAAGGCAAGAGTACAATTTGGAGGATAATGATAGCGATTAAAGATAAGAAGGGAAATGGTTAGGAAAGAACGTGTCTCTTTAATCACATCCCTCTAATCATTTAAGAAGACAATCGAATTCAATACCAATCAGGACGGAAAAATCAGTATTAATCCTTTATTCCCAGATTTGAAGAAGTTCGTGGGCAGGCTGAACGCCAAGTTATTGAGTGCCAGAATTAATAATCCATTCATCTGAAGCGGGACATTACAAATTTAGTCTCTTATGCGTTTTAACACATGATCTTAAAGTCATGGTGCAGAAATAGCGATTATAAGTTCTTGTCAATCATCCATTCTCAAACTAGAAACCAAATCAGACTTTCTTATTTCAAGCAAACTTCAGTAATCATTTCCGAGATGTGGCATCAGTGTTATTAACATAATACCTTCTTATATTAATGTATAAAAGTGTTCGACGATCAAGATTAGTATCAACCAATTCAATATAGAAGCTGTTCTAAAATAAGACGAAGGTGGCATAGTTTATATCTAGTCTTGCCATATTGGTCGTCTAAATCCCATAAATTACAAGCAGAATTTAAGTGTCTCTACAAGGGAAATTATATTGGGTTTCATATCGCTAAGATTTTTAAGAAAAATAATTAAAAAAGTTCACAAAACATCTCTGTCCACAAAGGACAGTCAAGTAGTGCCAAAACATAACAAATTCCATAAACAGAACTCTGCTTAAAAACCCCATTGTCAAATTCATACTGTCTTAAAGGCAGCCTTGAGAAGTTCTAAACTAAAATAGCATTATAAGGATCCAACAAAAGATTAAACAGTGGGAGCAGAGGTTTAATCATTCTTGAGCAGTTCCTGGGTTTTCGCCGATAGGTCCCTCAGCAGTTTTTGCATTCCCCTTATTTTGCAGCCCCAATCAATGTGATTAATGATACCTTGTACATGGCTAGTGATCCCATGAACCTTTGGCTCCATTTATTTTTCAACCCAATCAGGAAATACTCCAAATCCAGATTTTGGTAATGGATGGTTAACCAATGAAGAATCTGAAATTGTACAATTGGATTGATATTCTTGTCACTTAATCCATTTGAACCAGTAGAAACAACAGCATTCTGTTGCAGGGATCTAGTTACATAAGGATAAAGGGTATCTTTATGATACCACTTATGACGCCAAAAAAAATATTAAGCTGATAGACATCTTTCTGTGCACATCCTGGCCAAGCAACAAGAAGAGTCTTCAGTACCCCCCTCAGCTATTTTTTCCTATGCATTTTTCATCACTGCTCCATGCAGATGATTAAGGAGTTCTTGTGGAATTTCGTTCACTAGTTGCTTTGAAAACTTTTCTTTATTAAAAACAATGTCATACCCGCTGGTTGTGGGCAGCAATATTTCCTTTTTCCAATATGCAAAACTTATCTTTGTGAAGACTATTATTAACATGGTTTACTATTGATTTTCTATAGTCAGTCCTAGAGGATAAAAATGTATCGTTTGAGCTCTCTAGGAAAAATGAACTAATCATGAAATTCAAGCTTTTAAACTTTATTCTACTGTTGGAATGTTGAACTTTACTATAAACACCAGTGTTCCACGGGCGTTGGGGATGCATTTCCGGGACGGGGGGACCAAGGGCCTAAGTTTGGGGACGGCGGGGGGGTGGTGCTGATATAGTTATACATATACATATAGTACTTGAAAAACTAGTTTTGAAAAGATGTATGACAGTATTACAGTATAAGAACTACATTTCAAATGAGACTGTAGGAAATTTGAAATACTAAATCTAAATACCAAGATTTCTTCAATGCTAATTGTGTTGTTATATGGAGCCTAATCAGACTCGGAGGTTAAATTTTCCCTACTTCTATTGGTGCGGTTTCCCCCTATATTTTTCAACGGGGCTTTGGGGGCGCTGCCCCCAAGTTGGGGTTAAGGGGCATCGCCCCTTGCGTTGGGTGTTATTTTTATATTGGCCCACGTCCAATTAGGGTTACCCCTTAACCCCCCAAAAAGTCATTTTTTAAAAAATTTTAATTTTAAACATTGCATATATGTGGGGGTGACGGGAGACGTTTGGGCGTCTCCCAGACATCTCCACGTCTCTGGCGGCGATTGGGTGGCGGTGGTGGGACGGTGGGGGACGTCGCATCCCCGTCCCCCCGTCCCGGAGACGTCCCCCTTAGGGAGACGTGGCCAAAAAGGGGGGGGGGGGGACGCCCGTGGAACACTGATAAACACTAAGTATTAAATTATAAACTGTAAGGATTGGGAAAAAAACTTTAAACTTAGCTTTTACTTGTAGTGAAACCTAATTTATAAATATAACCATAACAACCGCTTTGCAAACTATAATCTTAAAAATATATAATGGTGATTTAATATTCCAAATCAGCCCCGTATTTCTTTTTTCAAAATTCCTACACAGCTGGTGCATTGTTCCCATTCAAAGGCCAAATTTTGACTCAGACATTTTAACATTGTTAAAAATATCATAAATAATTCTAAAAGGATGTAATATGTTCCTAGTTATTTGATTCTTTCCTTACATATTTAGTGTTCCACGGGGACGCGTCCCCCCCCTTTTTGGCAATGTCTTGGAGACGGGGACGTGACGTCCCCCACCGTCCCGCCATTGCCACCCAAGTGCCGCCGGAGACGGGGAGACGTCTCCGTTTCTCCCAAGGAGACGTGGAGATGTCTCCACGTCTCCTTGGGAGACGTTTGGGCGTCTCCCTGTCCTTTGAGAGACGTGCAGACGTCTCTTGAGGGACAGGGAGACACCCAGACGTCTCCCATCGCCCCCATGTATATGCAATGTTTAAAATTAATTTTTTTTTAAAATTTAAAAAATTGACTTTTTTGGGGGTTAAGGGATAACCCTAATTGAAACGTGGGCCAATAGAAAAATAACACCCGATGCCTTTATAAAATAATAAAAGTATTGCTGCCCCTTGACCCCAACTTGGGGGCGCTGCCCCGAACCCCCGTCGAAAAATATAGGGGGAAACCACACTGATGGAAGTAGGGAAAATTTAACCTCCGAGTCTGATTAGGCTCCATATAACAACATAATTAGCATTTAAGAAATATTGGTATTTAGATTTAGTATTTCAAATTTCCTATAGTTTCATTTGAAATGTAATTCTTATACTATTATATTGTCAATACATCTTTTCAAAACTAGTTTTTCAAGTACTATATGCATATGTATAACTATATCAGCACCACCACCCCGCCACCCCCCCGCTGCCGTCCCCCCGCCGTCCCCAAACTTAGGCCCTTGGTCCCCGCGTCCCCTCGTCCCCAACACCGGTGGAACACTGTACATATTATAATGAACTTTGTCTTTAGTATTGTCATGTACAGACACAAAAATGGCTTCATGATGCACATATAGTTATCTTTATTATTGTCTACATTAATTAATATTGTTTGTTCTACATGGACTGATGTTGTGTCTAAATCATCATATGCACACGCCTTCATTATTTTAAGAAGTTATATTTTATGATATCAACTTTGAGCATTGTTCAGTAAATACAATGCACCAGTGCTTCTATTATAGATTGTAAATCATCCCACTGAAGTAAAAAGCATGTAATTGTTTGCCAAATCAGGTAAGAATTGTTTTTCTATGTCAATTTTGTTGGAATATTTACCAAAGAATATTGTGATATATCAAATAAGAAAAGAAAAACTTAAAAGGATTACAAATTTAAAAGCCAAGGTTGAGCTCCTCAGAAAGACATTTTAATTTGCAAGTTCAATTGGATTCCTTTTCTCAGCATTGTCTGTATGGTTTCCTGTTTAACAGAATCTACAATAATACAGTTTTGCTCATCCTCACAGGCAACATTTAAAATAACAGTTCAAGCACCTGTTGACCGTGTAGTTTTGTCCAATATGCCATCTATTGAAGAAAAGATTGATGGAGCTTCTAAGACTGTGTCATTTGAAGAATCACCTCTTATGTCAACATACTTGGTGGCAATTGTTGTGGGGGAATTTGATTATATAGAAGGAACAAGTGCAGCAGGTGTATATATATATTGTGTATTTTAAAAGCAAATTCTGGCAGAAAGCATTTCTCAATATTGTAGTGAAAAATCCATTGTCAATGTTGGATAATTGCAGGAAACAAAGTTCGTGTGTATACTGAGGTTGGGAAGACAAGTCAAGGGAAGTTCGCGCTGGATGTTGCACTGCTTACACTTCCATTTTATGCCAAGTACAATCCTATAGTTATTTGGTCTTTTTCATGTGTGCTCTATAAAATTTATCTCTGAAAGCTATAGTCTGTCTGAACTCTTGCATCCTAGAAATTTAATGCATGTCGTATTTAGTTCTTTATTTTTGCACCCTTTGGATATTGTTCCAAAACTTATTCATATTCAGTTGTTTTTAGTTAATTCTTATTTACATGGTTAATTTTGGCCCCTGTGGGTAGATTAGAGAATGCTTTGTAAGTTGATTCTGCTCATTTTTCATTTCCTTTCCTAATTTAAGCCTCTGTCGGTAGATTGGTGTGCTTTCCTTTTGATATGTGCATTACTCTATCCATGCATTGTAGCCTCCAGTCTCATGGTTAGATTTGGCCTTCAATATGATTGTGTTCTATGAAGATTCAACATGTCCTGCAATATAGTCACACAAATTCCAAAAGTCTGGATAAGGAGTATGTATATGCTCTCTGTCCTTGAAGAGCAGAATCTTGTTCCCCTTGTGGATTGGATTGTAGGTTCTTCGCTTGCACTTGGGGCAAACAAAACACAATTTATTTCTCACTGAAGATTTTCAAATCTGATTGCTGAAGGGCTCTGATGCTTCATTTAGAGAGCTTGTGTAAACTTTAAGTCAATAGGGACCAGCATGTGTACAGCTGAGAGTACAGTAAGTGGGAATGAGATTATTAGGTGCTAGATCCATTGTATGTGTTTGCACTTTGGATTAAGTGGATAAATGCTAATAGATAATTAGGTTAGATAGAGAATTCATTGTTTAAATTTTTTAATGAATATTGATGATACAAGATATGCCTCCTTAGAAATCATAAATGCTCATTGGATTGAGGGGCATCTGTGTAATGCCCATTTTTATATCATGGACAAATCACCACAAACACAACTGATTTCACTTTTTGAAAGAGCAACACTGCAACTTCCAATGCATTATGTTCATGCAAGTGCTATTGCTAGTGCAATGACACCTAGTGCCTGTTGATGTTATTGTAGCAGCAGGAGATATCGCTGTCTTACATATGCGATTCTTTTTATTTACTAAATTGCTTGTTCATATTTCTACGTATAATTTTTGTTGGTTGTTTGCATTCATTTGTTAATGGAAAACTAACGGTTGACTATTGGGTTAACTTTGCAACCTTTACCTTTGACCCTTCCGATAAGAGTCATGTCCATTCGTCATGTTGCTTAGTCGAATATATAGTTTCCTTGATCAGGAGTTTTGGTCTATAGTCGTCGAAGGATATTCTGCATATAACTGTGTAATACCCGATAGAGAGTTGCTGTGTATATGTATGTGATGTCTGTGAAAATATAGCTGTGCATATTCTGCATCATCTTCAGGAGTTATTTGCTGTTATCTCTGTGAACGATCTGCTGTGTGTATTTGTGTGAAGCCTGAGATATATATACTGTATGGTTCATAGAGAGTAATCGCTGTGTACATACATGTGATGTGTGTGAATTAATTCTCTTCTTATTCACCCAGTAAACATAAATAATCAAATTTATTTATTGCAGGAAACTAGTGTCTAAGGAATTAATCGATATCTTCAAGATATTGATATATATTGTTTCAGATTAATTCAAATCAAGAAAATTAATCATGTACTTCTGACCATATTATTCTGATCCAAAATTTAACATGTTAGCAAAGCGGCTCTAAGCAAAGATCGTGATCAAAATTATTTAACAGCAAAATATTCTTTTCTTCTTCTTAGGGCATCTATCCTAACTGTTATCACAAAAGCTTGCACCCTTGCTGAGCTATCAATTCAGCAACCTCCTGAAACATGGAAACAACCCCGAAGTGTGGGACCTTGCGCAAGGGGGTTGAGTCTCCAGAGAAGGCTGGCTTCCTTCTCAATCCAGGTGTAGGTGTTGAACCATCTCAACACTTCAAATTTTACTTCTAAGCCTATCCTAATAGCTTGCAGAGGAAAAGGGAAGAGGGAAATGCTTAAAATGAAAGGAGGTGATGCACCAAGATAAGAGATGTTTTTCTCCCCACCTGAAATGGCACAAAGAATCAACTGAAATACCCAAGAGATGCAGAAACTTCAGTTGCATGAGTGACCCCAATGCATGTATGGAGGTTAGAACTTGCTGAATGTCAAGAGGGGAGAAGGTTTCCCACAAGTCACACCCAGAAATAGGTTAACACAACATATATGTAAAAGAAAGCCACAAAATACACTCATAATGAAGGTAAGAACACATACACAACATTCATAAGTTGAAGTAAGGCAAGAATGATGATTTCAATTCATTATAAGGCCAATGGCCAAACTTACAGTTACAGAAATGCAAGATAAATACAAGAGAAGTGAAAGAGCATAGAATAGTTCAAGTCAGTAGGGAGAGAATCCTTTACAATGAGGCATAACAACCTTTATATAGAAAATTGATCGTAGAGGAGAGACCGTTGGTCAAGGAAGAGGAGCTTTGACCCTTGTGTGTGCATGGAAATGTCAGTCAGGGAATGTAGGGAAGTGCATGCACCTGACATTCTGTACATACAAGCAACCTGGCCATACCTTGAAAATGCAATCCTAAGAAGAAAGGCCTTTCAAGAAGGTGGATTGATTGACATTCCAAAGTCAAAGCATGCAGGCATGACATAGGTAACCATAATAAGCATGGCCCTGTACCTCTTGTGATGGAAATCCTGCAAAAATCATTAAATGCACCCTTGCAGCTCCACAAAAGAAGGTGCACAAGTCACAAGAGTCGTCGGAGCATTTAAAGCTTTGAGTGTTGATCACGCCATTCGAAAGTGTTGCAAGCCGGAAGGAAGTCGGATGACTTCGGAAACTCGGGTTCCCGAAGTGGGGAAGACTAAGGAAGGAACTTCGAAACCTTGGGGTTCCGGAGTTCTGGGAAAGAGAGAAGGAGACAAGGGAAGGAACCTCAGAACCTCAGGGTTCCGGAGTTTCGGGGAAGGGGAAGGAGACAAAGAGAAAAGAACTTCAGAACCTTGGGGTTTTGGAGTTCAGAAGAACTGGAGAGAAGGCAAGAAAGGAACTTCAGAACCTTGGGGTTTCAGAGTTCCGGGGAACTGGGAAAAAGGCAAGGAAGGAACTTCAGAACCACAGGGTTCCGGAGTTTCGAGAAAGAGGAAGGGAAGCAAAGGAAATGAACTTCGGAACCTCGGGGTTCTGGACTTTCGGGGAACAAAAGAAGAGACAAGGAAAGGAAAAGGCCAAGGAGGGAAAGGAACTTCGAAACCTATGGGTTTTGGGGTTCAGGGGAATTGGAAAAAGGGGCTAAGGAAGGAACTCCGGAACCTCGAGTTTCCGGAGTTCAAAAAAAGAGAGAAAAAGCTAGAGAAGGAACTTCCTCGAGACAAGACAACACTTCACACTTCATAAATACACTACTTTTCTCCTTGATCAACTGGGGCAGTGCCGGTCCATGGAACATATCTCTGATTGGTTCTCACTGATGGACCAAGGGTGTCATAAAATGACAACACTAACATCGAAAATGGTGAACGGGCTCAAGGTTGAAGATAGACTTGATGGTGCCTCTAACTTCACTTCTTGGAAGTTTAGAGTCCTAATAGCATTAGAAGAAAATGATATTATCGAGTTCGTGGAGAAAGAAGCACTCGAGCGTTCTAACGAGACTGAGAAAACACAATGGAGGAAGAATGGCACGAAGGCCAAGAAAATATTAATTGATTCCGTGAAGGATCACCTTGTGCCTATTATCTCCAAGTTGAAGACAGCTAGAGAAATGTTCAAAACCTTGGAGAGATTATATGAGATCAATAACACCAGCAAAGCTCTTGCTTTAAGGTAACAACTTCATCACATCAAGATGGCTAAAGGAGATTCAGTCATCTCCTTCTTCATGAAGATTACTGAATTGAAGGATCAACTATATGCCATTGGAGACATAGTTGAAGGCAAGAACTTATTCATGTTTGCACATAATAGTCTTCCTCAATCTTGGGAGCCGTTTATTCAAAGTATCAATGGAAGATCTAGGCTACCAAAGTTTGATCACTTTAGAGCAGATTGCATTCAAGAAGAATCCAAGCTGGCAACAAGAGGTATTGGTCGTAGCTGTCACAATGAAGATAATTATGTTCTTGCTACTCAAACTTCAAAGAGGAAAGGAAGAGAAGGGAGAAAAGGAAATTTCAAGAGAAATAGAGACAGGAAATCAGATGCTCCTGAATCAAAGATGAAGAAGGATCTCTCCCATATTCAATGCTTCAGATGTGACAAGTATGGTCACTATGCTAAAGATTGTCCAACTAGACCAAAGCATCGTGTCTCTATTGTGGATGTGTCCATCTTAGCATGATCCAGTGCTTTCATTGATCTTAGGAGTAGTATAGTCTCTCTAAACCTTTAGTCCTTTTTATCTTTTTTTAAAATGAAGTAAATTTCCATGTTCCAACAGCATTTAAGTTAGAGTTAATACAAAATATAAGTCCCCCTTGCGATTCCAGCAATATCACATCAACCATTGGGCTTGTTTACACGTCAAGAGTTGACATTTGGAACCTTGGAGTCACCTCGTATACATAGCTTAGCATTCAAGAGGATTTTTTTCAACAAAGGATAAGATACATTGGTATTTTATTCTGTGTATGAAGTGCATAAAAACACATCAACAAAATCCAATCATAGGAAGTGGGAAGTGGATGGCAAGATGAAGGGGAATGGTTATAGGACACCTCACTAGGTACAACACCTCATATGGATGGCACGGGCCACATGAGGCCAAGAGGGATGGTATATCCGCTCTTGGGCCTAGGGTAGATGATCTCTAGGGCACCCTATCAAGTCATCTTATCCTAGCTTTCCTACGGTTGAATTCCATCAATAAATTAGGCATATCATATGATTAAGTTAATGTTCCTCTATTCCATTTCTTGTTTTACTTGGAAATTGTGATTTAGGGCCGAATTAGGGCATTCACAAATAGGGGACATTACACTTCTTTCTTTGTCATATTAGTTAAGGGTCTTGCTTGCTATGAAAACCTTTTAACGAATCTCCTATAATAGTTGTAGAGGCCAAAAATTCCTCCCAATTGTGTCAATGTCGTAGGAGGTGGAAAATTCAAGATGGATGGAATTTTTTTTGTTTATCTGCTTGAACACCTTGAGCACTAATGACATGGCCCAATGATAAGATCTTTGTTATATCTTCACATTTTGACTCTCTTGCAAAGAGGTCCTCGTTCTAAATTTCTAATATTCCAAGGATGGTATCTAGATGTTTTAAATGGTCTTCTCAAGTCTCGCTGTAAATCAAAATGTAATAAAAGAAAACCAAAACATTTTTTTTTGTATTTGATTGCCAAAAAAACGGTTCATGCATGATTAGAAAGTGGCTGATGCTTATATAAAGTTAAAAGGAATGACCGAGAATTCAAAATGCCTAAAGTAATACTTGAATGCTTTTTATATGCACATCATCATCTCTTACTCAAATCTAATGGTACCTAATCTTTTTAAAATACATATCTCCATGTTATTCATCAGTTAGTTCATCAATCTTGGGAATGGGATACTTGTTTTTGTTGGTTTTTTTGTTCGAAGTTTTGTAATCAATACGTATATTCATTGTTCCATCTTTTTTCGTCACAAGAACCTTGGACGAGGCAAATAGGCTAGAGCTGGGCTTTCTATGACCCATCTCCTAGAGCTCTTTGGTGGCCTTTTCATTCCCTTCTTTGTACAATCTTTGGTGGTAGTAAGGAGTGGTCATGATAGGCTCGGTGTTTGGTTCCAGCTCTATAATATGTTAGAATTGTTTATCAGGTTCTCGGAGGCAAATCACTAAACACTGTATAGTGCTTATTCAAAATATCTTGAATAACATGATAAGTCCATTGCTTACTCGTGGATAGATTTGTATGCGTGATCAAACAACTTGATGTCCAAGCAACTTGTCCTTTGTAGAATGCCTTTTCTATCTTTTTAGCTATTACCACTCATAGTGCTCCACTAGAAAATCCTCTAAGTACCACACGTTCCCTTTAGATTTAAACTTGAGCTCCATGGACTGATAGTTTTGTGAAAACTCACCAAAGGAGTGCAGCCATTGTACACCCAAAATTATGTTAGTCTCACCTAACCCCACAATATAGAAATCATCGCATACCTTATATGATCTCCCATGGTTATGTTGAGTTTTTGGATTATTTTGGTGCGTGGAATTATGAATACATTAGTAATGATATTGGATCCTTCAAGTTTTTTAGCTTTTAGGCCTCTCATAAACTCCAAGCTTGCATCAATGAAAATGTGGGTATTCCCACTATCAATAAGCACTGTGATCGACTACCTAGATAATAGTCGAACTTTGAAAGGATGATACCTGGGTGCTCTAGAAAGAGCTCCAAGTGTACCTCTATTTGTATATGCATCCTCCATCTATTTAGTTTTATGCTCCCCTACAACTGATTGTGGCCCAGATTCTTTGAGATATAAATCATCATCTGATATTATCTCAATATAATGGACTTGGCCTTTACCTAAGCATCTGTGATTTCATTCCCATGGCTCCTTGCAAGAAAAGGATAGCTTCTTCCTTCTAAGTTCATTTCTGTTTTAGTCATTTGGCCTTTTGGTCATAAGTGGTGGATGTGTGTTCTTTGTCCGTGTGAGTAAGATACCCCTTCTTGCCTTTTTGAAAATCTCCTTCATGTTGCACAGAGTTGGACCCTTTAGATTGAGATAGATATTTTCCCTCAACTGCTTCTTGTAGATAAGTGAGTGCAAAGGCCTTAACAAGACCTTTGAGGGGTTAAAACAAGTCTTCAACAAATATAAAAGTGATTCTGTTTTCAGAATCGCCAGGTACCACCATTGCAACTTATTGGAATTTACCAATATAAGATTCTGTTGAGTGTTGTTGTTTGATACCTGCAAGTTCTCTGAAATACTCATCCTCATCCTTTTGGTCAAAACAGTCTATATAATCCTTTGATGATTACCTACCCTTCAACAAATTAATTGGTCAAAGGGTATTTATAACAAAACAATTTCATTTAGACTTGATTTTGATTTAATGGTTTATTATTGGAATACACATCAACCTAGAACATTACCTTGGTGACATGCATGGAAGAGGAACCCCTTGGTCATCCACTTATAGCATGTTATTGGTTTGAGCTTAACCCCATTTTAAAACTAAAAGTTTTAATCTAAAGAAATTATGACTTTAACACAAAAATTGTAAGATTTTGCTGAGAGTGCAAGCCAACATGCACAAAAGGTGGATCCAATAGGCCTAGGTTAGAGAAGCATGCAACACTAGCAAGAAGTAAACAAATAATCCAAGATTGCAAAATGCAATAATATGTAATTCTAAAACAAAGAGGATATACAAGAGAGTGCTGAAGTGTGAGCATGAGGTGAGCATATATAGGATATGCCCTTGTGAGGAGCCCTAACTAGCTATTAGTAAGTGAGGAGTCCTAAAAAACAACCACTTGCTAAATATAGAAGATGCCACATTTATGAGATGACATCTACACAAATAGAGACCTACCTAAGCAACCTTGTTATAATGTATATGATAAGGTTAGGATAATAAACTAAATGTGTAAATAAAATAATGCACTAACACTCTTCCATAAGCAGAGGTTAATTGAGTAGAGATGGGTCTCGACAAATGTGTCCCAATGTTAGGTACCCTTGTACAAAATGTTCACTTTTCTCTTCTATTGGGTTAAAACATTTTTTACATGGGTAGGGGGTTTTCTTTTTTCTCTTCTTTTAGGGGAACATTTTGCACATGGTGTTGATGTGTGTTTTATGCACATGCAAGCATCAGAATAAAATACCAAAGTCCTTTACCCTCTCTTGAATAAAATCACCTCAAATGCTAAGGATGAGATCAACTAAAATGATTCCAAGGTTTCTACAGTTAGGTCTTAATGAGTGGGTAACTCAACGATCGATTTGAATTGCTGTTTTCACTTGGGGATTTACACAATTGTTGGAATCAACTTCACTTATCATGAATATGGAATTGGTGTGCTGATAACATAGGATTTCTCTCTAGCAATTTCTTGATCACATTTAGCAAATTCTTGTTCGTTGATTCGGCTAACCCATTACCCTGAGGATAATAATTCGATGAAAACTTAAGGGTTATACCATATTCAAAAGCCCAATTTGAAAATTTTAATGATTAAAAGTAGGACCATTATCACAAACAATAGCATGTGTCCAAACCTGGTAATGATGTTTTCCTCTAAAAATTTGATTACCACATCAGTTGTACATAACTTCAAAGCTTGAGCTTCTGACCACCGAGTATAGTAATCAGTCGCGGTTAGAATGTACCTGTGTTGCGCGGAGGAAGGTGGATTGATCATACCAATAAAGTCGATACCCCACATAGCGAAAGGTTTGGACTCGATCACAGGCTGCAGTGGCATGGCTGGATTCTTCTCTCGGACAGCAGCTACTTGGCATGTGTGACACGTCTTCACATGTTCATGAGTATCGTGGAACAAAGTAGGCCAGTAATAGCGTGCTCTCAAAATTTGGTGTGCAGTAGCCAAGCTTGCACCATGGCCTGTCCCAAATTTGTTGTGAAAATGCTCCATAATCTATTTCGCTTCATCTCTGTCAACACATCGCAAATATATTCCTTTATGATTTCTTCGGTTTAAAACTGAGCCTTGTAACATAAAATGTTGACACTTCAATCTTAATGCTCTTTTCTGAGCGGGGCTCATATGAGCGGGACACTTCTGGTTCAGTAAATAGCAAACAATATCTCTATACCATTCATTTGGAGTGGATCTTCAATTGCATAGACTTGTTGGACTAATCCGGGTCCATCCATTGCCAAAGTCTGCGCTAAGGCTTGACCTCTAACAAGTCTCATTGGTTGGATCTCGATGTCATGCTCTTGGATAGTGGCGACCCACTTTCCTCTCCTTTCTCCTAATTCATTCTGCATAAGGAGCGTCTTAACTACTGCATTGAGGACTATGGCATAAACTTTCGTCCTCAAAATGTAATGTCTGAATTTCTTTATCGCTTTCACCAAAGCATAAGCTTGTTTCTCTACATTTGGGTATCTTAGCTCCACATCTTTCAATGGTGCGCTCATAAATGCTATGGGATGTTCATCTTTATCTTCATTCTTTTGCGTAATGATTGCAACACATGTATGTTCAGAAGCAAAAGAATACAAGTAGAAAGGTCTTGTATAATCAGGACTGACCAACACAGGAGTCTCGGTGCTGGCGGACTTGATTTCTTCAAACGCTTTCTTTGCTTCTGTCGTCCATTCCATCTTGGCATCTTTCTTCATCATTTCATTCAATGGTTGTATTATCTTAGCAAATTCAGAGATAAATTTCCTCATAAAATTAATCTTACCAAAGAAGGATTTCTATTCTTTCTTACTGCATGGGAGGTTGATCTTTGATATGGCCTCAACTCTTTCTGGATCAATAGAAATTCCTCTCTCTGGGATAACATGTCCTAGCAATTTTTCTTCTGTGACTCCGAATATGCATTCCTTGGGATTAAGGGATATCCTGTATTTTCTGAATCTTTGAAATACCTTTCTCATATCTTCAATGTGATCTTTTCTTTTCTTTGAAAAAATTGTAATATCATCCATGTAAATAATGATGCACATTCCAACCAAATAAATCTTGAAATGCAATATCCATGGCTCTCTGGAACGTGGCTCCAACATTGATTAAGCCAAATGGCATCCTTCTGTATGCAAATGTACCCTACTTCGTGGTGAAGGCTGTCTTCAATCTATCTTCATATTCTACCATCACCTGATTGTATCTTGAATATCCATCCAAAAAGGACATCATCTGTGATCCATTCACAATCTGTAAAACCTCATCCAATGACGAAAGTGGGTAATTATCCTTTCCTGATGCTCTATTCAAATTTTGAAAATCAACACAAACCCTTATCTCTCCATTCTTCTTTCTAACTGGGACCAAATTGGCGACCCACATCGAGTGTTGCACGGGAAAGATAATCCTGGCTGACAACAATTTCTTCACTTGATTTATGAGAGGCTCCACTGGCCTCTGTCTCTGTCTAAATGACTTATTGTCTGGCTTCAAGGGAATAGTGTGTGTAATGATTGATGTATCATATGTCTTCAAATCGTCATATCCCCATGCAATCACATCAAGAAAATCTCTCATGTTCTTCAATATGCCTTCCCTTTCATTGGGTGTGCATGCTCTCCCTATGAATACATTCTTAACTTCTTCATTATTTCCCAAATTCACCGTTTCACAGGCACCTCCACTTGAGTCATGCGGTCTTTCTACTTTCATCTTATCTTGATCAAATATTCTTTCTAGCTCTATCATCCCCTTAGGAATGACATTCGTCTTCAAATCTAGGATACCATCAAAATCATATTCTGCTTCCTCGACTTCCTCTTCATCAATAATATAACTCAAGAAAATATCTCTGTTTGTCAGAAAATCCAATATATGCTTATCATCTTCAAAAACTTGGAAATTGGTAACATTACTTGGTACGGATGGAACTGATGCAAGCTCCACTGTAAACTTCTTCAATCCTTCCATGGCAATGGGTGCCAAGGAACTAGCAACCTATGCAAGTGTATTCGTCACTTGGTTCTGTGATCTGTATGCTTGATATTAAAAGCATCAAAGTTTTCGATGAGATCCCATACTCTATTACGGTATTTGGTCACTCTTTTGTCATGGCAGACATATTGTTTTCGCACTTGTCTCACTACAACTTCTGAATCTCCAAACACATGTAAAATCTTCACTTTCTTCTGAATGGCTAACATCAATCCATAAACTAAGGATTCATACTCAACAACATTATTCATACATGGGAACTGTAATCTATGAGCAGCTAAATAAGTTTCCCCTGAGGGACTGATAATTCAAACCTGACTCCTGATCCTCTCTTAGATTTTGAGCCATCAAATTTTCATGTCCAAACTTGATTTTCATCATGTATTTCCTCTTCTTTAATTTTATCTTCAGTTTTATTTGCAATTTCCTCATTCGGCTTGGATGAGGCCTCTTTAATCTCTTCTAGTGTCAGAATTTTAGGAATTCTCTTGTGTATTTGATTCAAAGCTATCTTGCACATTGCGCAAGAGAATTCGGAATGAGCGACATTGTGAATTCGACACCAATTTGGCAACAATAAATCTTGATCGCGAGCATAGTTGCCTAACTCAACTCCCTGTTGAATATTCTTAAATACAAATCCTCTGAAACTTTCAAACATGTCAACCTCTTCATCTGTATCATGATCACTTTCCACTACAACTTCTGTGGAATTCACAATCTCTTGGTTTTCTTCTATCTCTTTTATTGGGCTTTGAAGCATCAAAACCTATGCAGCTTTTGATCTGTAATTTCTCAGATCAGTTTCTAGGAAAAGAATCTCATTGTTTTCCCCATATTCTGTTATCATCAATCTTAATCTGGGGGTACTATCAATCTTGATCTGATTGGGTACACCTCTCCATGGCAGCCGCATGTGAGAGAAATCAGTCGAAAAGTATCCATTCAATCTTCTTGACCAATCTCGACTCAGAAGCATGCCATATCCATTGGGAATGTCTACAACTGATATATCTATGAAGTACTGGACTCTTGGATCTACGACTAATTGCATATGAATATTGTTTAGTTCTCCAATCACAGGTACTTCTGTCTTATCTAATTGTGTAACTCTTTTACTAGTTTGTATGGGAATGAGACCCAATTTCTTGCATATAGCGTTCGACATTACATTACTTGAAGCTTCGAAATCCACTAGACAATCCACCAGACAATCCACCAGACAATTGTGTAGAAGCAATCTCACTCTTTGGAAGGATTTCACCCTTGGTGGACTTTTTCAGTCATAACTGGTGAATCCTTAACTCTTTTCACATTATCTCTTGTGAGCAAAGCTTTACCTTCTAACATGTCTTCTTTCTTTGGCACAACTAGTGTATTGGATGATCCTTGAATTACACATACCGTATCTGGCAATTGTTGATCATTTGGTTCGCCTTGAACCACATTTATGCTAGCTTGATGAGCATTTGTAGTATCTCTTGGAATGTTTGAATTTGTAGTATTTTCACTTAAACCATTTATCAATGTATCTCTAATCTTAGGCACCTTCATCAATTCAAATAATGGCAGGCTCACCTTGACTTTCCTGAATTCTTCTAACACACAGACTCAACCTCTTCAACTCTTCCTTCAAAGGAGGAACATTCTTCTGTCTATACTCAGGTGAATCTTGTGGATAGCTTGGTGTATTGCTAGCATTCGGATTGGGTGGAGTAGCAAAGTTGTTCAGAGGAATAGAAGTAGTTAAAGGTTCTTGATTTCTTTGATTCCTCTGATAAACTCTGGGTCCTGTGTTTCTCGACGATTGGTGAAATATCTCTCTTACTCCCTCAACTAAAACACTGTTATTCAATGGTGGAAAGTAGTAGTTTGAATCTTCAATAGGTTCATTGGTTGAAGCAGGTGGAAACTGGGAACCAAGCGGAACCATAGGTCCATTGGCCGATTTTGGAGGAAATCTCCCACTCTGTTCACATACTAAACTTTCTTCACAAATCAGAGGAAGTTTGAAATCCTCAATGATTAATGCTTGATCGTATCTCGTGGTAGGGACAATTTCATATCCCGTCGTTGGAGTGCTCTCTGATGCTTCATTGTTACGCACTTCTTGTTGGAAAATATCAGCTACAACCTCGAATTCGGGACAATGCAACTTCGAATGTTGACTGGTGTTGTGTAATCTGCACCAATTTGATAAAGCAACCTCCACGAGGAAGACTCTATCAGTTGGTCGACTCTCCGAAGTTGGCGGATTGTCAAGAGGTGACGACACGTTTCCATTGTCGGGTGCAGTATTCCACACTTTCTTATGATAATTCTGATTATTGCCATGATACCCTTGGTTATTACTACTCTAATTATTTTTATTGTTGCTTTGGTAACCCTGATTGATGTTTTGATAATTCTGATTATTATTCTGATAGTTTTGGTTACCACCTTGGTAATTTCTATGCATACTGTAGAGCTGATTGTTCTGATTCCTCAAATGAGTAACCTCTGTAGATAACTTGTTTACTTGGTCTATCAACTCTTCCATTTCTTCCTTCTCCTCCCGTGTCCTCGTGGATGTCACTACATTTTGCAGGTACATTGGATACGTTTGCGGAGCTTGAGAAATGGGTGGTCCAGGATGGAGTACCAACTGATTTGACGGTTGAACTACTGGATACATCGGTTGTGGAACTTGATTCATTATTGGCGTATGATGCACCAAAGCTTGACTAAGGTTCTGAATTTGATTTGCGACCGCTAGCAACCCCAAATTGAGCAAAGGTACACTGAGATTTTGATGCAATATTTTACTAACTTCTATTGCCTTTGCATATGCTTCATTCAAATCTGCTGGAGAGGGATTAGTTCGCACAAACATTGTTGTAAGTGGATCTAGAGCATGATAATATATCTCTCGAGTATCTGGAATAAGATAAGGAGTCCGCAATCTTGTGTAAGCTTTCTGAAACCGGTTGTTGAATGAAGTAATAGGTTCGTGCTCTTGTCTTTTACTTTCAACAAACTGTCTATGCAACTCCGATGGGGAAAATTGGATACCAAATTTTCCACTGAACGCATCCTTCAATGCTTCCCATGAGGTGATGGATCCTGTAGGTAAATGGATAAACCAATAATATGCCTCTTCTCCAAGGAATAAGGGAAAAGTCTGCAAGCCACATCTCCATACTCAATCGATCTGTTTCTCAAATGGTCTTCAAACATCTTAATGTGATCTTTTGCCGTTCGGTTCAAGTCATTAGCATTGTACTTCGAACAAAAGTTTTCCAAATTCTTCGGCATATCATGTATGTCTTCGAATGCAAGTGGTGACGGGTTGGTGACTAACCAGGTAGCACCGTTCGGAGGTGGACCCTGATTTTGAGCCATCTCTTGATCTTTTGCTTGAAATTGCTGATCTTCCTCTTGATTCTGATCTTGAAATAGAGGATTCTGAAGAATATTATCTCCTCCTAGCACGTCCTCTTGATTGAACGATCTATTTCTTTTTGCTGTGTCGGAACTTGAAGTCTCTCGCCTTCCAAATCTGGATCTACGAGGAGTCCCCAACTCGCAATGTCTTTGTTCTCCTGGAGCTGATCTTAGAATTCTCTGAAATATTTCGGGTGAAAAGGAATTGATGCGATCTAGCGTGACCTATCTAGGATCAATCTGGACTAGTTGTAATTCTTGAGCAAATAGATCCCTTTCAATTTGTGCGTCAATTTGTTCAGCTAAAAGAAATTCCAATGTAGTGTTGTGCACTTGTTTTTACTTCCTAGGCAAGATTGTTCCAACTGGATATGATTTTTCTTTCGTCTCCCAAGTTGGGCTGCTAGAACTCGAGTTTGTCTAGGTCAAGCTCGTTACTTCTATCAGGATCAGGCAACACCATTGTGGTTCATACTAAACTTGGAAATCTTCAATTGGTTCAATTTCTTCTCTGCTGATTGGTGGATTGATTCTCGCGATTATTTGCGACAAGAACAAAAACAATCGGACGCAAATTTCCCAACCGCTCTTCTTTATCAATTACTGCTCTTACTTGTTTGATTTCAGCGTGACTACTTTGGTTTCTCCAAGCAAGAGTGTTGAACTGTGAAATGATATCTCTTTGTTCACCTTGAAAGCAACACCATTCGGGAACATAATCTTCAAAAGATAATTGCAAGGCCCTAGATAACTCTTGCGAATATGAATTGATATGATCTGCAGTTCAGCTGTTCACGGCTTGATAATGATCAGCCCTCCTTGTAGCGCCAAAAGATGTTGATGTGTGTTTTATGCACATGCAAGCATCAGAATAAAATACCAAAGTACTTTATCTTCTCTTGATCAAAATCACCTCAGATGCTAAGGATAAGATCAACTAAAATGATTCCAAGGTTTCTACAGTCAGGTCTTGACGAGTGGCTAACTCAATGGTCGATGTGAATTGTTCGAATCAACTTTACTTATCATGAATATGGAATTGGTGTGCATATAACTTAGGATTTCACAATGTAGTTCTGGACTTAATTCTAACAAGACTTTTTAAAAAAAAGGACAAAAGGGAATAGGGTTCATGAATTCTATTCTAAGCCTAGGAATGTAGGAAATGATGAACAAAGTCATCGGAATCAATTTAGGCAAGGTCTCACCATCAAATCAAACAAATTTTGACACGAGCTTAGTGCAATCATCTAAGGTGTATCTCATAGATATTCAAATTACTACCATCTAACATTGAAACCATCCAAGTTGATGCATAACAATGGACGTATAATAATCAAAGTTAAGTTTGCATAAATTTCCAGTTGATCACGCAAGGCACACTTACAATCAGCAAGAGGCTAGTGGTATGTATTAATAGATTCCACACAAATATACTCAACAATTCTTTCATTCAATCTTACAAACATTGAAAGCCAATTCTAAATCTAAAATTCTAATCTAACTTGGAGGAATTGAGAACCTTGAAAGAACAATGATTTATATTCAAAAGCTGCAGCATATACCAACGATTCTACAAAATCTCTCCCTTAAAAATGAGAGGCAATGAGGTATATATAGAGTCTCATACAAAATGGATAACCAAGATTAAATCAAAATCAAAGGCCAAGATCATGCCAACAAAACCCTAGAGTTGCCCTAATTAGGGTTGACATAAAAAATGGAGCCACAAACATATGGTCCAATAGAAAAACACCTAGTCATCAAATAGGGAATCTTCTAAAAGATTCCGCCGTGCATCTCTTTTTCTCACAACATAATCCAAGAATCTAGCTAATACAGGATGTAACTCCTCCATGAAAATGTTGGGTAAGGTATCCTACTATAAATCAATCACGTCCAACGCATCCGAGCAAGCATCCAAGGTGTTCTCCCAATCTGGCATGAGCTTTTGCGAATTATGAACATGAATCAACAAAGAGACCAAATCATCGATCTGACTCTTCTTCAAAGAGTCCAACTGATTGAAATACATGAATTTCATTTTGTCTCTCAATTCTGCTAAGTGTAAACCGCTGGCTTCACTGACATCAACTCACAATAGTTCCTCAATTGAGGCAAGGATCTTAGACTGAATATCATGAATTGATCCTTCCATCTCTACACAACTCTTTTGTGCGCTCTCATAAGTTGATTTTTTCATGGCCAATGAACAATACCAACCATGAAAATCATATCTATCTCCATTGTGCACAATATTCTCTTTGATCAATGTGGATGTAGGAACTTTCTTTAAAGCTCTGAGGCGTGGAATAGTCTCTTGAATAGGTCAGAATTCTTCCCAAACTCCCTCCAAATATTGTATCCCGAATACAAGCCCCGTTGTCCTGTCAAAAGCTTGGACAAATTGAGTAAGGAAATCATCCGTTTGTTTCTTTGTATTTTCAATCCATTTTTCCACCTTTGAGAGTATCTCTCGCTGCCTTGTAATGTGTATGTAATCCATGATCAATTGTAATAGGGGAAATAAGGGTGGGATTCTCACGCCTTATCCTTGCAATGTACTCTCTAAGTCTGATATTCTCTTCTTCCTACTTCTCTCTTTTTTCTATCTCCCGGTCCAATCTCCCATTGATTGCCTTGAGGGTATCACCAACCTCTTGAAATTCCTGCTCTTTTGTAGTATGGCCAAGGGCAACTGAAGTAATCTAGAAATCCATGAGAGTAGCAATGTCCGTCGTCACATCTCCAATAGGAATAACCACCTGCGCAATCCGCATTCCTGTCTCATCTCTAGCTATATGTGACAAAATCTCAGCTTTCGTAGGTTCTTTCTCTTTATTGCTCCTAACTAAGTAGTCATCAATGTCATCAATAAGCTGTGCCTCTTATCATCTTCTTACTTTTCTCCATACTCCTCATCAGCCAATCAGGAATAACGGCCATCTCCATACCATCAGCGAGACATATCTCTCAATCAATCTCTCTTAATGCTGAGATAACATTATCATCATCATCTGAATTTTCCTTGGCCAAATCATATACATTCTTTCCCAAACTAACCTTCAAAAGGATGGTAGGGGATCCCGACTGATCATCATCCTCATTAGGTGGAGTAGATGTAGCTGTGGCATGTAAATCCTGAACATTCTCTGGTAATATCATTGTGTTGAAACATTGCTCAACCTCCCTGTTCTGTTCTAGCACTTCAACTTCTGTGATTGATGAGACACTGAGGGGTGGTGAAGGAATGATAGTCTTTTTCTTCTTCTTCTTGATCTCTTCAGCCTTCTTCCCTCTAGCCTTGACCTTAATTTATTTAGCCACTACAATTCTACTTTATTTTAAACACGCATATAACCGTCCAACTCAAAAATCAAGGTTAAATCAGAATTATTAAAATTCAATGAGCTGCATGCAGCTTTCCAAACAACAATTAAGGTTAAACAACTTAGTATCACACACCAAAAATAGTATTCAACATGACTAATTAAAGTCAATGGGTTCAAACATGATCGCATTAGCAATATAAAGTAGGAACACAATCTTTAAAGCCATTGAGGAATTCAATCATCATTATCTAGCACAAATCAAGGTTTACAAGTGCAACATCATGGATAAGTAGAGATTACTCAAGATTAAAACCACCCATCAACACAAGTTTCATGAACTAATAGTGGGGATGAAGGCTGCAACACAGATGCATCCTTACTATATGGATGCACCTCTTAATAGGGTATGTGGGGAAATTCCTTAAGGTTTCCTAACATTTCTGGGATTTCATGTGGCATTTCCTGTGTTCCCTTGTTTGTGAAATGCCAAGGACATTAATAATTTCATTTAACCCTTGACATGGATCCTTGTGTTTCTTGTGATTGAAGCATGACACGTTGTTGAGCCTTGTTTTTGATTTAAATTGCTAAGGGGATGCTTTTGTTGTTTGATTGAGGTTTTAATTATTTTTAAATCTTATGCAGGAATTTATTTTTGTTTAGTTGCTTAGTAAAAATCCGAAAGAGTAAATGATGATGAACATCAAATGGGCTTTTGGGAATTTTGATATCAATCATCTTTCTCATTCCTATTTGGTATGTTCTAGTATTATCATAAGAACATCATATTTCTACAGCCCTCTGTCAGGTGCATTGTGTCCTAATTGGTTGATGTTTTGATTTGTGGTTCTCTAGAGTGGGAGGCTAGCATATAATGAATTCCTTTCCAAATATGTAAATGTGGAGTTTTTTTAGGAAAATAATGTATGTCTAAAAGGCTTGAACATAGTATAAGAGGACACTATAATTATGATGTGTAAATCAATTGTTGCCTCTCTACCAGATTTGTTTTTGGCATTGGCTGAGCAGTGAAGAATATTTTTAGTTGCTAGAGAAAAAAAGCAGAGGATGCTCATTTCTTTATCGCCGTAACCTAAAATTTCTGGGGAAACCTCAAATTGGGTCTTTATCACTGTAACCTCAAATTTCTGGGGATGAGTGATGAGGGCTAGAGGAGACCCAATTGCATGAACAATTTTAAATGATGGCTAGAGGAGACCCTAAAATTTAAGAAAGAATACAGAGGGTGGCATGGTCAGGACCTGTAAAACTGTAAATTTTTTCTTAATGGTCCAAATGAACATGTTATGCCATAAGTAGCCTTGGGATGGTTGAGGTATGTCCCTGTGCAATTGGGTCTGGATTTTGGATTTCCCCTTGCTGTTTTAGTTTTTTGAACATGTGGGAATGTTTAATCCCTGTTTAGCTATCCACTTTTTGCAGGGACATGGGATGTGTTTTCCAATGCTCCTAGTCTATCTTTGAGGAGGCTGATTTATAAGGATTAAGTTCTTGGAAACAGTCTGTTGAATCTACTGATTACAATGTGAATGTACAGTTATTTTCATTTGATTTAAACTTTATATTGTAATTGTCAGCTCACCTAAATAAAAAACAAGCATTTTTTAAAGATCATTTATGATTTCTATGATTAAATTAGAAAGCAGTTACAGAAAATACCACAGGCAAGGGCAGAATATTATGATGTTAATATTTACAAAGAACAAAAGCTAGTCAGTATACTGTAAGTTAAGATACCATTATGTGTTAGTTATGTACTATTAATTAAGAGCTAAAGATACTGCCAGCAATGGGTTGTATAAGAACACTACTGAAAAAGACCTGAAATCTTTACCAAAGGCAAATCCAAAAATCCCAAGAAATAAAGAACTAAGAAATGTTGATAATATATAATCCATGATACATAACTCTTTCATATATCAACACCACTAGTTTGTAAGAACAATGCTATTATTGGCGCCTCTTATACTTTTTAGATTTTGAGTTTCACATTTTCTTACTATGTTTCTTTAATTCAATACAGATATTTTGGCACTCCATATTCCCTTCCAAAGCTAGATATGATCGCAATACCAGATTTTTCTGCTGGAGCAATGGAAAACTATGGTTTGGTTACATATCGGGAAACTGCATTGCTCTATGATGAAAAGCACTCTGCAGCTGCCAACAAGCAAAGGGTACTTCTGCTTTATGTATTACTATTTGGTGAAAAGATTATGACTACTTCTGCAAATCTTGTCTCTTCTTTATAAATATTGGTATAATTAAGCAAATATTTCATCTTGAATTAGTCTGTGGCAGAGAGTATGGGATGTGGGGGTATGTCCCTACGTTGTCTACTTCAAAGGGGGCAAATTGGAGAGTTGCATTTTTCTTTCTTGACTCCCTATGGGACTGAGACTGTGGAAACACATCACTGTGGAACATAGCTTTAAAAATGCTTTCAACAAATCTTTTTTGATGTTACATTGTTAACAATCTGAAGATTCTGAACATACCTTCAAAACATTTCCATCTTCTTTTGTACATGTCTTATAGAGGTTGATTGATTTTATTCTCAATTTGAACTTGAAAATACTTAAGAGTTAAGACCCATCACAAAACATGTGTTATAAAAAATAAAGTTAATTAGATTCCCTTTCGCTTGAGATGCTCTATCCTCTGTCCTTTATAAATCTAACACAGATAATAATATTTTTATATAGTAATATGAAGATCTTGTGAGACTATGCTTATAATTAGCAATGCGAAGTCTTGCACACTGAAAGAATGTTCACATAAAGTCATGTTATATGTTTTCTAGAGGGTAATTAATGTTATTGTTACTCTACTCAAAAAACATCTCTCAAAATAGTGATAAATTATGATCAGTTTGGTTGTTAAGGGTCATAGTTCTGCTTGAGACTTGCCTGCTTTACCTGTTTGTGAATATGAAGATTTTATTCTTCTATGGTTAACAGTTATATAAAGCAAAGAAGCAATAGTCTGCAAAAAATTATGATTATACCCGATTAATCCAGAATCCTAGAGCCAGCTGATTTATTCCCCAAAAAAATCCTAATTCATGAAAAAATCATTGACCAATCGTTGACCCAATTTTCAACGATTTTTTGCATTTAAATTGAGTTAAAATCATGCTAAAAACCCCAAAAAGTGGCAGAAAAAAAAATGAAAAAATCGTAGTAAAAACTCACAAAACCCTAGAAAAACTCTTGAAATTACTGAATTGCTCAGAAATAGGGCCTATCCAAGATGGAATTAGAGTCAATGTGGAATCAATGTTGAAACAGTTTGTTACTTTGTCCCTTAATTTTCTTTTCGGCCTTTGAAAATCCCTAAATAAAGGAGTGGGAGGAGCAATGGCAGTTATCAACCGAATTTAAGGGCCTCAATCATCCTAAATCATGTGGGGCATATGAGGTAGAGTCGAAGCAGCTGTTAAATCTACTCTAAATCACAGCTTCGATATTACTCAAGCTCTCTGCACACCCTGCCCCATGGATTCTACTGCGAACAAGTATATAATTAATATTGTACACTAGCTTTAAAATTAATACTATTATGCACTATTATAGATGGCACTTTGATGGGGAAGGAGCGAACCCCTATAGTTTAATGATTAATATGATAAAGTAGTTTTAAAATTTAAACTATTATAGATCAGTGAACTCCTTGCCTTGATCACAATGAAATTCTTGGATCATTTCAAGATTGTTTCCACTTTTACTAAATTTCTAATAGTAGCTGGACTATTGTTTGTTGAGTTTGATCTCAATTACTTCATAGACTTAGCTAATATTTGATCTCAGACTTAGGCAGTTATTTGGTGACTGCTCTCTTAAAAAGTAACTGAATATTTGCCTGTGTAATCAGCAATATGAATATAAACAACAAAAAAAATTATTTTCTACAATTCATGGGTTAAACTCTATTTTATTTGCTCTCTATATCTCTATGCTATGGAAATGCCCTTAAGTTTAAAAAAAAATATTTTGTCTTTCTTTCTACAATTTTTAATGTTTTTTAAAATCCGATTTTTTCCCGACTTCTGCCTATTTTTTCCCGATTTCTTCAAAATCCTTATACTCTTGGTTTGCCAATTTTTTTCCCAAACGATTTTTGCTGCTATGATATAAAGAACTCGTAGGCAAACATAGCCCAAAGAATGCTTACATAAAAATATTGGATCTGGGTTTCATACACAATTGTGACATTCTTTCTTATAGTGCAATGTTTTTAAACATCATCAATACCAAAAATTTTATTTTGTCAAATGAGAGTGAACTTCCAGCAAACCAAGGAAGTGAAGCCAAAAGCTAGGTGAGTCATCAATGAAGACCAAAACATACTACAAACTATTACGTGATTTTATTGGTTGTGGATCTATCAAGTGATTGTGCACCAACTCAATTTTCTCTAATGCTCTTTATGTAGTGCTCTTTTTAAAGGGTTCTCTATGATGCTTCCCATACACACATCCTTCACAAACACATTTGGATGCGGTGACACTTGAAGCACCATGCAGCATATTATGCCTTTTCAAGAAAAATATTTCGTAGTAATATCCTAATCTCTCATGTCACAAATGGATAGCATCATCTGTAATGTCCCCTTTTGGGAGGGGATACTAAATCTTGCCCACTATACTTGTAAAATTATTGCAGGTTGTGTATTTTCAGTCTGCTGGTGTAATTTGGACAGATTCAATTCGATTTTGTTTCCCTCTTTGAAAGCTGAACACTGCTCTCTTGGATGAGTGCTATTGCTGAGTGGTTTGATCTGTATTTGATTGCTGAAGATTCTTTGCTTTCTTAGGAGAATTGATGTTAATTATATTGATTTCTTCCATTGATTGATATGGCCCCTTCAATTCTTGGAATAAATTCTCCTTTATACTTTATTGGTGGAAGGGTCACCACCATTCATAAGAATTGAGTCACTACTTTTCATTGTTACCCTTGAGAATAATATATTATTCCCCAAATTGATCTCCCCCCGCCTTTTTTCATCTCCTCCTCAAATGAAAGCTTCTCCCCTTTATATCCTATTATGTGAGTGAGAGTCTCAACTCTTCATAATAGTCACAACCTTTCACAAGTACCACCCTTCGAAAGGGTCACAGCACTTCATCATTGCTGCCCCTTTGAAAGAATCATTTCCTTATCTTCTTCCAATTAATGCTTCCTTAATTCCTTTTTTCCCTTCTTTCTTCCTTCATCCTTTTTCTCCCCAAATGAAGTTCTCTTCTCTCCCTTTTATATCTCATGTTTGAGGGAGTCACAACTTTTCATTTCATGCCTTTTGACCATTCATTAAACTTAACTAAAATTTAATTATATTAAATTTTATTTTTATTCTTATATTTAAATTTATTATTATTATTTATTAATAAATCCTATTTCAACAAGGGGACGTTACATCATATCCACTGAAGAAATTATGTTTGATTCTTCATATCACAAAATCTTTCAGAGTTCCACTAATTATCTTTGAAGTATTGTTGCAACAACAGAGAATTTGTTCTCTGTATCTTTTATCTAACACCTGTTTCCAAGAATCTTAGTCTCTTTATCATTCTAAAGGAAATTGCCTCGTGAACAAAAGATTCTTCACCATTTAAAGAGCATACAAGACATTGTCAAAGAAGCCATTTACGAATTCCACTGCTCCCACAGCAATCACTGGTGTTGACTGATTGTTGGCAACCACAACATTTTGATATTCTCCCCTTGGTTTTAGGAAACAAATTTCCCTTTGTCATGGGCAATGTGCCTATGGGTGCCTATAATCAAGAACCTAGTATGATGCCTTCTTAGAGGCGCTAACCAATGTTGTCATGCCACCAATTATCATCATCACTAGAAGTAGTTGTATCTACAATTTCTGCAACAAACCTGTTCACTCGTGTACCAACTTCTTTCCATTTGTGAGCCAAACTAGACATTTTGTTTTTTGATGATCTGTAAACTTTTTACAACCTTAAACAAATGCCTTAAATTTTAATTCATGCTTGTTGACTGGCTTAAAAGATCTAATGTTGTCCTAATTCTTCTCTTTCTTCTTATTCTGAGAAGTTGAGCCATTTGATGCAGACACAGGGGCTTATGGGGATGCTGGATGATGAAGCAAGTAGATTCAACTGTTTCAACTTTTGTCTTGGAAATACTTGATTCTTGAGCACCTCCCTAATGTGTTTTGCATTTTGTTGTCACCTTGAATGAGAGTAAGAAATTTATTGTATGATATCAGAAGCTTTGCTAGAATGAGGGTGTTCATCCACTTATCATCATGTCAAGAGGCATCTCCTAGATCCACAATATTGGCCTGTACACTTTCAACTTATTCAGATAGACGAGAATATTGTGCTCATCCTTAACCTGGAGACTACCTAGTGTCATGATCAAATTCACTAACTGACAAGTGTTACTAATCACATACATCTTTCTCAGTTCTTCACAAATCACATATGGAGTGCTACACTCAATGATCTATGTCTTGTTGCTAATAACAACTTAGTTGACCAACATTGCTCTAGCTTTCTGACTATTCAAAATTTCAAACCATGCTAATACTGCACCAAACTGTCTTCAGGTGACTAAAGTCTAGCTAGATCTTTACTGACAAATTTTCAATGTGCATGCTGCAACAAAAGAATGGTCACTGCTTGGGAGAACCACTTGATCCCTAGTGCTCATGTCCAAGTGTGACGGGTTTCAAATGTTAAAGGTTTCCCCTTTTCACTCTTGGAAGAGACCTGTTTACTCTATAACTTATCACTTCTGCCTTTGAATATACCTATAATCTTGATCGCCAAACTATTAGATTAATATTTGCATGTCTTATTTAATGGTCAATAATGTATTTTAGGTAGATTAGATTCTTTCTAATTTCATCTTTGGTTATCTATTGTTTCTTTAGGAAACAATCGACAATGTAATTGCCTATATATGTACATTTCATTCTTTCAATAAAATCAAGCAATTACCATTGTAGCATGTTATTAGAGTGGGAATCAAATTCTTTTGAAAAATTAAGAATCCTAGAATTTTTCATACTGGAAATTTTTAGTGAAGTTTTTTAAAGATTTTTTTCAACCTTTTTCTTGGAATAATAATCTCGTGCTTGTGTGTGTTCCTTCTGTCTGTGATCGCATGGAAGCGTATTGGGTGCTTTCTAAGCTTTGTTTCTTGTTCATGGGGTATTTGTCCGCGTGCTTTGTTTGTAGGGTATTTCTTCTTGTTGACAGGAGTTTGTTTGTGTTCTCGTGCACGATGCGATATGATTATTTTTTTAGCTAGAGTTTGTGGTCAGAGGGATTCGTTTTCTTTTGTGAGGACTTTTCTGTGCGTCGCAGACTCTTTGAGGGCATTGTTTTCTTTTGTGACGGCTTTTCCGCACGTCGCAGTGTTTGTGAGGGTTTCGTTTTCTCCGTTGTGACCTTGTAACGAGCCACGACCAAGCTCTAGTCTCAAACACGACCCTGTCACTTGTCGTGATCTGCACCTTACATAGCCGCAACCCTGTCAAAATCCGCACGACTAGGTTTCGTGATTATCCTGTGGCACCCACATCCATTTTGTGGGTTTTTTTGAATTTTCGTAGGGTTTGTTCTTAGCACTGCCCTCTAATTTGTGGCGTGGTCAGACCAGTGACTAGGTTTTTATCTGTTTTTTTTTTTCTGAGAAGCAGACGTTTTGTTCTTGCGACCTAGGGTTTCTGTTTTGGAATTCGTGTCAGAATTTGCCTTTGTTTTTTGTGCATTGGGAATTCTGCCTCAGGTTTCGTGCAATCAGATTTTCACCAGTTTTCAGCCTCTTCTGTTTACCTTGTTTTTTCATGCCTCGGAAAGCATGAAAGATGGTGTCTTTGACCAACATTATGTTAGAAGGCATTCAAAAATTCAACATCCGCAACTACAACACCTGGAAGCAGCAAATGATGACGATTTTTGAGTATCGGTGCCTTGCAGATTGTTTTGGGCAAATCTACTCGTCCTACAACAATGGGTTTAGATTAGGACAAACTTGATGAGCGGAATGAGGAAGCTAGAATGCTTATTAAATTGTCTATCACCAATGATCAACTGCCTCAAGTACCCCCAGGCAAGATAGCTACTGAAATCTGGGACCACTTGAAGAACCTACATGAAACGTCCGACAAGAGTCGTGTTGTGAACTTTTCACACATCGTCCCATTGCAAATGGGGACCCCCTTCTTTTTAGGTCCTCTTGGTCTTTTGGTTTTGGTTCTTCGGGTCTTTTTGTAGAAATTCCTTCGGTCTCTCTGGTCTGCAAGTGTGTTGGTGAAATGTGGTTAAGTCTGCAAGTCGTTTGAGTGAATTTGGCTACGTCTGAAACTCGTTTGGTCTATTTTAGGGTTTTGCCCTTCAGACTTGGGTTTGAGGTCTTTTCCTTAGGGTTTTGGAAAAACTAAATGTTGCATTGAAGTCAGAGCTCTTCAAGGAAGCTACTAGTGAAATTTGGGCGAATTTTGAGCACTTACTATTTTTAGTAAGTTTCATTGTGTCCCAGATTGTCTTTATTTGGACAAAATCAAGCTTACTATTTTTAGTAGTTTCTATTTTTAGTAAGTTTCTATTTTTAGTAAGTGTCATCTTGTCTCGGTTTGCCCTAATTTTGACATTTTGAAGTACTCATTATTTTTAGTAAGTCTATTTTTGGTAGGTCCACCACAGGTAGTGATCTCGACATTGAAGATAGGGCATTCTTGAAAATTCATGTCTAAATCCGTAAAGTTGAAAAACAGGTAGTTGGTCGGAGAAGTGGCTAAGTATGGAGTTCTTTCCTAAAGTGGAAAAAGTACGAAAAATCAGCAGAGGAGTTCACTTCAAAATCTAAAAACCCACTTCATCCCGAAGTGGGCATCCAAATCTGGAAAATGAGCAAAAACAGAGGAAAAAGCATGAAAATTTCCTAAGGCAATGAATTCCTTGCCATGGCAAAATGCACGCCCAAATCTGGAAGGAGGCGTCAAGTGAAGGTCAAGGAGGAATTCCTTGGATATCACAAAATTCTCCACAAGGTGTGAATGGTGCTCTAGATCAAAGGAGGTCGCTAAAACATGGTAATGGAGGAATTTTCCTCCAAGTCTAATTTTCCTCCACAAGGTGATTCTAGCGCCCAAGTTAGAGGATGGCGCCAAATAGGGGTTTTGGAGGAACTTTCCTCCCAAACCTAAATTCTTGCATGGCATCGTTTTAGTGCCTAGGTAGGGAAGTAGAGTGCCAGAATGGGGTCATGGAGGAATTCCTCCCATGTTGTGAGGTATTCACACATCGCCCCATCGCAAATAGAGACCCCCTCTTTTTCGCTTTCTAGGTTAGTCGTCTTAGCTTAGTTGTTAGTTGATGTCGAGTCTTAGCTATTAGCCTTTGCATTAGAGAGATCTAGGTCGTCAAGAAGTCAAGAGTCAGATGTGTAGTCTTGCATGAGTGTGAAGAAAGTAAGTTTGCAAGGTCTAGATATCAAGAGTTCAACCATGAGTAAGGAAGGTTTGCCAATTTGAAGGTCACTTCAAGTGCTCCTCTTAAAGGAAAGAACTTCACTTCATGAACATTCCTTGTGTAGTGAATTTCTTACACTTCTCCCACAAAGCGAAGACTCACTCTAAGATCTCATGTTGAGCAAGTTATCGGGCATTGAAGTTGAGAGCATAAGTGAAAATGAGCAAAGGGGAGTTTGGTTTTGGTTTGAAATCCACTTCATGAGCTTAACCTCAGGAGCGAACTTCATCTTCAAAGCCTCAGGAGTGAATTTCACCTTCAAAACTTCATGAACTCAGGGTTTGGAGCGAACTTCATGCTTGAGAGGATTGGAGCACAAAACGAACTTCATGACTTGCTGCCCTGGAGCGATCTTCATGACTTCACTTCTTGGAGCGAACTTCATGAGTGAGACTTTGGGAGCAACTTCATGTTTGAAGGATTTGGAGCAAACTTCATGAATGAGGAGATTGGAGTGAATTTCACTTTCAAGCTTTCATAAACAAAGTTGGCAATAAAGGAATGAAGTGAAGGATTTGAGAACACTTAATTCACGAGTTCACCTTTCGGAACGAAATTCCAACTTCATGAGTTCACCTTTTGGAGCGAATTTCTAACTTCATGAGTTGGGGTATTGGAGCAAATCTCACCTTCAAGGTTTCATGAGCGAAATGGAAAGATAAAGAGATGAAGGGACCACTTACTTCATGTTTAAGCATTCACGAGCGAACTTCATGAGTTAGACTTTTGGAGTGAATTTCTTCAGGTTGAAAGTGGAAGAATGAGGGAATGTCAAAAGGTGCCTACTCCATGATCAAACACTCAAGCGAGCTTCATGACTTCATGTATTGGAGCGAACTTGAATTTCATGAGTTGCCTTCTTGGAGCGAACTTCATGACTTGCCTCCTTGGAGCGAATTTCATCAATGAGCATACAGAATCAAGCCTACATGAGTGAAGTCGAATGAGAAATGAAGGATGATCGTCTTGAATGGATTCAATGCCAAGCGAACTTCATGACTTGCTGCCTTGGAGCGAACTTCATGACTTGCTGTCTTGGAGCGAACTTCATGACTTGCTGTCTTGGAGTGAACTTCATGACTTCATGTTTTGGAGCGAAATTCATGACTTTACCTTTTGGAGCGAATTTTATGTTTGGAAGCAAGCTTAGCAAGCAATGTGATAGAAATAAGACATCATGTGCACACCTCTTGGAGTGAAAATTTCCAACTTCATGAGTTGCTTTCTTGGAGCGAAATTTTCCAACTTCATGAGTTTTCTTCTTGGAGCAAAATTTTCCAACTTAATGAGTTGCCTTCTTGGAGCAAAATTTCCAACTTCATGAGTTGCATGTTTGGAGTGAAATTCATGAATAATGAGGTTGGAGCAAATTACATCTTCAAGCCTTCATGAGTGAAGTTGGGAATAAAGGAATGAAGCAAATTTAAGAACATGAACTGCATGAGTTGAGCAAGTGGAGCGAAATTTCCTACTTCATGAGTTGAGCAATTGGAGCGAAATCCCTACTTCATGACTTCACCTTTTGGAGCGAACTTTATACAAAATGCACTTCATGAGTTAGAGGTTGAGAGCGAAGTTCATGCAAGTATACTTCATGAATCAAAGAAAAGGAGCGAATTTCATACAATGATGAACTTCATGTTTGAAAGATCTAGAGTGAACTTCATATTTTGAGGATATGGAGCGAATCTCATTCAAACAAACTTCAGGAGTTGAGAAAGACAAGTGAATGAGCATGGTAAAAGAAGTTTGGAGCAAACTTCAGGAGTTGAGGATTTGGGGCGAATTTCTACAAAGGTGAACTTCATGTCTTAGAAGATTGGAGCAAATTTCATGAGTTGAGAAAGACGAGAACTCAACATGCAAGAGTGAACTTTATGAATGGACAGAGGGGAGCAAATTTCATGTTCTAAGCTGCAAAATGAATTTCAAGAATGAAAGTAAATTCAAAGGCAAGACGAGGGCAACTTAATGAACATGAAATAAACTTCACAAACTCCTCTCCAAAGGGTGCTAAAACAACTTCAAGTGTCACTTCATGAGGACAAATTCTCTTTATATGCTCTTATTAAACCTATATATCAATTGTATTTGATTCTTGCTTGTTTGTTTTGCAAGAGATGAAGCAAGATACAAGGAAAACCTCTTCAAGAAGCTTCATCAACAAACACAAGAACATCAAGGAGGAGAAGATCTCAAAGTGTTTAAAGCCTCTCACCACCTCAACTGCATGAAGAAGACTCATAATGCTACTAGGTTAAAAGACTTCAAATGTTCAAAAGCTGCAAGCAATAGAGCAGGATATCTTCAAGGTTCTTATTCTATCACATTGACATGGAAAGATCACATGAGTGCAAAGGAGAAATCATCCAACTACCTCAAGGCACTAGAGCATCAAGGAAGGATAACCTACATGATGGAAAGATGTTTTACAATCTTGAATTCGCTTCGGGAATCCAAGAATCAAAGTCAGTACAATAAGGAGCTACATTCAACCAGTTGCATCGCTCATCAAGTATGTCGAAAACGAAGGAGGATTAACCAAAGTCATCACAAGACCTACATCGAGCACGATTGAAGAAGCAAATAGCTTTAGAAGAGTTAATCAAAGTTTGCTTCTCATCATCATCATCACATTGAGCAACTGAATAATGTTGAGTATCAAGAGATATCTCTTAGCATCCCTTCATGATGATGAATCAAATCAAGTCTACAAAGTGCAAGATAAAGGTGGAATCCTAGTCATTGTCCTAGTCACTACCTCAACCAATCAGAGAGGTCCACATCAACACATCCAATTTCAATGAATCAAGCTCATATTTGAAGGCACAAACTCCAATGTAACTACCCTCAATATTTATTGGTCCACACTCTCTGAATGTAATTCTCTCATTGGCTAAGAAGAGTTTGTTGTAGAAAACCCTAATTAGGGTTTCAATGTAAAATCTTGGCCATTGATGGAGATTCAATCCTGGCCATTCATTGTAAATGAGCTCTCTATGAAAGGTTTAGACTGTTCATTTGTAAAGGTTAATAGTTGGTTAATAGTGAATAGTGAGTAGAATATTTAATAGCTAGCAAATAGAATAGAATAGCAATTAGAGTAGAGTAGGAGAAGGCAGAAATTGTTGCCTAAGTTGTAAATGAACTCCATTTTCATTGAAGTTATGGTGAAGTGTGTTGTGTCTTTACAACGTGCATGGTTTCTTGTTGGATCTTCTTGTTAGATGATAAATAAATTAGATTGAATGGAGGAATTTGTTGAATGTATTCATGTGGAATCCACCTAGTCCATACCACTAGCCTCTTACTGATTGTAAGCGTGCCTTTTGTGGGCAACTGGAAGGATATGAGCTTAACTTCGAATTGTTCTACATTCATATTGCTTATGCATTAACTTGAATGGTGATCAATGTTTGATGGTATTGATTTGAATATCTTTGAAATACCCTTAGAAGATTGCACTGAGCTTGTGTCAAATTGTTCAAGTTGATGGTGAGACCTCGCTCAGTAGGATTCCATCTAATCATTCACTCATCTTCCTACATACCTAGGATTAGAGACTCTCTCAACCCCTCATCTTTTGCCATTTATTTAAATTCCAGTTAGTTTAGGATCAAAAGTATCACCATATTGTAATATCAGATGACCAAGTTCTAGCAAATCAAGCATTTAGGCATTCAAATGTAAGTCACCTTGTGATTCCAACATAATCACATCAACCAATGGAGCTTATCCACACGTAGTGACCCTACATTCATGAACCTTGGAGTCTTCTCAAGTGATCCTTAAGCTAATCTTCAGCATTTGAGAGATTTTGTTCAAGAGAGGACAAGATACTTAAGGTATTTTATTCTGTGTTCGCATGTGCCTAAAAAACACATCAACACTCCAGAAGGTCTAAATTCTGCCCAGTCAGAGGTAGAGAGTGCCAAATAGAGCATAGGAAGGAATTTTCTTCAAGTGACAAAATCCTGCATCAAGGCAAATTTCTGCCCAAGTCAAGGATAGGGCGCCAAAACGAGGGTCAAGAGGAATTTCCTCCTAAACAAGAAATTCCTCCTCTATGGAAGAATAGCGCCCAGAGTCAGAGAGGAGTGCTAAAAATATGTTATGGGGGATTTTTCCCTCCAAGTTATAATTCCTCCTTCACAGTTAAATGGCACCCAATCTAGGAGGGGAGCGTTGGAGAGAGGTAATGGAGGAATTCTCAAAGGAAATCATTAATTCCTCCTCCAAGATGAAATTTCCTCTAGGAACAAAATTTCAAAATTCTTTTTCAAGGAAGAAAATTCGCCCAAAGATGAAGAAACTTCAAGATGAAGAAAAAATTGGCCAAGAGAGAGAATTTCCCCTCTCTTGAATTTCAGAGCTGAAAATTGAAAAAAATTCCTAAAAAATAGGAAAAGTGATTGATTGATCGAAAATCTCCCTCAGGACAAGATGAACTCAAAAACACGGAAAAATTCTTCTTAGATAAAAAAATCTCTCTAGAAAGATTTTCTCTCTCCAAAATTTCTAGGCGTACAAGAATCCTTTAGAGGTGGAAAAGATTGTTAAAATTCCTCTAAGGCAAGAAAATCTTCCAAAATGTCTTTTGTGAGCCCGAAATGGAAAGATTCTTGTAAAGGATGAGTTGGCGACATGCAAATAGAATATTCCGTATTAATGAAGCACGACCTTGAAAATTATAAATGATAGCGGGGTCCACTTGCATGGTGAGAATCTATTGAGTGCTGGAATATTTGACCAAGGTGGCGGCTAATTCATTGTATGTCAGCCGTCGTACTTAATAGTGGAGCATCTTTTGCATGTAACCGATTTTGGAGGTGATGGTGCATTTATTGTACAATGGGCGGTTTTAGCTTGATGGAGCATTTATTACATATTGGGCGAATTTGAAAGAAGTGGTGCATTTAATGCACAATGGATGCCATTTTTCACAGGAATGTAATTAATTTATTCCCATCTTGTTGCATCATGTGTGTGGAATCTTTTGGGCCAAACCCTAATTAGGGTTTGCATGTAATCAATGCTGGAGGCCTATATAAGGGGTCACCCCTTCATTTTTAAAGGAGGGAGATTTGTATGAAATTGTTGCCATTAGTTATTGAGATAATAACAGTGAAACATTGTTCTCTGATGGTGTCCACTTAAGTTATTTTTCAAAACTTGCATGGTTTCACTTTCCTCACTTAGAGTAGAATTTTATTTTCCAAGTAGTTAGATGTACAAAGTTGATTGTAATGTTTTAAGGTGAAGATCAAATACTCATACATTTTGTTGGTAGATGATTTCTATCAACCGTGCAAGGTTGGACTGAGCTATTTTTTATGTGTATGCTTAACTTGAATTGTTGGATGAACGTTGTTCTTTGATGGTGTTCTTCAATGGTTTAGATTCTTTCAAACACATCCTCTGAAGATTGCACCCGTTTTATGTAGTTGTCTACTAGTGGCGAAGTAAAGCATGGTTGATCTCATGCGAAGCATTGCTATCTATTGAGTTCTTAGATTTAGCTCAGTCTTCCTAAACCCTTTCCCCTTTAATTTCAGTTCATTCCAGTTCAATTCGTTTGAAGTAGAAGCATCATAGAATTGCTATATCCGATGATGAAGTTCCAGCCATAACAAAGAAGTGAAAGAACGGTCCAAATGTAAGTCCCCCTTGGATTACTAGCAAACATCAAAGCCAAACAAGTCTATATCCACAGTCAAGTCACTAGTACATAGTTGGAACCTTGGAGTCAATGTATGATCTTGCAATCTTAGCATACATCTGATTTTGATCAAGAGAGGATAAGGTGACCATTGGAAAACTTTATTTTGTGTTGGGCGTGATCACAAAATGTACGTCAACAAGCTGCACGTTCTTTTTGAAGAATATGCTTTTCTCGATCATGATGTGGATGAAAGGATGTCTTTGTAGGAGCATCTCACGAAAATCAAGGACATCCGTGATCAGTTGGAGGCGATTGGTTGGAAGATGGAGGAAGAAGACATGGTAGTCATCACTTTGAAAAGTCTACCAAAATCTTATGAGAACTTTATTGAGACCCTCAACATTTCCTCAACTGATGTTGACTTGAAGTTTCTTGATCTTTGCAACAAACTTCTAGTAAGATTGTTGGAGTTAGCAGTTCGGTAGCGGTGCTACTTCGTCCTCCACAAAACAAGCCTTCATAGCTAAATCCTTTGCTAAGGACAAAGGGAAAAGTCAGTCTCTCAATAGAAAGGCCTAGGTCAATCCTAGGACAACTCCTAGAAGAAGAACATTCAGTGCAACTATTGCCACAAATATGGTCACATGAAGAAAGACTGTAGGCAACGCTTGGCTTTTGAACAAAAGTAGGGAGGGTCTCAGCCAAAGGCCAATGTTGCAGAGTACATTGAGCAGAAGGAATCTACCTTTTATGCCTTTATGGCTAAAAGACCTACAGATCATGTTAAGTCCTCTACGTGGTACATTGATTGAGGTGCTTCTTGACACTTCACTCATTGGAGGGATTGGTTCATAGAATACATGCCTTCCACCGATTTAGTGATCTTTGGAGGAGGGGAAGAGTATACTGTTGTTGGCAAGGGCAATGTGCATATTCAATTTGGGGGGAGGAATTTAATTTTTCTCAATGTATACTGTGTTCCAGGCATGGAACTCAATCTTCTCCCTGTTAGTTAGATTATGAGACACTCTCCTCAGCTGGATGTTGTTTTTAGTTTGCACAAATGCAGTATTGTTGATCGGGATACTCGCACTACAGTTGTTGTGGGCATTGAGGATCATGGTCTTCATAGACTTGTTGACATTGTGATTCTTAGGAGCATGCCATGGCTGCCAAAATTTCTTCCATCAACAATCTTTGGCATCGACGATATTGGCATCTGAACATACACTATCTCTCTCAGCTCGTTCGGGAGGGTCTGGTTGTTGGCTTACGTGAGATTCAGACTCAAAATCATTTAGTTTGCGGAGCTTGTTAGGATGGAAAGAGGCATCAGACTCCATTTTCAAATGGTGATACATGGTGAGCTTCTAAGGTATTACAATTGGTTCATGCTGATATTTGTGGACCAATGAACACTCCTTCAATTACTGGCTCCAGGTATTTTATGTTATTTGTTGATGATTTTAGTTGCAAAATGTGGGTGTATTTCCACACAGGTAGTAAAGAAGAAGACCCTAGAGGAAGCCTGGTCTGGCAAGAAGCCCAAAATCAGTCACCTGAAAGTCTTTGGCTCTACAACTTATGTTTGTATTCCAGATGCCAAACGCACCAAACTGGATTCCAAGAGCCAGAAACTCATGTTCACAGGATACAGTGAAAACCACAAAGCCTATCAATTGATTGATATAGACATTGATCGTCTCATTTTCAGTCGGGTTGTTGTCTTTGATGAAGAACGAGGGCCTTTTCAGCTCTCTTCTCCTATTTTGAGCCCTTAAGATCAGCCTATGAAGGCTACGGATTTGGGTGTTCGTCTTCCCTTAGGTCCACATGATGAGAGGGATTCAACAGATTGACTCTGAAGTTGTGGAGTCTCCCAGGCATGTTATTGCACCACCTGACTTTCCTCAGGAAAATGTTGATCTTCATCCTGATGAACCTGTTCCAGCCATTCCTGAATCAAATGTTGGTACTTCTACTCTTTGGCCAAAATGGTGGGCCAAGACCATACGTGATTTTCATGATGATGAGCTCATTGAGGGTAGATCGTCTAGAAACAAGAGCAATCAACATCATACAGTTAACTTTTCTCTTATGGCCAACATTCATAGTGTTTATGAGCCTCAAACATATGTAAAGGCTGAAGGTATACTTGAGTGGGAACAACCTATGGAAGTTGAACACCATAATCTTTTGAAAAACAACACTTGGGCCTTGTCTGATCTTCCACCTGGGAAGAAGCCCATTGGCTGCAAATGGGTGTATAAAGTTAAGTATAAGGCTGATGGAATCCTTGATAAGTACAAGGCTTAGCTAGCTGCTAGAGGGTTCTCACAGAAAGAGGGCATTTTAACTATGAGGAGACGTTTGCTGCTACAACCAAAATGAGTACAATTCAGCTTGTCCTTGCCATGTCAACCCAGTTTGGATGGAAAGTCCATCAAATGGATGTCAAGAGTGCATTTCTCAATGGTGAGTTGCAAGAAGTAGTCTATACGATGCAATCTCTAGGATTCAAGGTTGCCGGTAAAGAACACTAGGTATGTAGGCTGGTGAAAACACTTTATAGCCTGAAACAAGCTCCTTGGGCTTGGTACATAAAAATTGATAAGTATCTTAGTGATCAAGGCTTTTAGAGTAGTCCTTCCGATTCCAATCTGTATGTCAAAACTACTGGTGGTGATATTCTTCTACTTGTCATCTATGTTGATGATTTGATTATTACTGGTAGTTCAACACTTTTGATCGTGCAAATCAAATAGAGTTTGTGCCAGTCCTTTGACATGACAGACTTGGGACTTTTGCATTATTGCTTAGGTGTTGAGGTTTAGCAGACAGATGGCAGTATCTTTATCTTTTAGTCGAAGTATGCCAAGAGTCTGCTAGATAAGTTTCAGATGCAAGATTGTAAACCTGCATCCACACCTATGGAAAAAGGGCTGAAGTTGTCAGCCAATTCAAATTTACCTGTGGTGGATGAATCTGTGTTCAGGCAACTAGTGGGCAGTCTCATCTATCTCACTGCCACTAGACCTGATCTCAGTTATGCAGTGAGCTACATCTCTTGCTTCCTGATAGCTCCTAAAGCTGAACAGTGAGTTGTAGTGAAGCGTGTGCTATGTGAAGGACATTTCTGACTTTGGCATTCTGTATGGCAAAAGCAAATATCCTAGACTCATTGGTTTCGCAGAGCCCGATTGCGCAGGTGCTGTTGATGACATGAAGTCTACATCTAGGTATGTCTTCAGTTTGGGAACAGGTGCAGTCACATGGACCAGCAAGAAGCAGCAGGCGGTAGCTCTTTCCTCGATTGAAGCAGAATATCGGGGAACTGTTAAAGCAGCTTGTGAGGCAGTTTGGCTTGCAAGGATGCTTTCTGACATGCAATAAATAACAACTTTAAGGGCAATAACATACCTCAACGAAGACAAGTTAAAAAAGTTATATTTGGAGACTCTGAAACTGAACTTTGAAAATTATGTGGTTTAAAAAAACTTAATTGAAAAGGCCTCTGAATGAGAAAGTTATGCCTTCAAAAAGTTTTGCCTCCAAAGTGGGTATGCAAGTGTGTTTAAGCCCTCGGGCTGAGCATATAACGGGGGAGCTGAAAACTCACTGCCCATGTGTCCTGGGCCTAAAATCCTTCAGCACTTTTCATAGGCTTTTTTTCACACTCATATGACAAAGAACCAAAAACTTGGGGCACATAAGAGCAGGGTCCACTTTTGAAGAATCAAAGAAATCATTACTCAAAAGCATTGAAGATTTTTCACATGGCATGATAACTCAAAGAACATATGCTTTAATACTTAAAAGTATGTTTGAAAGTTTTCTTTAATGCTATGCGCAGGTGTAGGGAACTCCACTTAAGGTCTCTGACACACCAAATGTAAACTGTCACTCCGAACTCCTATGATTTCACACAATCATTCAAATTTTTTGTTTTGTTTGTTATTGGGGCTACCTGCTGCCAATGCTCATGCCCTGTCAAACACAGTTGCCACAGCCTCTTCAAAATGCATTACTGCCACAAAGTTGAGACATGCCTCATACATCAAAATGTCAGATCTTCATGCCAACCTTAAACACTGTTGTTAATCACTGGAAAAAACACTGAAATAACGCCTGGGACTGGCTCTCTCAGCCACAAACACAACCTGCACTTTTGTTTGCTCTTGCCAATTAACTCATAGTGTCCTTAAGCATGCTGGGATTTTTCAAACTGTAGATTTAAATTACCAAAAACATGGCCCTAGCAAGCATTTCACCCACGCCCTGCAATTCATTGAATTGTGCATGCAAGTGTGTACTAAAGGCTTGCACGATACGAGGCTACACACAAGGCCACTATATCTGCCAACACACCACAATTGGCCAAGCAAAGAACACTGCAGCACTAAGTGTGCAATCTCTGCAACTCTGTGGAGATCACGTGAAAATACAAAACAAGCCCAAATTCTAACGGATCAAAAGCTCATTCATGATAGATCTGCAACATGTGGAGATCCAAAGATTAGTAACAAGCTGAACTAAACACACCCATGGAATTCAAATCATATCTATCTCATAATAAAGACTTGCACAAAACATGAACTTTGCCCTCACACATTTACCTAAATCCTGATAACATTTTAGGAAAAATGTTTAAAACAATGTAGAAACTATGTATTGAAGGAAAATAGGTGAAGACACTTGGAGAAACTAATTAAAAAACTAGTACAGTAGGTGCCCTAACTTAACTCACTGTCAGTATAGGCAGTTGCATAGTAGCATAGGTTTTTTCATAATCATAGTACAACTGACCTCATTAAATAGTCACTAAGCCAGTGACCTATGAGGTATGGCCATTGGAATAAACTCACACACCTTAAATATAGGCATTAAGCACAGTTACATCATTGGTTCACTTAGAGAGATTAAAGCACTATAAGGCATGATTACAATGTAACTAATATTTCAACAAAAACCCATGTAGAGATTGGATTTTTGCTTTTTCAAATTGAAAAAATCACAAAAAAATATTTAAACCTTTTATACATTTTTATTTTTATTTGCCAACCATGCCAGGGTTGTTGTCCAAGGTAAAATAGTTATGAGCTTATCTTGTTAAATATACTGGCCAAGAAAATGTATGTAACCTTGAATATGATGTTGTAGCAGTAAATTGCCATTGAGATTAATAAATTGCCTTGAATGGTAGTTTTTACAGTGAAATGATTTCCTTAGAATGGAGGTAGTCCTTTATGTTTCTTGTTTGTTGTTGGTGCTTTTGGTAATTTTGGTAATAAATTCAGTTCGTATGGTCAAGAAACCACGGAGTAGAACTTTGGAACCTTCAAGATCAGAGAAAATTTTGCAGATAGGTTCTATTTTTTTTAGGGGATGGGGACAGCGAGACATGTTTTGGGGATGGCAGTCCAGAGAGGACATTTTTGGGGGATGGCAGAACAGGGAGGGCATTTTTTGGGGATGACAGTGGATGGCTATTCATACATATACAAGTGGGCTATCTGAACAAGGCTATCATTGGACCCTATCTATCATTTGAATAGACTGGTTCAGGAAACGAGACCCAACCTTGCATGCCTGAACCGGCTCTTCTCTTCTGTAGATACTTGCTTAGTGTGTGCAATGAACCTTTCTCCATGCATGATGGCAGTCCAGAGAGGGCATTTTTTGGGGATGGCAGAACAGGGAGGGCATTTTTTGGGGATGACAGTGGATGGCTATTCATACATATACAAGTGGGCTATCTGAACAAGCTATCATTGGACCCTATCTATCATTTGAATAGACTGGTTCAGGAAACGAGACCCAACCTTGCATGCCTGAACCGTTCTGTAGATACTTGCTTAGTGTGTGCAATGAACCTTTCTCCATGCATGATATTTGCCCTATTCACCCTATCCCCACTCCCCTGGACGGGGTATTCATATAATTTGTCAAATTTGATATTCAATTTAACACATTCATTCATTCAACTTTCAATATAATTATATAAGTAATAAGAGCACCAAAAATTAGAAATTCAGATTGAATGTTCAGTGTTTTTATTATGACAAAGGTCCTTAAGGATACAAAATCATGAATGAAATTGTAATGACAACATACATTTCTCACAACTGTATGCTTTCATTTGACATATTCATGAATTCACTTAACAACTCTATGTTATCACACCACTTCTCATATTACACCTTTATGCCCTTTTTTAATAATTGTCTGCACCCTTACAGCTGTATGCGGTCATAGAATTACCCATTGCTGGAAAAGTTAACCGTATGTTGCCATTCTACAAGGGTATGTTTTAATTCCATTGTTGTATGCAGTCGTTCAACAGCCATAATTTTTCTTTACATAGTTTGCATGCAGACATAGAATTTGTCAATTTCCCATTGATGAAAAGAATAAAAAATGTATGTTGTCATTATACTTTCATTGTTCATTTGTATGCAGTTGTTCAATAGTGGTACACTTTTATTCTATGGTTGCATGCAGTCATTCAAAGTTCCAACACTTTCTTTCTAAAGTTGTATGGAATCATACAAAGTTGCTTTTGTACAGTAGTTTTTTGTTTTCATTAAAAAAATTTCAGGCCACCAGGGGGACATCTGACTGCCTCTGGGATGGTCAAGGGATGTCTTAGATGTTCCCAGCTGTCCCAGGGATGTCTTAGGAATGTTATGACCCTGTGGGCATTGTCCTAGGATTCATCTTCGGTTTTCCTGGTGACAAGGGTTGGCCAGATGACATTGCTTACTGTCCTGCTGTTCTGAGTTCTTTCTATATCAGAAGATAATAGGGAAGATCTTGTTATCATGTCAAAGTGAGTCTTTCTTTCACCAAGCGCTATATTCTATGTAGCTTTTCTGTACCTGCTTTGATTGTAAGGATTTTAATTTCCCACCAACACCGGGTGGTGCACTGGGGTCTTGGACATTAATAATTATGTTTTTCCAGATTATCCTTTCTCAATGATGTCAAGTATAGGCGGATTCCATATTGTTGACAAAACCTAAAACTGCAATTCATAATGGTGTCTTTTTCATGTCATGGCTATAATTTCTTGTAAGCTATCTTAAACTTATTGGCATGATTTCCCAAGTGATATTTGGATTCTTGTTATGTTACAGCCCTTCTCTTTGAAAGGAACACTGCTTAATGAGGGCAGAAGCTTGCCTTTATTTTTTTAACTTTAGTGTTTCTTTTCATCAAGTTGTGTTTAGGAGCTTCATGGATACATGCTTTGACATGGATATTGTTTTTTTGTGTATTCATGTCAAATTCTAGAGCTAATATATTTAATAAGGTGCATTACATGAGCTCTCTACCTTGCAAACATTTTCTTGTCAGAGCATTATGTCATAAGGTAGCTTATATACTGTTTATATGGAGAAAAATCTTCTAATTTTTTTCAAACTGCTTTCTTTGGTCTTGGTGGATAGAAACTGTAGGTACATGATGGATATCACTCTCACAAACTTGTACTAATAATTAATATTTTCAGCACGATAAGGGTTGTTCTTTTGTGGCTTTCTGATGCGAACATGGCAAGTTCATAACATCTTCATAGCACAGTTCAGTCCTAGTGGCCTTGGAAATCTTATTAGAGGAAGCACAAGGAGATGAAATAGGAGACTTTGAATTCACCAAAGCCACCTACTGTTGAAGATTGAACCTTTTCCGCTAAGAAGCCTCTTTGGTAGACTTAATTTTTTTGGCAAACAAGCCTCCACCATAAGCAAAGTAAGATGTTGTCATTGCCCCATCTTGACAATAAATGCTCACATCCTAATAAAAGAAAATTGTCTTTTCAAAGACTTCACAATTTTCTGAATTCTTAAATCAAACTCAGACAACAACAAAAGAGGAATGTAAATAAGTAAGAGGATGCATCAATTTTCTCTTGATTGGCTAGTTAGAACCTTAAACAATTCATTAAACTAGCGGTTCTCCAAAAGGCACATGTTAAATAGAACAAGGCAGCGATTTACTAAGTTAAAAGCAATGGTAGATTACAAGCAGACGCCACTCTTGGGAGGGATGTAGCAACGAAGAGACATGATCCTCCAAGGCCAGTTGAGAAGTATATAATGCAGATCGATACTCCAAGGAGAGACACAAGACAATCAAAGAAGAAATATTTCTCATAATTAATACATACATACATACATACATACATACACATACGTACATACATACATATATATATATATATATATATAGAGAGAGAGAGAGAGAGAGAGAGAGAGAGAGAGAGAGAGAGAGAGAGAGAGAGAGAGAGAGAGAGAGAGAGAGAGATTTTACCTTTGCAAATTGGAGATTGGAAGAGAGCTTAGGGAATTTAGATATTATATTTTAGAAAATAAATGTCTTTTCCACCTTGGAATGGATGTGTGTATTCAAAAAAGTTGTTTGGACAATAATGTATTTATGTAAAAAATCTTGAAAACTCCATTAGTGGAGTTCTATTTATACTTTTTGAGTTTTTTATGTATGGCAATTTTCTATGTTTTTTCCGTTGCTCTCTCTGTGTTTGCTTTTTGCTTTTTTTACCAGGGGTGAATGCAATTTGACAAGGATGAACCTATTGCTGGCAAAAGGGGTGAACATGATCTGAAAAGGGCGAACCTTAATAGGGAATTGAAAATGACATTTTTGGGAATGTTAAGTGAAAATTGATCCGCGGGGTCTTGCTTTTTCCCTTCTTTCACCTTGGAATATGTAATCATGTTCCGTTATGTGAATTCAACTTGTATTGTGTTGTATTTGTATTCTTGAGTTGGAATGATTAGTTCCTTGGAAAATTGAATGAGCTAGTGAACAACCCTTGTGCTCATCCACTTGTGCAAGTGAATGTGACTGAATCCGTGTAATGTCTTTCAGTTATGAAATATGCTCTTATGATTTGCATGAATTGAAGGTTGTACCTAATGCTATGTGTTTTCTTCTTAAGTGAATTACATCTTCTTTCACTTTAGTTCTTATTTTCGTCAGTATAGGTTATGAGTGACAAATTTAGGGTCAGGCCTCATCTCTCCTATTGCTCCTCATGATGATGTCATCTCACAATGGGGTAAAGTCTTCCACTTGTGCTTTTGTGCATTGTTGTTATGTGTGATGACGTCCTTGTTGTGTGTGTGCATTGTGAGATGATTATGTTGCAATTAGCACAAATTTTGTTGGCTTTGTTTTTACCCATTAATGCCAATTTTAAAGCAGAAAAGATCTGAAATGTAAGATTTAGATAAGTTTCCAAATAATTACAAACATTCTAAGAAAGTTTGTAGGAGATGCAATTATCTTCTTATGGCATATTTCCAAATGTGTTAGTGATCATGAAACTTCCCTGGCAATTGTCAGATGACAAATTGTATTAACGTATGTGATTTTGTTGAGTATTTATATTCAATCAGTACCCTTCTTGCCCTTGCAGAATTATCCGACCTCTTGATTCTGATTCTGTTTATTACTAACATGATGAAGTATGAATCATTACTTAAAAACTCTTCAATTATCAGATGGCAAGTTAAGTTGGTGATTGTGCTTTTGTTAAGATTTTGTATGCAATCAGGAGCCTTTTTGTCCATTGCACAATGACTTAACATCCTGATACATATTTAGTAGTTTACTAGTAACATCATGAGTGTCAGATGACACATTGTTTTGGTTAGAGTGCTTTTGTTGATTTTCTGTATATAGTCAGGATGCTTTTCACCATTGCAAAATAAGTTTTTTGTCCTAATTGTTTATAGATAAGGAGATGATCCATCACTAAAATCCTTGTGTATATAAATCCCTCAGTTTCTTGCTCTTCTGTTTCTGCAGGTTGCAATTGTTGTGGCACATGAGTTAGCTCACCAATGGTTTGGGAATTTGGTTACAATGGAGTGGTGGACTCACCTATGGCTTAATGAAGGCTTTGCAACTTGGGTCAACATCTATACCACTTATTTGGGTTCAATGCATATAATTTTTACTGAGTGTAAACACACTAATGTTAACTTCTATGATGAACTTTGTTCATCTGGTAGAATTAAGTTATTCTGTGGGTATATAGAGGAATATGTAAATCTGCTCAATATCATTTGAGACATATATGGTGGCATTGCAGGTTAGCTATTTGGCAGCAGATCACTTATTTCCAGAATGGAAGATTTGGACACAATTTACTGACCAAACAATGGAGGCTTTCAGATTGGATGGGCTCGTTGAGTCTCATCCCATTGAGGTGAAATAATTGCCTCAAAATATGAACACTTCCTGTTCTTTATTTGGTTGAAAAAGCATCTTCATTTAAAGTGGAGTGGTCAAATCATCTTAGTTCTTTGTTTATTCTTGGTCATTGATATTTGTTATAGTTAGATGTGTGCTGTGCTTGTAAAATGGATGTAAATTCATTGCTTTATAATTTTTTGATGCTAAATGTTTGATTTTTACTTTTAACCTTCGAAGAGCATGTTTTGTGAATTCTTTGTAAATTGCTTTTTGGTTTCTCTATTCTGATTGTAGCTATAACTATCAGGAATTACTTAGCACAATACATGTTATATTGGTTATCTTTTATGTTTGTTTTAAGAAGCAACTTGCTTTACCTGTGGCTGGAAAACATACGTTTATTGTTGTCAACATTCTTAGGTTTGAATGTTTTCTCAGGTGGAAGTTCACCATGCCAGCCAAATTGATGAAATATTTGATGCTATAAGCTATTTAAAAGGAGCTTCTCTTATCCGCATGCTTGAGAGCTACTTAGGAGCCCAATGTTTCCAGGTAGGCCATTGAATTTGTTTCTGATCTTGGAAGTATTGAGAAAACTAAATGTGGTTATTCCAGTTTTAAATTTGACATGGAATATGCTAACACATATCCCTGGATATTTGTAATATCCCTTATGCAATTTCAATCTTTTAATTCACACTCTACATTCAAGGTCAATGATCCGCTGATTAAAAAGATCAGATTGTTGTAGTTGCTTTCTACTAGTTTAATGCTTAGTTCCAGTTGCAAAATAATTGACAAACAATTTGCAAGTTTAACACATAGATGAAGAACCAAAACAACACTAATAGGAAACCATATGCTGAACTGGAAACTCCATTATATTCATTCACTAACAGATTACAGAATATTATTATCAGAAATTGGCAGAGATCAAGTATTAGCTGACACCTTCCATCAGCGATGGGAAATAGTGTACAAGGAGGTCGATATGAAATGATAAGGCCTGCGTTGGAAGTTGCAGGGCTATAAACAAGGATTCCCCAATCTGTTTGAACACTGCTCCCAGTCTAAGTCCCTGTAATTACCAAATAGCACTTGTGAAGGGTGAAACGATGAATAACCAGGCTTAATTTCCAGAGACTACTTACTGATGACTCTAGCTCCGACTGTAGACTGCTGTGGCATGTGTCATCTATTCCCTGATATGCCAATCCTTTGCTTAATATATATTGGGTTTATATGAAATATCTCCTTGAGTCGGCTAAACGTAATAATTCTTAAAAACACGAATCAGGCCATGATTTTCCCAATCACCGCCAATATATTATAACAGCAAAGTAGCCCGTGCCATCAAAGAAATGAGCTCTCCGCCTTTTTTATCTTTCACCCAATAAAATATTCACAGTACAACATTAGATATTGGCTAATTATTCTCCAGACACGGCATATGCAAAGCCATGACTATAATAGAATTGAACGAACCTTCAAGGAAATGGCTTTCTTTATCTTCCACAAAGACAATCGCTTCAAAAGACCCACGAAAGAGAATATTTATGAAACGGCATACCGATTATTGGATTTGTAACTTGATTGAGCAGACAGGCAACTAGCTCTCAATCATATACAAATGTCTCCAATATAGATCATCAATGTCTGCAAATATTTTTTATTTCTGAAATAAACCCAAAACCTTACAAATTTGTCTCCAATGGAGACTTCACAAATTTAGCCCAAATGTGGACTCTGTTGCGATTCGTCCCTTTTAGAAGAGCTAGGTTCTCGTCCAACCCTTCTGCAAACTCCTGAAGGTATCTGTCTCCAGAAAGCATAAAATGTTTTATCAAATCAAGCATACTTAATAACTCCTAGCAAGCCTCCTTATAAAGACCTCCAGGAACTTTCTAGAAGATAATGCCGACATGAACAATGGAAATTTAATAAAGTGACATTATAATATTTTATTTTTTATTTAATTAAATTAATTAATATTAAGTCATCATTGAATATTTTATTCATTTTTGACAACTTAATAAAAATCAATTTAATTAGTTGTCACTTTAAAAATCTGGAACATGACAATATTCATGCTTAGGATATTTTTTCTTATGGTAATAAGAAATAGCAAGTCAGTATTAATATCAACAGTCATTACTATTAGACATTTTGTCATTGATGTAAAGTGGTTTATGTCAAGCCTGTCTTTCAAGCTAGAGGTTTGCTCAGAGTATTATTGGACTGAGTTTGAAGTGCTTTTCGAGCTGCTGTTTATTCACTAGATTTTCTCAATTTCGGTTGAGGTGCTTGACGTGCTTGAGGTGTGTGTGCCCGCTTGAGCTGCCTAAGTGTCTGCATCAGCTGGTTGGCTGTCTACTTGGCATTTGTCAGCTGCTACATCAGCCTCTTTTGCCACATAATGTTTATTTCGTGGGACCATAACACCTTTTCAAAGATGGTTGAAATATCCCCCCTTAATTTTTTTTTATTTTTTCAACAAGATTACAAACACAACCACACCCGTTAGGGTTAGAGAAAGAAATCCAAAACCAGCTAGAAGGAACTTGTTAATGTGTGTTTTATGCACATAACATTTCAGAATAAAATACCAAGGTAATTTACCCTCTCTTGAACAAAATCACCTCAGATGCTAAGGATAAGATCAACTAAAATGATTCCAAGGTTTCTACATGTTAGGTCTTGATGAGTGGGTAACTCAATGGTCGATGTGAATTGCTGCGTTCACTTGGGGACTTACGCAAATGTTAGGATTATCTTCTTCGATCATGAAGATGCGGAATAGGTGTGCTGACAACTTAGGATTTATCAATGAAGCTTTGGACTTAATTCTTACTAAAAAATGGGCAAAAGGAATAGGGTTCAGGAAATCTATTCTAGGCCTAAGAATGTAGGAAATGATGAACAAATCTAGTGGAATCAAACTAGGCAAGGTCTCACAAACAGGTATTGACACAAGCTTAGTGCAATCGTCTAAGGTATACTTAAAGATTTTCAGACTATTACCATTACACACTGACACCATCCAAGCTGATGCTTGTCAAAGGTTGCATAATAATTGAAGTTAAGCCTACTCAAATCTCCAGTTGACCACACAAGGCGCACTTACCAACGGCAAGAGGCTAGTGGTATGGATTAAGGATTCCACACAAATATATTTAACAAATCTTTCACTCAATCTAACATACATGAAAATAAACTCTAATCTAAAATTCTAATCTAACTCGGAGGAATTGAGAACCATGAATGCAAAGACAACACTTGAAGAATAAAATCACCAACAATTGAACAATGATTATGATTCAAATAGCTACAACATATACCAACAATTCTACAAAAACTCTCTCTTACAAATGAGAGACAAGGAGGTATATATAGAGTCTCTTACAAAATGGATGGCCAAGATTGATACAAGATCAACGGCCAAGATCATGCCAACAAAACCCTAGAATTGCCCTAATTAGGGTTTACATAAAAAATGGCGCCACCAACATATGGCCCAATAAAAAGATGCCTAGTCATCAAATAGGGAATCTTCTAGAAGATTCCTCCCTGCATCTCTCTCTCTCCTAGCATAATCCAAGAATCTAGCCAATATTGAATCTAACTCCATGGAAATGCTAGGCAAGGTATCTTGCTATAAATCAATCATGTCCAGTGAATCCGAGCAAGTGTCCAAAGTGTTCTCCCAATCTGGCATGAGCTTCTGCGAACTATGAACATGAATCAACAAAGAGACCAAGTCATCTATCTGACTCTTCTTCAAAGAGTCCAACTAACAAAAATACATAAATTTCATATTGTCTCTTAATTCAGCTAAGTGTAAACCACTAGCATCACTAACATCAACACCCAATAATTTCTCAATTGAGGCAAGGATCTTCGTTTGAATGTCCTGAATCAATCCCTCCATCTCCATACAACTCAACTGGGAGTTCTCATAAGTTGATCTCTATTAAATTTATTTAAATTCTGTGATCAAGAGGCTAGAACAGATGAAAATATAGTCTGAAATTTACTTCGAACTGTAGTAGTGTGAATGGAATGGAAGCACAACACTTATCAATTTCGGTATTGTCCTCCTCCCATTGTATGCATGTTATATATATGAATGAGAGGGTACGTAGAGAAGAGATATGTCTTCTCACGTGGGAAGACACATCTCTTCCTACGTACCACTCATCATATCACCGCATGTTAACAAACATATTATTTGTTTGACTGATCGCGATTTATGATAAATCGTTTAACCCAACTCGATAACAAGAAGGGGTGTGACCGGTGGCAACCACCCTCATTCGATATTTATTCATTGTTAATTGTTAACGTGAATATGTTAACATGTAATTAATTCATGCATCGGAAATAGTATGATTGACGTGTTGATGTGTATTTTGTACACGACCAAACACAGAATAAAATACCTAAAGGTACCTTATCCTCTCTTGAGCAAAGTTTCCCGACTGTTGAAGATCTCGCCGAAGGATCAGTCGAGGCAACTCCAAGGTTCTTGTATGTAGGTTCTCTACTCGTGGATAAGCTCTCTGTGGTATGATGTGATTTTGCTGGAATCACAAGGGGACTTACACTTGATGATTGAACATCTGATTCGCTTTGAATATTACTGGAACACAGGATTTCACTAGTCTAGATTTTGAAAAAAAAAGAAAAAGGATGAGGGCGAGGAAAGGATCTAACTTTGACACTAAGAATGTAGGAGCAATGAATGACCTTTGATGAAATTCTAACTAAGTCTTGTTTTGACATCCCAGGACCATCTCCACAAGGTTAGTGCGATCTTCGGAGGAAAACTTTATGATATTCAGATCATCGCTACAGGCATAGACACCATCAGGCTGATGCATATTAGTAAAGAAGCGACAATTGAAGTTAAGCTTAAACTGAATGATTCCAGTTGACTACACAAGGCAAGTCTGCAATCAACAAATTGCTAGTAGTATGGATATATGAATTTCACCATCAATCAAACACATTTCTTACACTCATTTAATAACATGAAATCAAATATGAGAAGTATAGAGACCATGCAAATTGTTGAATCGACCCATAAATTTCACCATTTCTTCAATGAAGTTTTACAAGTCTTTTACAACAACATCTTGGCAACAATCTTTGCCTTCTCTTTCTATTCTACTTTAATTGCTATTCTATCAACTGACTATTCACTATTTCTAACTTTTCACCTTCTAACTATTGACTAACTATTGACTAACTATTAGCCTTTACAAATGAGGAGCCAGGGCTTATATAGTACCCCAATACAATTCAATGGCTCAGATCAACTTGAGATCAATGGCCGAGATTTTACAATGAAAACCCTAATTAGGGTTTGTTACAACCAACTCAATTCTGGCCAATGAAATAATTGCATTATTTGGACACATGTCTTCTCTGGAATATTTGACCAATGGATAACCGAGGTAGGTATATCGAAGTTAGTCCCATCTTTGATGAGTCAGGTACATTGAATCTGGACATGCTGAGGTGGACCAATCCAACTGGAGGAGTGATGACTGGGATGCCACCTTGTCTGACACTTGCAACTTGGTAGATATTCAATTTGATGACGCTGAGAAGCTAACTTTACTTAACTCTTCTGAAACTGTCTACTTCTCCAACAGACCCTTGCTCTGACCTCCTTTGTCTTTGATGTGCAGGATGGATGGTGTACCTTTCCTTGGAATGCTGGATTGGAAGATGCCGTCCCTGATGATGCTAGATTGGAGAAGGTTGTCCTTGTTGATGCTGGACTGGAGAAGGTTGTCCTTGTCTTGGTCTGGTCTTGTGGAGGTCGTCCTTGATCTGGCCTGGTCTTCTTTCATCTGCAAGACAAACCATAAGATGATTAAGGACACATAATATATTTATTCTAACATAGCATTTTATGCGTTAAATCATCAACAAGAAGATGTCAAAATGAAGTTTGTTCAAGATTCTTTCCAAGGACAGGCCCTATAAGAATTTCGCCTTGGACCCTCTAGAAGGGTCAGGAGCGAAATTTGCATTCAGGCTCAAATTGTTCTCACTTTGCAACCGTACTTGCTTAGATACATGCCCAAGGACGCCCTCATTCTCAACCAACACCAATCTTGATGCAAATTTAGGGCAAAAGAGAGGTTTTTAAGAATTTCGCTTTGGACCCTTTGGAATGGTCAGGAGCGAAATTCACTTTTTAGGACAAAATCTATCATGTTTCCTCTCCAAAATACCTTCCAAGGCGAGCACACACTAGTTTTCCTTCCTCCAGAGCCCAGGGATCCACGCCTTGACCTCTATCATGAGCAATTTGAGTGAAATTGGGAATTTCGCTCTGGACCCTTTGGAAGGGTCAGGAGCGAAATTCACCTTTTAGGTCACAACTCTTCATTTTCTTCACTTGAATTCATCTTGTAGGGCAAAGTAACATCATTTCAACCTCAACTACGCCTTAGGACTCCAAGTCTTGACTTGACACAAGGAGGAAATAGGTAGATGAAGAATTTCGCTCTGGACCCTTTGGAAGGCTTAGGAGCGAAATTCTAATTCCAGCTCAAAGTTTGCATTTTTAATGATCAAAAATCCTTCCAAGGCATTCCAGATAGCTTCTCTCACCCTAGTCTAGGCTTGACTTAGCACAAAATTTGGAGGATAAGATAGTTTTTAGGATTTTCGCTCTGGACCCTCTGGAAGGGTCAGGAGCAAAAATCACTTTTTAGGACAAATTCTACCATTCAACTCACCTCCAAGGTCAAGGAAACTTTGCTTCATCCTTCCCTAAGCCATAAAAACCAAAAGCTTGACTTGATTTGCAAGGAAGATAAGTGATTTTAGGAATTTCGCTCTGGACCCTTTGGAAGGTCAGGAGCGAAATTCACCTTCTTGGCTAAAAATCCTTCATTTTTTCAATCCCACTCTTTCCTACAAGATACATTTCATCATTTTTCATCCAAGGAACAAGGATTGAAGCCTAAGCAAGGTCAAAAACTAGGTTTACAAGGAATTTCGCTCTGGACCCTTTGGAAGGGTCAGGAGCGAAATTCACTTTTTGGCTCAATTCTTTCAAATTTGATAATCATTGATAAGTCAAAGTCATTCCTAAGGAGCTCTCCCATCAAAACTCGCCTTAGTCAGCACTAGGCTAGGCACAAAATTGGGAAAAAAGGTGGTTTAGAGAAAATTCGCTTTGGACCCTTTGGAAGGGTCAGGAGCGAATTTCTTAATTTAGGCTTATTCCTCCATCATTTCAAGTTGAATTCACCTCACAAGGCAAGAAAACACTTCTCTCCTCTCATCCAACCCAAGTTTGACTTGATTTTGCAAGGAGAAAAAGGTGATTGAAGGATTTACGCCCTGAACCCTTTGGAAGGGTCAGGAGCGAATTTCTTCCTCTAGCCCAAAATCATCATTTCTGGAGACAACAATCAGCTCAAGGGCAATCTCAAGGGCATCTTTCATCTTGGACTAGGCATGGTTTAGCACAAATTTGAAAGGAATGTGTGGATTTTAGGATTTTCGCTCTGGACCTTTTGGAAGGGTCAGGAGCGAAAATCTTGTTTTAGGGTTATTTCCTCATCCTTTCAACCTCAAATCACCTCCAAGACTTAGGACACCTCGCCTCACTCCTCTCTAGGCCATAAAATCAAAATTTTAACTTGTCTTGCAAAGAAAGTAGGTGGACTTGGGATTTTCGCTCTGGACCCTTTGGAAGGGTCTGGAGCAAAAATCTTGACTTGAGCTTACTCCTTCATCATTTGTCCTCAATCAACTTCAACAGGGCAAGAACATCTCTCCTCACACTCATCCAAACCATAAAGAGTCAAAGTTGACTTCATTTTGTAACAAGTGATTGTAGAATTTTCGCTTTGGACCCTTTGGAAGGGTCAGGAGCGAAAATCTCATTCTTGACCAAAAATCATCATTCTCTCAACTTGAAACTTCATTGCAAGGTAAAATCTCATCTCTCTTCGCTCTAGGAACAAGGTTTTAAGCCTAAGAAAGGTTAAAAATATAGGCTTGTAAGGAATTTCGCTTTGGACCCTTTGGAAGGGTCGGGAGCGAAATTTCCTTCCTTGGCTAAAACACTCATTCCTCAACTCTTTCAAACATTCCCAAAGGCTAGATCATGTCCATTTTCCCTTTCAACATGCTTTGGACATCACAATTTGGTCAAATAGGGAAGGAAATGAGGTCTAGGAGGATTTTCACTCTGGACCCTTTGGAAGGGTCGGGAGCGAATATCATGATTTGGGCTTGATTCTTCATTTCTCCAACTCAAAATCACCTCAAGAGGTAACTAAACATCACTCTTCACCCAAGGGATAAGGTCTTAAGCCAAAACAAGGTCAAAAGAATAGGCTTGCAAGGAATTTCGCTTTGGACCCTAAGGAGCGAAATTCACCTTCTTGGCTAGAATCCTTCATTTTTTCAAGGCTTTCAAACATTTCCAAAGTCCAAACATGTCCACACTTCCCTTCAAGATGCCTTGCAACTCAAAATTTGGTCAAACTGGGGAGGAAATGAGGTCTAGGAAGATTTTCGCTTTGGACCCTTTGGAAGGGTTAGGAGCAAAAATCTTAGTTTATGCTTGATCATTCACTTTTCCAACTCCAAACTACCTCAAGAAGCAAACCTAGATCATTTTCCACCTAAGGAACAAGGATTGGATCCCAAACAAGGTAGCAAAAGAGGTTTATAGTGAATTTCGCTCTGGACCCTTTGGAAGGGTCAGGAGCGAAATTCGCTTTGGACCCTTTGGAAGGGTTAGGAGTGAAATTTGACATTTTGGTCTCTCCGTCAGGATCATTTTATGGAATATAACATTTAAGTATAAGTTATACTTTAAGTTATATTCCATATATACTGTCAGGATGTTTGAGAGTGGTTTCGGACCTCTAGGAGTTATATTGCAAAATCTAGTTTTTGGAGGATTCTTCAGTTTTCCAGACTTAGTCAAATTTCAAGATCAGGACATTCCAGACTTAGCCAAATTTCAGGGCATTTGAAGATCAGGATGACATTCCAGACTTCATCACTCACCGACTTGACCTAGCTCAAGCAGAGCCTGCTATCCAGGTGATCCCCCTGGTGACACTCGAAAAGCAAAGGCTAACAGACAAAACTCTAAAGCCTAGAAAAACAAACCCCAGAAAGCAAAAAGTAGGGGTCCCTATTTGCAATGGGGCGATGTGTGAATACATCACAACACGACGTTACAATAATTAACACTCCCTCTTAGCTAGGGAGGACATATTTCATGTTAGAGGAAAACAACACAATTCATCCATTGATTGTGAAGAGAAGACATATCACACCTTAGTGATATTTAGAGATATGGTTCAACAATGAATATCAAGTCTCATGATACTCACCATAACTCATAGTTATCAAGTAAGGTATGTGCATTGGCATCAAGTCACATGATGCCTACCATATTGATAATGATTCATGGCATGTCCACAAATATTATGTCCATAATATTCACCATGAAGATCTCTATCATAATTATGGTTTATTTAATGATATCAACCAACTGATATCTACCATAATGTCTCAGAGATATATACTATCATGACATGTCCACAGATATCAAGTCTCATGATATCCATCAAGATAGATAAATTGATAATTGTAAAATCGTCACCTTACAATATCAATATGAAACAAGTGTTCATTATTGAAAAGTTGTCCCCCTTCAATAATGTTCACAAGGGGCCCATGAAGTCATGGAGTCACACACATGACAAATAAAAGAGTTTACACATTAAACATCTTAAATATATTAGTATATCAGAATAAATGAGACTATCTCTCAAAATTAAATAACATTTTCAACAATACCAAGTTTATCTCTAAAGTGCTCAATCTTTATCCTGGAGAGAGGCTTGGTAAGAATGTCTGCAATCTGATCACCTATACTAATATAATTCAGTCAGATCACATTCCTTTCCACCATATCTTGAACATAGTGATAAGGAATCTCAATGTGTTTAGACCTGTCATGAAATACTGGATTCATTGAAAGCTGGATGCAACTCTGATTGTCACAATAGATGTCAGTAGGATTTAAGGGCTGACCAAATAGTCTTACAAGCAATTTCCAGAGCCATACTGCTTCTCTTGCTCCCATGGAGGCTGCAATGTATTCAACTTTTGTAGAACTCTGAGCAACTGAAGACTGTTTTCTACATATCCATGAGATCATTCTTGATCCTAAACTGAAGCAACATCCTGATGTGCTTTTCCTATCAACTACGCTTCCAGCCAAATGAGAATCAGTGAATCCATGTAAGTCAAGGTCTACATGTTTATATTTCAGACCAAAACCAATGGTTCCTCGAAGATATCTCAGAATATGCTTTGTAGCAACAAGATGTATTTCACTAGGTTCGCACATGAATTGACTTAGCGTATTAACAACATAACATATATCAGGTCTTATGTTTACCAAATACATCAGAGATCCAATAATCTGTTTGTAGAGGGTAGGATCTGCAAACTCTGATTCTGCAGTTGCTTCCCTTAGCTTGTGCAGATTTGTCTCCATAGGTGTGGTCATCGATCTACAATCCATCATTCCAAATCTCTTGAGTATATCAATGGTGTATTTTCCTTGATTAAGGATTATACCATCTGCCTGCTGCCAAAATTCCCAATCCAAGGAAGTAGTGAAGAATTCCTAAATCCTTCATATCAAACTCAGAGGCTAATTCTTTCTTACACCGAGAAATACGATTATCCTCTCCTATGATTAGTAGATCATCAACATAAAGAATAAGAATTAATAATTCACCATTGATTACTTTGTAGTAGAGATTTGGATTTGCTTCATTCTTGGAAAATCCTAATTCCAAGAGATAGTGATCAATTCTTTCATACCATGCTTTGGGGGCTTGTTTAAGTCCATATAGGGCTTTCTTTAATTTGCAGACATTTGATTCAGCCTTATGAATCACAAAACCTTCAGGTTGCTCCAAATAAACTTCTTCAATCTTACCATTCAGAAAACTAGTCTTAACATCCATTTGATGGACTTTCCATCCTTTAGATGCTGCAATAGCCAAAATTGCTCGGACAAAAGTGTATCTGGCAATAGGAGCAAATGTCTCTTCATAGTCAATACCTTCTTTCTGTGAGAAACCTCTGGCAACAAACCTTGCTTTGTGCTTCTCAATGCTGCCATCTGCTGCATGTTTGATTTTGAAGAGCCATTTTGAAGATACCACAAATTTGCCTTTAGGCCTAGGCACAATATCTCAGACATCATTTTTCAGAGTTGACTGATACTCTTCTGACATAGCATCTTTCCAAACTTGATGTTTGAGAGCATCTCCAACACAGGAAGGTTCTGCATCAATGGTCTCACTCATCAAAGCAGCATAATTGGAAAATAGGTTAGGTCTCTTACTTTCTCTGAAGGTCCCCTTTGGAGCAGCATAATTTTCCGCTTCTTGAAGCATCTTTTTAGCCCAAAGTGGTCTCTTCCTAGTTTCGAGATGATGTTCTTCCAAAGGTATGTCTTGAACTTCATGCTTAGTGTTTTCAGGGGTCTCCCTTTGAATGTCAGGGGTGGGATCCTCATCCATGCTTGTAGTACGATCTTGGTGTTCTAATTCATTAGAGCTTTTGGACCTCCTGAATGCTATGTCTTCTTCAAAGATAACATCTCTGCTTAGTTCAATTTGCCTTTGTCTAGGTATGTATACTCTGTAAGCCTTAGAGGTTTCACTGTACCCAACAAATACCCCTTTCTTTCCAGAAGGTTCTAATTTTGATCTCTTTTCTTTGGGAACATGAATATAGATTGGACACCCAAAGATCCAAAGATGACTTATGTTAGGTTTGTTACCAGTAAAGGCTTCTTCAGGGGTTTTATTATCAAGAAGAGAATGAGGACATCTATTTTGGATGTACACAGCTGTCCTAAATGCTTCAGCCCAAAATGAGGTTTCTATATTTTGGTCAAGCAACATAGCCCTAGCATCTTCTACTATAGTCCTATTCTTTCTTTCAGCTACCCCATTTTGTTGTGGGTTATAAGGTACAGTTAACTCCCTTTTAATCCCAGCATTTATACAATAATCTTTAAACATATCAGAAGTGTATTCCCCCCCATTGTCTGTTCTCAAGGTTATGATTTTCTTACCTATCATGTTTTCTGCAAGAGCTTTGAATTCCTTAAATTTAGAAAGGATTTCTTTAGACTTTATACCTTAGAAAATATATCCAGGTCTTCCTAGAATAATCATCTACAAATATTACATAATATAAAAATCCTCCTAAGGAGGGTACAGACATGGGTCCACATAAATTAGAATGAACTAATTCTAATACATTTTTGGATTTACTGTTGCTAGAATTGAAAGACCCATTAGTATTCTTTCCCAAGGTACTCCCCTTGCATGCTCCTTCAGAACTGTGACTTAGCTTGGGTAAGCCAATCACCATTTTCTCTATCTTAGGTAGGGTATGGAAATGAAGGTGCCGTAATCTTCTGTGCCAAAGTTCATTTGAATCTGGAGTCTCATGAATCAAGGCTTGAGGTGGAGTGGTGCAAAGTCTGTAGAGGCTCCCTTGTCTTACTCCACTGGTGTGGGCTTTCTTGATGGTGGAGTTCTTTGGCCAAGCAAGTACCTTTCATTCCATAAAGGTTAATCTGTAAGCCTAATCTTCAAGTGCAGAAAGTGAGTCAAGGTTTCTCTTTATACCAGGTACAAATAGAACTCCAGTCAGCTGTAGGGATATGCCTGACTGTAGGTTGATATTGCAGGTTCCTATTCCCATAACTGGATAATTTGAGTCATCACCAATTGTCACTTCATTTGAATTTTCCACAAGTGTATCTAGGTGCTCACGAAATCCAATGATGTGTCGAGATGCTCCACTGTCAATCACCCATGTGTTCGAACTGGAGGTGACTTGACTAGAGAGGGCTGAGTAGAAGACTAGTCTCTCAGAATCACTCCCTTTCTTAACTTATACCATTGAAGCCTGTTGCTTGAACTTGTCTGGACACTTCATTGCATAGTGCCCATATTGGTCACATCTGAAACATTGTACTTCAGAAATGTCTCCCTTCTTCTTTGAAGACCCCTTTCCATTTGAGCCATTCTCCCTCTTTCTCTTAAAGTTCTTCTTCTTTCCTTTCTTGTGGGAATTAGAGTTTAGAACTTGAATGTCCTCATTACCATTGTTTTTTTTATTCCTCTTGTGACAAGCCGAAATTCCTCTTGAATGCAATCAGTTTTCAATCTATCAAATTTAGGAAATTTAGAACGAGCACTGATTCCTTGAATGAACGATTCCCACGAGGTAGGAAGTCCATTTAGGGCCATCATAGCAAGTTCTTTGTTGTCTACTAGATGCCCAATAGTTGATAGTTGATCCCTAAGCTCAGTGATCCTCAAGAAATAGGATGTAACTGTCTCTCCTTTATTCATCTTTATATGGTGTAGTTGATTCTTCAAGGTGAGAGCCCTACTAGTGTTGTTGATTTCATAAATGTCAGCTAGGGCTTTGAACATCTGAAAAGCCGTCTCATATTTAGAAATTACTGGCACAATGTGGTCTCTCACTGAATCCACAATAATCTTAAGAGCCTTCTCACTGTCCTTGCTCCACTGAATTTTCTCCGTATCATCACAGGGTTCAGGAATTTCACTTTTGACATGGGAGTCAATTTTATTTTCTTTCAAAATAAGCATGATCTTGAATTTCCAAGATACAAAATTTGATGCTCCATCTAGTCGATCTTCAAACCTAACTCCGGTTGCCATTAGGATTGCAGGAATGTGATCTACTAAGAGCCGGGTGAAGGTCTATATGATCGTTACAGAATTTAATTTGATCTTCCTTAACTTAGCTCTGATACCACCATGTTAAATTTATTTAAATTCTGTGATCAAGAGGCTAGAACAGATGAAGATATAGTCTGAAATTTACTTCGAACTGCAGTAGTGTGAATGGAACGGAAGCACAACACTTATCAATTTCGGTATTGGTCTCCTCCCATTGTATGCATGTTATATATATGAATGAGAGGGTACGTAGAGAAGAGATATGTCTTCCCACATGGGAAGACACATCTCTTCCTACGTAGCACTCATCATATTACTGCACATTAACAAACATTTTATTTGCTTGACTGATCGCGATTTATGAAAAATCGTTTAACCCAGCCCGATAACAAGAAGGGGTGTGACCGGTGGCAACCACCATTATTCGATATTTATTCATTGTTTATTGTTAACGTGAATATGTTAACATGTAATTAATTCATGCATCGGAAATAGTACGACTGACGTTACAAGAATTAACAATCTCTTCACGACTAATGAACAATACCAGCCATGGAAATCGTATCTGTCTCCATTGTGCACAATGTTCTTGCTGACCAAGGTGGAATTAGGATTCTTCTTCAAAGCCTTGAGGCGTGGAATAGTCTTCTCTTGAATAGGTCGGAATTCTTCCCAAACTCCCTCCAAATACTGGATTCTAAACACAAGCCCTGTTGTCCTATCATATGCCTGGACAAACTGAGTAAGGAAATCATCTGCCTGCTTTCTTGCACTCTCAATCTACTTTTCCACCTTCGAGAGTGTATCTCTCGTTGCCTCATAGTGTGAATGTATTCCATGGTCAACTGCAATAGGGGAAATAAGGGTGGGATTCTCACACCTTATCCCCACAATATACTCTCTTAGTCTGATATTCTCTTCTCTGTACTTTTCTTTCTCTTCAATTTTTTTGTCTAACCTTGTGTCGATCACCCTAAGGTTATCACCAACCTCCTGAAACTCTTGATCTCTTGATGTACGACCAAGGGCAACTGAAGTAATCTGGAAATCCATAGGAGTAGCAATATCCGCTGTCACGCCTGCAATAGGAACAACAACCCGCGCAATCCGCATTCCCGTCTCTTCTCTAACTATGTGCGACAAAATCTCAGCTCTCTTGGGTTCCTTCTCCTTAGCACTTCTAGCTAGGTAATCATCAATGTTATCAATAGGTTATACCTTATCATTTTCTTACCTTTCCCCATACTTCTCATCGAGGCACATATCTCGATCAAGTCCTCAATGCCAAGATAACATCATCATCATCATTAGAATTATTCCTGGTCAAATCTTATATCTCATTTCCCAAACTAACTTCCAAAAGGACAGTAGGGGGTCGCGGCTGATCATCGTTCTCATTTGGAGGTGCAGATGTTGTTGTGGCATGTAACTCCCGAATATTCTCTGGTAGTATCACTGTGTTGGAACATTGTTGGGTTTCCCTATTCTGCTATGTTATTTCAATCACCTTAATTGATGAGACACTGAGAGGTGGTGAAGGAATGATAGGTGTGGGAATGATAGTCTTTTGTTTCTTCTTCTTCTTCACCTCCTCAATCTTCTTCCCTCTGGCCTTGACTCCTCCTGGCTTGTTTTTCCTTCTCTTGGGAGCTTGACTCTCTTCGTCTGCATGAATCCTGACATCACTGATAGTCCTCTGATCATCTTCGGAAGTAGACTCTTCCGGCTTCATCTTTTCATAAGTGAAGGGAACACCCATATCAACTAACTTATACATCTGAATATCTACCCATGCACGGGAGAAACTCAAGACTTCTCTCATCAATACATTCAGATCAATCTCTTCTGATTCTGACCAATTAGGCAATAAGATTGCCTTCTTCATTTCATTCTCATATTGTGGATGCGTATGATCCCTGTCATCTAATACTTGATCAGGAATGAGGAAAAGTCCACACTTCCTCATGAAATCCACTGACATCCTGGACCACATTCGTCTCTTCACTACTTGCTCGTCCATCAGGTCGGCCTAGTAATCTTCTATGTCTACTTTGTGGATGAACTTCTCTCCCCCGATCCTTCCTACTTTCTTATCTGGATCAAATCTTTCTCCATTCTTGAACGTTGCAAATTGATAGAATGCAAGCTCCTCACTTGCAGTGCTGATGGCTAAGGCAGACTGGCAAACCTCTGATGTCTTCCCAACTGAAATAGGGAATGCCATGCCTGTCCTATGCTTCTCTCTTTGAATGACATCAAACTCTAGAATTTGTCTCACCACTTTCAACAAGATCATTCTGTCGGACGGATACCTAGGAAGCCTGTAGGGTTTGGATTGAAACCCATGAATCCTAAGGTACGTGAAAGTGGGAAACTGAATATACCACGATCCATATTTCTCTATCAGCTCTGTTGCCTCCTTGGACAATCTTTTGTGGATTCCGCCTAGTAGCATCCGCGTGATGTACGTGGTGAATACGTCATTCACTCTCTTATAGTCCTCAATTTAATACATTGTCAGCTGGGGGTAGCACTCATGACTCCTGAATTGTTTTTGCCCATTCTCGACTTCACCTCTGCATATCAATCCTTTGTATGAAACGATCGTGCAAGCAGGTATACCAAGTAGGAAGTTAGGGTGAATGACTTGGACCGCTCTACATTCCTCAGCTGAAAGTCCAGATTGTCACTTATGATTCTAGACCAATTTACCAATGCCCCTCTAAGACAATCCTGGATGAAATAGAACATCCATCCATCGAATATTCCACCCTGCGGCATCCCCATCACTTTGTTGAGTAGGAATACTAAGTCACTATACTCCTCTTTGAAGTTTGTGCACATGAGTGTCCTGGGAGCCTTGGAATGATGAAGCCTAGGCTCAATCATACGCTCTTTGTTTATCATACCCTTACACGCATCCATCTTCTTCGTGTACCGCTCTTTATATTCATCCTTGGTTGCATCCTTCATATTTTCTCTGCGTGGAATTCCGAACACCTCAGCAATAGCATCCTTAGCAAGGTAGGCAATAACAATGCCCTTAGGACTCTTGATCATTGGCAAGCAAGGATCATAACATCGTGCACACTCCAGGATAAGCTCACTGCATTGTATGGACTGTGGAAATCCAGCGGCATGAAAAATACCACTCTTCATAATGTTTACATATGCTGGGGAAGGAATTTGATTTCCGACTCCGAACATCCGCTGTCGCATCAGGTTCAGGTTCAAGAAATGTATGTTTGTATTTGTGATCTCCTTCCATCTGGATGACAATTTGGATTCTGGATAGAATCCAGTCTCCAGTATCTTCTGTTGTTCTTTCCTTTCCTTAAATATAGACTTCGACATCGCACTTGTACAAAGCTTGAAGTTAGAACTTAGGAAAATAAATAGTATTCTTAATAGAATTCTTGACTTCCTAAAGATTTTAAGCTAATTAGAGCATGAAGTCAGGAAAATAGTCCACACTCTTGGTAGATCTTGACAATTAGATTCGAAATGTGACAACGTTAGAGTATGAAAACCTTCTATGGAATTCATTAATATTTCCTTATACTTAGAAATTGTGTAAACTAAAGTGCAAAAGAGTATACCAGATTAATGGTGACTAAGGAAAGGTGTGAAAGGTTATGTTTTCACACAAAGTATGTCTGAGGACACCTTCCGCAGTCAACAATGGAGGTCAACAAAATCTGAAGACAACCTGAAAATTAAACTTTTAAACATGTTGCAATCACCTAGATATGCATAAATTGATGAGAATCAACCTTCTAAGGCAAACATAAGAAAATGTGAGCATGTATGTAGGGCTGGAAATGAAAACTTAGTTTGAAGACAAATCTGGAAATGAAGTTTTCAGACTTACTAGCACCCTTAGGAATGATAAAATACTCAGAAATAAACTCCGAAATGAAGTAAGAATGCTTCCCAAGTGAAATCGCAAGGTGGGTAGGTCGCTGGAAAAATTTATTTTTTGAGGATAGCCCCCTACAATGGAGTTTGAGACCTGCAACAATGGAAGATAACTCTGAAATTGTTTGAGAATGTCTCCAATCAGCCCTTCGGATAAAATTGCTTAAGGCACAAAATAGTTGGGAACAGGATATAAGTTTGAAAATTGATTTTCTAGCCAGCTATGGAGGTCAAACAAGCTGCAACAATGGAGGATAAACTCAGATCTGCAACACATCAGCAAGTAGGGAATGATGGCAGCCACCAAGTGTGAAGGGAATTCACCAAAGCAATGGCACAAACACTTCCAAATCAAAATCGTAATTTCCAGCTATAGCGCCATCCTTGGAAAATCTGCAAAAATGTCTTCAATGCATCTCCAATCTGCAACTCAAATCTGGAACAACAAGCAATAATGGTTGGAAAATCACGGAAGTTCATCAAACACCAAAAATCGCCATCCCTAAAAAATCATGATTTTCACCAAAATTGCCGAACTTAACCAAAATCGAAAATCTGGAAAAAAAGGAGGCAATAAACCTCAATGGCAGCAATGGATAGGATTGCCAAGCTGGAAAAAATGGAGGCCTTCAATCAAACACTTCACTTCAACACTTTGCCAAAATTTGCGAATAATAGAGAAAAATTGCCAAACATGGAGACACCTGGCAAACTTAATAATAAAATATTGCTGGAGACTCCTTTCTTATAGTTGCGATTGCCTCTCACTTTTACCACACAAGCAATGTGGGATAAAAAACTTGTTCTTATACTTGTTTGGCAAAACTAACTCGCTTCTAGAAGGGTAAAAACATTAAATGCTCATTGCAAGTTATTTAATTTTGTTTTTAAATTTTAAATAATCATCAATCATCATTTAAAAACAATTAAAATTGGGCTCATTTATTAAATAATTTCAATTCAAGTAAAAAATTGAGCCATAAGGGAAAATCGATCTCAGTGTGGACAAAAATCCTCATCAAAACTCGCGCAAAATAGGCCAGGGGAAAATTGATGAGTCTGGAATGAAAATTCCACTCAAAAATTAAGTCATCACCCAAAAATAACCCCTTTGGTGGAAAATTGACCTCAGTTTGGATGAAAACCCGGACTATCAAATGCACTCTCAGTGGAAAATCGTTGAGTTTGGATAAAAATCTGAACAAAAACCCTCAAAAACTTGTCACAAATCCCTGGTGGAAAAATGACCCAGGCGTGGAATGAATGCAAACATCATCAACAACCTTGTCCATACCTCCCTGGTGGAAAAACGTGGGTAGTCAAGATAAATCTTGACACTTAGTCAAATTTTAAAGCTTCCAGGGGAAAAACGACCCTAGTATGGAATTCCAGTGGTGGAAAATTGAGGCAAGTATGGATTTCAGGGGAAATCCATGTCCAGTCCGGATTTTGAGTGAGGAAAACCATGGGTAGTCAGGAATATGAGGGGAAAAGCACCTCTAGCATGGAATTTTGACCCTTTAACCCTTAGAATATGGATTTTACTCCGGAAAATGATGATTTTTCCACTCAGAATCACTTAGAAACTTATCAAAAAATGGAGCATAACACAAGGAAAACTATCGGGATAATGTGCGAAATCAACTTGAATAATTTTCTAGGAGCGAGAAAACAACTCCAAAAGGTCTGAAAACACCTTAGCACTTAAAATCACCAACAAGGACATTTAAAAACACATTAACACTCCAAAAGGGATCTACACTTAGGCAAAACTAGGATCATTTAGAATCTCAATTGTCATGCGCTTGATCCTATAACTTCAAAAACCCTAAACGACTCTAGGCATGATCAAAACTCCGAGACTCGGGCACGGGAAACACAAAATTGCCACTAAGAAGCCAAAACCCTAACCTAACAACGCAAAAAGGCGGAAAAGAGGGGGTCCCCGTTAGCAATGGGGCGATGTGTGAAAAGGTCACAACAAAACCCTACACCTTTTGTTCACCGAGAGCCCAAGCTGGGAGGGTGAGAGCATACAGTGGCAAGGGATCGTTAGATACAACTTTAGATAAATGCTTATTACAATAACGGGCGGCAAGCCAACCCCTTAAACTTTCCAGCGGGTAAAACAAGGGAACTTGGCGGTAAACCAGCCAAGTAAACAAACACACTCAAGCACGAATCACTCAACCACAATATTTCAGCAGGAGGACTGAACACTTACAACAAAGCTCAACTCAATCGCTTATGCACGCTTATGCAGTGGGAGGACCATTACAAACAAAATATCACTCTACCGCTTATGCAACGGGAGGACAGGATTACAGATATCAAATGTAGGCGGCAAGCCAGCCTCTTCCACTTTTCAGCAGGGTATGCTTTACAATCCAAAATTGGCTGTTAGTACTACTAACCAGCCTTACAATAAGAGGTGCAATGCATAGGAAACAAAGATTATACTGTCTAATACTGCTGACTGCTGAGTATCTCCAAACTTATCACAAGTAACAAACTCAAACCCACCCACAAGAAAATAACACACCAATAACCACTAAACTGAAATTACAATCTGCTGTCCGCATAACATTCAGAAAACAGCCACCACCAAATTCACTAATATGCTCATAACTCGCCCAAAACAAATCAGAATGACACAAAATGGAAGCAAATGAAAACTATAACTGAGGCTATGCAACAAGAACTCCAAACCTGCACCGCGAACACCTCAAACAACCGGCATGCAACCCAAGGCAGCCTAGGAATGGTACGACCAGCAGCAGAAATACGATTTACAACCAAAAATCAGCAAGCACACCAAAGGAAACGCCAAGATAGAAGAATGATCACCCTCCATGTACGCTTCCAACGAGCTATTACCCAGAATGATCGATTGCACCGACAGGGAGATACGATCGAATCTTCGCTTCAACCACATCAAAAAACCAGCAACACTGAAATCCACACCACACTGAAAATGCACACTGAAAACTTCACCAAGAATCCAACACTCAGCTAGGTACTATGTCTCAAGTATGAAACTGGCTAAACTAGGGAGCCACAACTCCGAAGTTCAAGTTCACTCACCATTCCGGCAGCATAACAATATGATTTCTTCAAGGTAAGCAAATGAGGAGCCCATCCCTTGTATTTATAGATTTCTCCCTTTGAAATTCAATGTAAATGGCGCCCAAACTCACATGAAACTCACCTCATTTCATTTCATGTCCTCCTCAAGACATGGTGTCCCCCTTTTCAGCCTCCCCAGTCGAACTTTAATAAGGTGCATAAGTTTGAACTTGAGGAAATAACATAAGTGTAAAAATGACTTCATTTGGACGCCCACCTGACTTAGGAAATAAAATCGGACTTAGGATAAATAACACAATATTCTGCTTCCTAAGTCATTCCTCAAAATATAATCAGTAAAATAATTAAATATTAAACTTTAGAATGAAGTAATAATATTTAATCAGCAATTAAAATCAACCATTGATTGTTGCCAAATCAACCATGTGAATGGAGGTGCAAAAAACACTACTCTGAACTAGATCGGAACTTTGCTCAAGACTGCCAAAAATAGCACTGCCTGAACTGACACTTACTAAAAATAGTAAGTCATGAAAACATCTCCGAAAGACATGCTCATTGAACCTTGTGTGAGAGCTCAGAAAACCCAGTAAAACCTCAAAATCCAATCAGCTGCCACCAACTTACTAAAAATATTAAGTTCAGAAATCACTCCGGAGCAGAATGCATGTTAGACCATCGTGAAGCTCTCGAAAAACCTAGAAGGAATCCCCAGTTCATTTTGCCAAACTCCAACTAGAACATCCCTGAAAACTGCGAAGAATCCTCCTAGAAAAAAGGAAACCCTAATTCCTCATTCCAATCAGCCTACGGGTCTCCGGAATAGGCCAATGGACCACTGATTACTCCTTACTGAGAAGGGGACATTACAATGGTCAAATGTTTTCTACGCTCTTCTGTTGACTCAATTATACTTTTTTGAAGATTCGATAAGTAAATTGTTTTAGGCGGCATGATGTCGTGTTTTTCTTGTGGTTTCTAGAAAACTAATTTTTAAAACACGACTAAGCGTTTGGTAGAAGCTCGATTGTAGAGCTTTAATTTTTTGAACGGAAAATATGATCTTAGCCATACGTTTTTGGAGGTTTTGTGGTTAATTGATTTTATAGGGCATTACCTTTATATTCTGTTAAAGGATGTCGGCAAATTTTTTCAGTAGTTCGGAATTTTTGGCAGGCCATTTGTGGCGTTTTTTTTAAATTTTAGTGATCTTTATTTGGTGCCAGTGGTAGTGGTGTTTGTGTCAGATTTTGGTTGAATACACCTTTGAAAGGAAAGACGCTTATTGGTATCGAATTTTTCCTTCCAGCTGTTATGGCAATTAAACTTTAGCTTGCGGAGCAGGTGTGGTGTTGATATTTGTTTTTTAAGGGAGAATGCAACTTGGGAAGGATGCAGCGTCTTTATGCCAAGCATTAATATTTATTATCTTTCTCAATGATGTATCATGGTGAATCTATTTCATGACAAGTCGCGTTTTGTTGAGAGTATTCTAGAAATGGATAGTATCGATGCCTGGGTACTATCGAATATATAGCACAGGCACTGGTTATGAATGGAAGTGGGAATGGATTATTGCTGCTGTAAATGACTGTATGATGTAGTGAATAAAAAGTAAAAAAAATGAGAAATTTCTAAGAGTGCTGTTCGAAGGTGCTGGAGTATATGGGATTTTTATTGTGGAGTTCATTTTTTGGTGAAATGTTGAGCTGCTCCTGAATATCGTAGTTTAGCCAGTGGCAGAAGGTGTGGAAAAATGAAAAAGGGAGTAGATACAGTGAGTCTGTATAAAGTTCTGGTAATCATTCTTATGCCGTTTTTGTGAAAGGGATGCTATTGGGGGAATGTAAGGATCAAAAGTGATATATCTTGATATTGTGACAGCAGATTTCTAAACAGTTGAATATGTGGCTGAATGCTTAAAGGAAGAATTCTGCTCACTGTGAAAGTTGTGATCTGATGTTACTGTGACTGCTGACATATTCTCATGTGTAGGAGATTCAGTTTTCAGAACAGTGGGTTACTTGGAGTTGGTGCTCCTGATTTGTTATTTCTCAGTGTATGAGAGTTGGTGCTCTCACAAAGGTTGGAGCCTCTGTCCCAAAAATATTAGCTGAACAGAGATTGGTGTCTCATTCTCACTGGGTTGGTGCCCTTTTTATAATAGAAGAAACTCTTATGCCGTGGTTTTTCACCCCAAAGGGTTTTGCACGAGAAAATTTGTGTTGTTGTCTTCGAGCTTTGTATGCATTCTACACTTTTGTTTCAGTTTGTTTTATAAGAGTTTTCAGAACAGTGGGTTACTTGGAGTTGGTGCTCCTGATTTGTTATTTCTCAGTGTATGAGAGTTGGTGCTCTCACAAAGGTTGGAGCCTCTGTCCCAAAAATATTAGCTGAACAGAGATTGGTGTCTCATTCTCACTGGGTTGGTGCCCTTTTTATAATAGAAGAAACTCTTATGCCGTGGTTTTTCACCCCAAAGGGTTTTGCACGAGAAAATTTGTGTTGTTGTCTTCGAGCTTTGTATGCATTCTACGCTTTTGTTTCAGTTTGTTTTATAAGTTATTGGTGGTTTTTAAAATTCGCAATACTGATTCACGCCCCTCCTGCCTCTCAGTATTGCTTGTGTGATCTTCAATTACCTGGAGATGTGGAGGGTCGGAAATATAGTACAGGTCTACAATCTTTTGTTTTTTCTTTCTTGTCTAGAGTACACTTTTTTCTCTTGTATAATGTATCTCAATATGTGCTTTGAATTATATTTTTAATTTTTGTTGGATTTAACACATGTTTTTTAGTCATCTCAAGATGACCTCAATGAGGATTCATTACACTACTGAAATTCTTTCCTTTTTTATAATGGTTATAAATACAAGGCAAGGGGATGAATTTAGCATGCTAGCATGTTCAAGCATTTTTTAATTACTGAGAGAAAAAGTGCATTTACCACTTTGGGCTTTTCACCCTCTAGCCTCTTTTCCCATTGGCAAAGCTTTGGAGCATCTGATGGCTTACAAGTCACCCTTGTCTCACAATTCATACGAATGTACTTCACATGCTTAGTTTCTCCAAGCTTGCTCTCATTAGGAGTGCACTTCTAGTAGAATCTTATATAGGTTACTTTCAGAGGTTTTTTTTTTGCATCTTTCTTGGTTTTTATAAGATTCAAAAGCATGAGAAACATATTAGTAAGCTAATCAATGTTCAAGTTTCTATTTCTCTCTCTATATCAATACAAATATAGATGGATAGTCAGAAATTCAGAGAGATAGGAAGTACTTTTTCTATGGTTTGAGGATTAAGTGGCTTGCTAGTATTTGTTGCTTTTTGATTGTACATGGGAAGACTAAGGATGTGGATTTAATGTTTGGACATTGATATTATTTTTGTATTGTTGTAGATTGTGGAAGCACTAGTGGGTGTAACCATAAAGTCTTAATCTCATTTTTGCTTAGATATGATGGTGATTTTTGAATATATCCAGTATTCACTAGGACAGTTTATTATTTCATTGTGGATTTTGCTAGTAAATCTGAGTGTGACATTGAATGCCAGCATTTTTTATTTGCATTTCATCCTGGCTTTGGTCTATTTCCAAACACCCAATAAGAATCCAGCCTAAATTCACCAGATTAGACTCACAAACCTTTAAAAGTTAATTAAAGAATGAAAGCTATCTAAACAAACAGATCAAAGCATTCCATATTCACAAATAAGCATGAATAATAATTGCTGACTAAACACGCAATTTGTTATGACATGGTTTGCTATCTGCAAGAACACTTCATATGCTTAATACTGAAGTTATGATACAAATATAGTCCTGCAGTATACATCTGTTGATGTGCTTGCACTTGAATAAATTGAATCCTTATGGGCCACACTGTTTCTAACAATTTTAAAAAGGAAGTGGATTATTCTTGGGATGACTTTACTGACATATTGAAGGTAACTGAATTTTTGTTGGCCGTTACAGCTAGTTAAAAACAAAACTAACTATGAAAGAAGATATATCACGTGCAAATCCCTTGGTCTAAGAGTATGTTAATAAATTACAACTTGCTAGTTTGCTTCATTGTTAGGTTTCGTACATGTCGACATGCATTACTGTTTGTTTCAATTGAGGTTCTGTTATTTAATAAATTATAGCTTGAATTTCTGGAGAAATGGAAGAGGTACAGTTGAAGGTAGAAGTGTAGACGCTTGATTACTAGCAAAATAGAAGTAGCTAAGATCTATTGAAATAAAATCTTATCAATAATTGTAAATGTAAATTGACTGCAGGTGAATATAACTATTAATATTCAAAAACTACTTATCATTTTTAGTCATTCGCTATTTTTTTTTTGATTTTCTAATATTTCTGCATACCTACTTTAGTTCTTCTTTTAGTTTGCTAATATATCAATTTTTCTAAATTCTTGGTGATTAATTTGTTTTTTAATACTTTGATTATTTCCTTTATTCAGAAGGGCCTTGTTTCATATATCAAAAGGTATGCTTGCAAAAATGCAAGGACTGAAGATTTATGGGCTGTCCTCTCAGAGGAGTCTGGAGAATCTGTGAATGAGTTGATGGACTCTTGGACAAAGCAGAAGGGATATCCGGTGGTTATTGCAAAACGCACGGATGATGGTTTGGAGTTGGAGCAGGTCTGTTTGATTTGGTTGTGGTCTTTTCACTATATTTGCTAAGTTGCTAATGAGTTTGCATATGAATGGTATTGGATTTTTGTTTTCTGTTAGCTCTAAACAGTTTTCCTTATGGAAAGTATTCTATAATAAAGTGTGTGTTTTTAGTGTTAATGCTGGATAAATTACACAATTAAAATGATAGAAAGAAAGATGAAATTGCAATCCCTTTGCACGGTCTCTGCATGTCATACAAGATATATTTGAAATGTTGTTTTGGATAAATTGCTCAATCAAATTTATAGAAAGATAAATTTGTAATCCCTTTGCATGGGTCTCTGTGTTGTACAAAAAATAGTCCTAATGCAATTTTGTACAAATTGGACTTTTTCATTGCTTTTTGGTTTTTGTTGCTTCAGCCTTCAGGTACTTTATGTGCCTCCTAATGTGGTCTATGAGTGAAAGCTGCTCTATAATGTTCACATTACGATTAAACTTGTGTGTAGGCTTGGGATATATCGTCAAAAGGTCTTGGGTTATACTTTGCAGTGGTCCTCAACACACAATTATTTGAGGCCTAGAAGTAATGTTGTTTTCCTTAATAGTCTTGAAGTTATTATGCTGACCCATGTGTGGACATTTTTCTTAATATATGGGGTCATCTTAGTAACAGCATTCTTGTGAGGGTCTTTTCTGCCAAGGATATTAGATTGTCGAGTGGGTGTTTTTTTCATTGTTCCACCAAGTTTCCTGATGGGAGATGGGTCTCGGTGACGTGTACTTGGGGGCTAAGTTTGGGGACGGTTGGGGGGAACGGAGCTGAAATACATAATACATATAGTACTTGAAAAATTAGTTTTAGAAAGATGATTAACTGTATTAGCCTAAGGAATAGGTAAAGTTTAAAGTTTAAACACATTACAATGATTACATTGAACTAGTAGTTTTTAAATTTTAATAGTGAGAATCAAAATACCAAATTCATCTAAATGATATTGAATTACTCTAAACTCCTAACCTTAAGTACCCATAACACTTATTTATTTGTTTAGCATATCACTAATTTCCATCATATATAAATCAAAATTAGAGTTTAATTCTGGTCTCCACTTCCAAACCCCCTCATTGTAATCAAATTTCTTATATGACAAGATATCCCAATAACTAGTGGGGGTTTGGGAGTGGAGACCTTAATGGGTTTGAGGGGCAGCAATGATAAGCTACACAAGGTGTTTGATGTGAGAAAAACCCAACGATAGAAGGGGTGCAAAATGAGAAAAGAGGGAGTGAAAATCATCACCGATGAAAATCATGTTTTTTAACTACAAGCAAGAAAAACTAAATTATATGGAGTCTCGGGGACATCCCAGCATCCCCATCCTGTGTCTCCTCCAAAGAATCGCCTCAAAACGTCTCCCCCAACCAAGAAACGTCCTGGAAACTTGGCCAGGATTGCAGTGACAGTGGAGGGTCAGTCGGGGGATGTTCCCTAGGCATCCCCGACTCAGAAACACCTATATTTTCTAGGGGGACGTGCCCCCGTGGAACACTGGTTTAGTATTTTCTGTTGCTATGATCTAATATTGTGTCATGCCTCACCCTTGATCATCATATGTTGTTTTTTTCAAAAGAAATATAACCTAAATATAGCAATAAAAATTGTTTATTTATTAATTTGATATTTAATTTATTCATTATGTACACACAAAATAAATGTAACAATTACTTTTAATTAATTAATATATCATTATTAATTAATTAATATTTATCAATGTTTGTTTGAGATTATTATTAATTAATTAATATTTATTAAAGTTTGTTTGATATTATTATTAATTAATTAATATTTATTAAAGTTTGATTGATATTATTATTAATATTTATTAAAGTCTTGGAAACTCATAAAATTCATCACCCACCTTCAGAACTTCAAAAATGCCACATCACACCAAATAACTTCAAGGAGTGGTACGACAGATTAGATATATGTTCCTCAGTAAGCTACAATTTTATTATTATTTAATATGTTGTGGTGGTTTGTCCATGCTTGGGGCTGCCAAAGGGAAATGCAGCATTATATTATAAGGGGTGGTGCTATTAGAAGGAGCAATATTTGGTATATATGATAAGTAACATCGATTAATAATAATAAGGCAAAAGAAGTAACAACCGATTAGAATACTAATTGGTATTTATGATAACCATCCATTGGTTAAGAAGAGGCATCGGGTATGTCTCTTGGAGGCATCATACCCCACTTGCATAGTATAAGAATAGGATCGATCCCTCTCAATCAGGCATTCAAGTACGATCAGATAAAAACATATTTAGAACCCAAAAATTATTTTATTAACATTTTCATAGGATCGGTCCATAACACCCTGCCTTTTGGCACAATATGGACGCATACTTATAGAAAATAAGAAGAGTTAAGGAATCGTTGAAGGGAGAAAAAGAACAACAAAGAGTTGCTGGAATTACAGGAAGGAATCCGTAGAAAATTAAGAGACACTGGCCCAGCACATAAATATCTGAGGGTTATATTTGGCAAACAATATATCATTTACCCAATCGTATGGAATAAATGTCTACTGAGCAGTATGCTGGAATTTTACTGTGGATATCTGAATGAAGTCATAATTATTTATGTGTAGATTTTATTTAGTAGCTGCTCTGTTAACCTACAGAAATATGAATATGCCTAAAGGAATAAGTCTGATATAAATCATATCAGACTGTAACTGTTAATAATATGGTAATTTGTTTATTAAAGTACTTTCATTTCATATGTAATAAATAAGTTTTGTTTGTGCCTCTTGTGAGGGATAGATAGAGGTGAATCCAGTGGCAACGAGGGGCTCACAATAAATGACCACTTGGAATCAAGGAGCCAGATTGCACCCTCTATGCCAAACCCACAAGGTAGATCTTGTATGGGGAATGGACTTGAGGGGCAAGCCACATGGGCCACCAAGTCTAGCAAGGAGGTTAGAAGCAACCATTCCTTGGGCTTGGTAGACAACGGACCTGTGCAAACCCTCTCATGTTCCAACATCCCAACTCTAACTTCTTAAATCTAATTATAATAAGAATGTAATATGTGTTGGCAAGAGACACTGCACAAGTCATGCGGTGTTGTCATTGATGGCAACTATAGTTAGAGATCCTATCCGCAGTTCATGATTTTTCTATACTGGAAATCAGAATGAAGATTTGGAAGTCTGGTGAGTTAGAACAAAGCATCCGACAAAGTGTAGTATTTTGGTTGACATTTCATTTCTGTTGAATATTTTGTGTTGTGGAGCTGGAGGAAGATAGTTAGATGTTTGGAGTACCTTATTCCAAAATCTTAGCCTCCGGTGATGATTGTCGTGTGAGTTAGAAGATCCAGTGTATAGGGTTTTGGGTTGAACAATGTGGTATGGCCAATTTGGATAGTTGATCATTGTGCGGAATTGATAGAGTAATTTTGGTGATTGATTTTGTGATCGATGATGTTTAGCCGACATCTGGGAAGCATGTGGACAATTCTTTTTGGTCCGCATATGCATTGGAGTTCGGATTGAGCCGACTTAGATGGAGCTTATGAATAATTTTCTGCATCTTGTTGTTGTTTGATTGGCCCCTGCTTTTTTCATCTCTCATTAACACTGAGTGTTGTTCTAATTCAGAATATGTACACTTTGCTTTTATTCTTGATTATCAGATATTTTGCGAATGTTTTAAACTGTTGATTTATGTTTAATGTCTTCACACTGTTGAAGTGCACTTCTGTAAGTGATTGAGTTCTTGTACATGCTTGAATTTTTGAAATGACCGTCTTAGATGGAGCTTATATTTGGCTTAAGAAACATAATTGGGAAGTTGAGCAATATTATTGACAAGCAAGTAATACATTCTATTCTAAATGTTAGCGTTATAGATGAAAGCTGCTTAAGAATATTGTTTTTATTAGCGAAGTTATTCTAACCTGTAATTCTCATCCCTTTCACATCCAGTCCCAGTATTTGTCAAGTGGTGCACTTGGGGATGGGCAATGGGTTGTGCCAATCACTTTATGCTATGGCTCATATGAGGTTCGAAAAAATGCACTCTTACATGGAAAGGTTGGAGGTGTCAATCTCTCAGATTTTAAACTAGTGGAGGCAAGTTCTCAATCTAGTTGGATAAAGCTAAATGTAGGACAGACTGCCTTTTATCGTGTGCAATATGATGATGTAATTGCAGCAAGACTAAGGTCCGCAATAGCAGCAGGACTGTTGGATGCTACTGACAGATTTGGTAAGAACTCACATATTTTAATGACAAGACATTAACATTATTAAGTTGTATTCAAAAAGCCAAACTGGCAATTAATAAGTGCTTGCAGTACTAATTTGTTGTTAGGAATATTGGATGACACTTATGCTGCTGGTTTGTTGTCAGGAATACTGGATGACACTTATGCACTATGCTCTGCCTGTAAGCAGCCACTATCAGCACTACTTTCTCTGATGGATGTTTACAGGCAAGAGTTGGATTATACTGTGCTATCATGCCTAATCAATGTAAGTATTTCTATCTGTAAGTGAATTGAGATTTCTACAGCTAAACATTTTTGAGAATGTATCTGGACACAACTGTGTTCTGATTTTTCTTCCACTGTTTCAAGTTTCCTTTGAGACTCTTTGTCAGTTTATTTTGAAACTACTAAATTTGATCTATGAATTGTAATCTGTAACATGAACAGAATTATTGAAAAATCAAGTTTTTTGGTATGTCAATGGATTGTTTATGTTGCAGGTTGGTTATAAAGTTTCTAGGGTGGTAAGTGATGCTATCCCGGATTCTGCTGCTCAGGTCAAGTTGTTTATAATTAACCTTCTTCAGTTTGCGGCCGAGTAAGTTGGCTTGAATTTTTTATGAATGTTCATCTTCAATTCATTGATGGTGATATTAAATGTCAAATGATTTATTGTGTGTTGTATTCATGATGGACATGACAAAATTGAATAGGATTTTCATTTCTTTTAACTTTATGAGTATATAAACAAGGCCCCTGATTGTTCCTACTTTACTGGGGCATTTTCTAAGTGATGCATGTTGGGGAATTTTCACTTGAGACTTTTCCCTTATGCTAGCATGGGTAGACTCATGGCTTATGAAAGTGCATCTCCATTATATAAAGATCAATCTAATCAGTTATGTTCTTTTTGTCATGTCACAACATGGGTATACAGGAAACTGGGATGGGATCCTATCGCTGGTGAGAGTCACTTAGATGCAATGTTGAGAGGGGAGATACTGACAGCTTTGGTGGCACTTGGGCATGAAGAAACTAAACAAGAAGGTCTAAAACGGTTCAATATTTTCTTGAACGATAGAAGCACACAGCTTCTGCCTGCAGATGTCAGAAAGGTTGTTCTATGGCCATCACTGTCATTGTTCAAATTTGGGTAGTTCTGGTTATGAATCTTTATTATTATAAATTCTTTTTTGTAGGCTGCATACGTTGCTGTCATGAGAAATGTCACAGCTTCAGATAAATCTGCATATGAATCTTTATTAAATGTTTATAGGGAGACAGATCTAAGTCAGGAAAAAGTTCGGATTCTAGGTAAGTAAATTGTTATATGATGGTTCAATTTATCACTAGTAAACTTTTAAATGTAAATACATTTAAGCTGAGGAAATTGTGTGATATACTGCAGGTTCACTCGCTTCATCTCCAGATCCTTCTGTTGTCCGTGAAGCTTTAGACTTCAGTATGTCCCCTGAGGTATGGCTCACATATGCTACAGTAGAAAAGAAATTAATCTGATGTTGAGATTCTTATCTTCCTTGTGAAGCCTGTCTTGCCTTCTGAGGCATGACTTTTATTTGTTAAATTGAGAGAGATCCTTTTTATTGACTCAGGTGCGGAACCAAGATGCAGTGTATGTTCTATTTGGGACTAGCAGTGAAGGGCGTGAAACTAAGTGGCTGTGGTTTAAGGTAATGTTTCATAGACAGCAGGCATGTTCTGATAGAGAATCTGGGGACTTGTATATATTTGAGGATTTAAAATATCAATTCTTAATATAATTAATCTCACAGGATCTTAAAGTTATTGGATATCCAACTGATTTAAGATTGGTTTATTTAATCCAGGAAAATTGGGATTTAATCTCAAAACGTTGGGGTTCAGGATTTATGATAACTCGATTTGTCTCAAGTTCTGTATCTGGGGTGTGTTACTCAAGTCCTCAGTCATACAAATGCATTTTTAATATTCTTTCTGTGTGTTTTCCTAGTACATTTGAAAACAGAATACTGAATTAGGTCTTGCTTATTACTTGCTTTCAGTTTACAACTGAGGAGAAGGCAGATGAAATACAGGCGTATTTTTCAACTCGGAAAATACCATCGATAGAACGGACAGTTAGCCAAAGTATTGAACGTCTTCGTATCAATGCCCAGTGGGTGAAGAATGTACGGCAAGAGAAAGGTCTAGAGGATATACTGCAGGAACTTGCATACCGGAAATATTAATGTCACCCATTCCAATTGAAACCAATGCAACTGTTTTGCATTATGAGTTTCATCTAATTTTTTCCCAGATGTGACTGAGAAGTGGCAATTCAAATAATGTATTTCTGATTTTGGAATAAGGTATTCTCAGACATGTATTTTCATGGTTGTTCCCAACATAGAAGAGTACATATTGTCTGGGGATTGAAAGTCTGAACTATATGAAACTTTGTCCTTTGATTTTTTTTTTTCGTGGCCATTTAGCGGACAGTGGTTGCGGGAAAATTTGCTTCCACAAGCAAGCCTGTTCTTCTGACTTGATGAATATATTTCCTCTTATTGGTTGTTAATTTGCATGGAAATGGATATCGTATGTTACTAAATTTAAAATCTGAAAATTAGTATTACATCTACATTGAAGTTTTTTTGAGCTCTCTTGTGAGATACTAATTCTTGAGATTTTTGGTCTCATCACTATCTTTTGAAGCCCCATTTATTCTGTTATCCATCAACTCCTGGTTGGTATGAACATAGTTATGAGTGTCTTTATATGCTTTGTGGACCCCTGTATTTTTGCAATGCCATGTCTTGTGGGGAATTCTATTTGATTTCAATTTGCTGGGTGTTTTATGCTTTTGGTATTCATGCAAGATTCCTGAGCAATCTGTTTGCAAATATGCAATTTATTGGATTATTTTGTGCCAGCTCCAAGTCAAAGACTTAAAATGGATGAATTTACATGCAATGACATTACAAGCGTCTAGGTTGTTAATGTAGGAGTATCTTCCATGTTTTAGTGACCTGCACTTTTTGGATCTACAAGTGTATTGGCAGCAAACAAAATACAGCCCAGGGACTTGTAAGCCAATACACGTTTATTGACCCATTTAAAGTCTTTGTTTAGGAATTGGCACAAATCAATCACATGGTAAATTAGTTTAAGCTATATATAATGGTAAATGTAGTCATTTTTTGGTATTACCCATGCAAATGAGAAAAAAGTTAAGGTAGATCGATTGATAAATTTGAATCTGAAATTGAATGCCCCCTCATACCCTCAACTACCCCACTCCCTCTTTCCTGCCCAACCTTGCCGACCCCTTCCTCCTCGCCTGCATCACCAACAGCCCATCTGAAAAATTCATGCAAGATTCCTGAGCAATCTGTTTGCAAATATGCAATTTATTGGATTATTTTGTGCCAGCTCCAAGTCAAAGACTTAAAATGGATGAATTTACATGCAATGACATTACAAGCGTCTAGGTTGTTAATGTAGGAGTATCTTCCATGTTTTAGTGACCTGCACTTTTTGGATCTACAAGTGTATTGGCAGCAAACAAAATACAGCCCAGGGACTTGTAAGCCAATACACGTTTATTGACCCATTTAAAGTCTTTGTTTAGGAATTGGCACAAATCAATCACATGGTAAATTAGTTTAAGCTATATATAATGGTAAGTGTAGTCATTTTTTGGTATTACCCATGCAAATGAGAAAAAAGTTAAGGTAGATCGATTGATAAATTTGAATCTGAAATTGAATGCCCCCTCATACCCTCAACTACCCCACTCCCTCTTTCCTGCCCAACCTTGCCGACCCCTTCCTCCTCGCCTGCATCACCAACAGCCCATCTGAAAAAAGTCTAATTTTAGCTTAAGTAATTATATTATAATGCCTACTTTTAGTAGGAAATCTGATTACAAGGTTAATTAATGGAGGTCTAATAGTCCAAAATGCATGTTCGTCGACCTCAAAACTGTTCAACAAGAGGGTTAACTAGTGAAGGCATAAATCTCTCATTGTTACCCAAAGCTATTTGTTATATATGTAGTTGAGATGTTCGTATGCCGTAATACGGTGTACAGTTGGTATGTTCCTATGTGCTCATCACTTCAGGGTATTGGCTTTAACTTCTGAAAAGTAACTTAATGAATCAATTTGGGGGAATTCAAATGGCACAATATTGGGAGTTTTAAGTTAACCTGCTCTGATACGATTCAGATGTTACATCACCCCTCTATGAGCATCCTTGAGTTACTACAATTATTCTCTTCTCTAGTTTAATTGGGGTTTTGTCTCACCCCTCTATAAGCATTCTCAGCCAAGCAATTATTATCATCTCTAGTCTACAAGATTGGTATATTCTATTAAGCTAAAATTTCCTAGCCATCCAATTAGTCTTAGTTTTTGCTTAAATCCAATATAATGATTCAAAACGTTTCCATCATTCTGATCATGGTACATGTATTTTTTTTTCCACTTCTTTAACGAAATATGGCACAACATTATCGAGCTCGAGTAGACTTCTTAACCTAACATTTGAAGTTTATACGAGTTAAGTGGAACTTGTTTAACATTTTGGTAAGATTATTATTGTAAATCTTGTAAGAGGAAGAATTAAACCTTGTTTGTTCAACATATAATTATTATAAATAGTTGGATTTTGTAATAGTCATAGGAGTGAATTTATATTACAACCTACTTGTCTTCAAAGGTTAATTCATTATCTTGAACACATAAGAAGGGCTACAAATATTCTTATTCATTGAAATTGGGGTTGTAATTATTTTGATGAATATTCATAGTTACTGGTATGCCTAGGATCTAAGGTTTGATACAAATGATTTTGTAATGAAATGTTTTTGGATCTAGTTTGAATAAAAATTAAGGGTAAATTTTGTTGATATCCTCATGTAGGTGGATTGTTTTACTAAACATCCCCAAAATTTGAATAACATTTGTATTGAAAAGTTGTGGAAGATAAGCAAATTTGAATACTTCAACACAAATATTATTCAAATTTTGGGGATGTTTAGTGATCTTCTTAAACATCCCCAAAATTTGAATAACATTTGTATTGAAAAGTATTTATATGATTTGACATACTCTCTTAACAAATAGTATGATTTTTTGGTGTGAAGTTTTCATTTTCTTAAATTTTTGTAGGTTCATTAGACCAATATTTTTTGAATGCCTCTTGTCATATATTATGCTTGCAAGGGTTCAAGATTTTGATTTGTTGTAGTTTGATGCTTGGCTTCTTCTTCGACTTGAAAGTTTTGCCAATTCAAAATGCGCGAGTAGTTATTATGCACTTCTTTAACAATACAGTGTGAAAGATATCATGGATTCAACACAAGGAAGTGTACTAACACATCCTAATTTCTATTTGTGGAATTCAGGGGCCACCTTAATATATTTCTCTAATTTTTGGGGGGTTATTTGTTTCTCTTACAATTTCATGGTGTTTTATAAGCTTGTTTTTGAATTATTGTTATCTTAATTAGTTTGTATTCTTTCTTATTTGACATACCTTAATTTTAAGTCTTGTATGTGATTTTCTTCTCTAAAATCTACTTAATTTAATATTACTTGAGTGTTGTGTTCGACTTATGTTTAAAAGTTTTTCACCATGGGTTCACTCCAACATCATCCAAACCAAATATGACCTTTATATCTAGATTAAATTATTATTTCATCCATTTTTTGTGGGGTAGCTTGCCTTGGTGCTTTTTAAAGTTCATATTTATTTCAATTCACACTGTTGATGCTTTGTAATGATTCACATAATTTGATATCCCATAACCTGCGACAAACTAGATATTCCATAACGTTTACCCACGGGTCAATGTACCTACATAGCATGTCACCCATCTGGTATATGCAATCAATCTTGTTGATTACGTTTAATTTGTAACTGTAGTTGAGCTAATTTAATTTTCCAAATCACATTTGATTATTGTTGTAGCATATTTCCATGGTAAAGGAAACCATGAAAAGCGAGAAGCATAATTAGGAAGAGTCCACTGTCCATTGAAATGTGAAACAATAGATCTGTTAAAAGAGAAAATGCCATCTCTTGAGCAACATGTTTTCTCCTTGTTGGCTGATTTATTTTACAGCTTCATGCATTTATATTTAATCCACGGTCAAATTTAAATATTATCTTGTGTCTAAACTATTTCTCTGTGTGCAACTTTCTTATAATGAATTAATCTATGTAGATTTCAATGGAAGGCTCAAATTCAATTGAAGAAGATAACGTGAGTTTTAGATGCTTGTGGATTATGGCATTAGCTCCAAGCACTTGGTGGACAATCATGAGATCTCACAGGGTTTCGTTTTCCCTAGAAATGAATTGGAGATTATTCTAGTTGCTTTAGAAGGTAGTGTTAAATGGTATTAAGGAATGTTTAAAGAATTTGAAGATCATTTACACTAGTCAACATGCATTCCTAGGCTATGTTATCATAAACAAAAAAAATAAAAATGAAAACCATAATAGTAATAGTAATGTGAGGAAAACTAGATAATTGGAGGTTGCATGTAAGAACTAGTAGGCTAATTAATTGACTATGGGACTGATTAATGGCAGGGCCGGGCCGATAGCGATAGAGAAGTTTCGTTGCAATAATCTCAAAGGGGCCCTTTCTAATCTCTATTCTATGGTAGCTTATTCTAGTTGTTGAATTCTCCCTCGCTAAGTAGTTAGGGCCTAGACGACTATTAGTTAAGGTAGGGGTCAGTTAGTTTCTACTCCCTCGCTATTGCTTTTCCTTTCTTTCTCCTACCGGGGGGGCGGGTTATCAGCTTTCGCGAAACAGGGAGGGGCGGGGAAAGCAGTTGCTTGCAGGAGAACCTGTAGTCGAGGGCGCTGGGCAGCTCGGCAATAATCTTCTTGCGCAAAAAACGGCAATAATCTTCTTGCGCAAAAAACCCGCCCGCGGGCTCTATATCCCTTTGAATGCCACAATCGACTATAGTTCAGTCATGTCTATAAAAATAAAAAGACTTTAAATTTAAAACGAGTTCCTAAATTTAATTTTAAAATATATAAGTATAAAAAGTATTGATATGATTTAGCTTTATAATAATAATCATAATTTCAAAAAACTTAGAAATATCAATAAAATGCATATAGGAAGAAAAAAAATTACAAAACAAAAAAATCGACAATTTTTGTTTTTGTTTTTAATAAAGTTTTGAAGTTTTCTTAAGCAAAATACTACCTACCAAATATCTACATGGATGATATTTATTTATAAATTAATAATATAGTTTAATAGATGGAAAATTTAAAAATATTGCAGTATAATGAATTCTTCTAAGGGAGAATGTAAAACTCAAAAAATGCAAGAATTATTTTCACAAATTTCAATGGGAAAAACTGTGATGGTATGGTTAGAAATGATTGCTTAAGAAAGAAATAACATTTCACCTATTAAAACAAGAAATGAAGTCTTTTTGTGGTGTTTCTAACAATAGAGTTCCTAGGTAATCTAACAACCTTCATTGAGTTGTCACATGTGGATGTGTTGCAATCAAGGATCACTGGGAGGGAGGGGGGAAATCAGTTATCACAGATTACAAGAACATTTAGCAATTTAACTTTAATACCGAAACCCAAAACATTAATACCAAAATAGAAGATAAACCAATTAAACATAAACAATAATCACATAATAAAAGCCATCCACACAACACCAAGATTTGTACGTGGAAAACTCGGTAAAGGGAAAAACCATGGTGGGAAGCCTACCCACAGTCAAATAATACTTCTGCAGTAAGTATGTGAATTACAATTGAGGGGCTTGCACTTGCAGGAAGGCCAACAACCTAGAACACACTGCTCGTCACAAAAGGAGCCCCACTGACTACATATAAATCTAGACTACAATTCAGAGAAGTGTTGAATTGCAAAGGATAACATCTCCTATGCCTGAGTATAGTTTCGGTTAAGCTCAATATCGGAGGACTAAATCCTCTTGCATAAACCCAATTCGATCTCCAATGATCGGCCAACTCCTCGGCCAAAAATGATTACATTATTCGCACATTACATTCCTTGACCATGACCTTTTACATTAACCATGATGATCTACAATGAGATCTTACATCTATATATACAAACTCTCGACCATAAACAATCAGGTCGGTTGCCAGACAATAAAACGATTACATAATTACAAACCATGTCGTCCTTAGACCAAAACAAGTAATATCAACACAAAATACATCAATAGGTCCTATCCACACATTACATTAAAGTCGATCCATAACCTAGATCAACCGGGACCAAGTATAGGTCCACACGCTTCAACAATGATCTCCAACTGCGAAGTCTCAAACATGATCATCAACAACATCCTGAAACTCCATCAGAAGCTGCACCAACACCACTTATGAAATTCATCAAAGATCTCCATCAAAAGCTCTGCCAGTGAAACCCTCGCCGAAACCAGAAATCAATCTTCTAAGCAAGAAGGATAGCATCCAATCTCTAGACCAAAACCAGTTGATCAAATATGAGTATAAGTATCATGAACAAGCCGATTCCATCACCAGATTATACCAGAGCCTATCATATCATGCCGGATCCAAGTTAACCAGAAACCATTTAACCTACTGGGACCAAAAGGGTGTTGGTAAAGCATCCAAACAACTAGTGTTGGCATCAATGAAAAAACATCAATGCCACACAATCAATTCCATCGAATAACCAACAATCTCCCCCTTTGGCATTAATGGCAACACTAGATATGAAAAACATCTAAGTACCAAGAAATGCCAAACAAGTCTATCCTTGTGGAAGACACCCAACAAACTCCCACATATAGCTCTGAATATCACTCCCCCTTTCTTTTTCTTTTTCACATAAGTATCACTCCCCCTTTGACATCAATGCCAGAAATCCGACAAAAATATCAAAGCAAAAACATAAGCTTCTGAATCACAAAGCTGACTACTCCCCCTGAGCAGTAGCATCCCACATCAGTACTAGAATGAATAGTATCTCTGATAGTGCATGTCGAACTGATGTCAAACCGCATCAATCAAGTCTCTACCGGAGGAGCAGAAACTCCCAATCTATCTCTTAGGTACTCAAATGATTCCTTGGACAAAGGTTTAGTGAAAATATCTACACTCTGCTCTTTAGTGTTCACTTAAACCAGTTTAACTTCATTTGCTTCCACCTTCTCCTTCAAAAAGTTGTACTTGATAGATATGTGCTTTGTTTTAGAATGAAATACCGAATTCTTTGATATATCAATAGAAACATAGTTATCACAGTGAATAACAACCGGTGCATCACAATCCACCTTTATATCCTTCAACATTTGCTTCATCCATAAAACTTGTGTACAGTTAGTAGCAATAGCAACATACTCAGCTTCAGCAGTAGATAAAGAAGTACATGACCGTTTCTTGCTGATCCATGAAAACAACTTCTTTCCGAGAAAGAAAGCTCCACCGGAAGTACTTTTCGGTCATCAACATCTCCAGCCCAATCAACATTTGTATATGCACATAAAGTAAAGTTATCATCCTTAGGATACCATAAGCCATATTCTGATGTACGTTGCAAGTATCTAAAAATCCTTTTCACCGCCATCTCATGATTTTCTCTAGGATCACTCTAAAATATTGAAACAATACAAACAACATTCCTTCCCATTACCAGATCCACTAGTAGAGTCTTCTGCTGGTTCATCATCTGAATCAGTAATACCTTCCTCATCCGCTATGTAGCATGATTTGTCTCTGTTTTTCTTGTATTTATACTTGTTCTGATATCTAGGGTTAGGCTTAAATGATCTTTTAACTCTTTCGTCAAATCTTGAATTCCTTTCAGGACATCTAGATGCAAAATGACCAATCTTATTACATGCAAAACATTTAAAAGGTGCTTTTCCTTCATACTTACTTCCTAGCGGACCTTTAGGTACTCTTCTAGCAAATAGTGCTTCAAGTTGCTCAAACTCATCATCTTCTCTCTTCATATCTTCTAACTCCTTTGCATATAAATTTTTCCAGTCTTGCTTATTGGTTGTAGATGTAGATGCATGAAAATCAAGTTCAGTCTTCATAGCTCTAGAAGGTCCAAATTCCTCAAGCTCAAAAGCAGATACTTTACCAACCAAAGTATCTATGTTGACATATGTGTTAGCCATTGTTCTCAACTCATTAATAGCAGTAGCCTTCATTTTGTAAGCCGATGGTAGGTCTCTTAGGACTTTAGAAACAATTTCATCTTCGCCCAGAGTTCCACCACAACATTGAATTCCCATAACAATCTCATTTACCCTTTCCATGAATGCAGTATTCCTTTCATCTTCTTCCATCTTCAGGTTTTCATATCTCACCTGGTAATCATCAAGTTTAGCAATCTTCACTGTAGGGTCACCTTCATTAAGAGTTTCCAACTTATCCCATATAGTTTTTCTAGATGATTTGTCTGTTAATCCCATTATTTGTTGATGAGAAAGTGCACACAAGAGGGCTTCTCTTGCTCTACAATCATTCTCAAGCTCCTTGTCCAGTTTTGCCGGAGGAAGATTTCTAGATCCCTGATTATAGCGTGTGACACCATTCTATGTGATCTCCCAAATCTCCTTTCCAAGGCATCTCAGATGAGTCTCCATCCGAATCTTCCATACTGTGTAATTTGTTCCATGAAGCCTTTGAATATCCCTTCGAAAGATAGCTCCAAAATAAATGGATGAACTTGAATTGTTAGTCGTCATAGGATCTTCCTCAAGCGGTTAAGCTTTCTGCAGAGAGGACTGAAGCTCTAATACCAATTGTTAGACAGTTCAGATAACCGGAAGATAACTGAGAGGGAGGGCGGGGGGGGTGTGTGAATCAGTTGTCATAGATTACAAGAACATTTAGCAATTTAAAATTTAATACCAGAACCCAAAACATTAATATCAGAATAGTAGATAAACCAATTAAGCATAAACAATAATCACAAAATAAAAGCCATCCGGGTGAATTCACAAAGCTGGTTCCCACTTTTGCCAATGAAGGAATTCGGCGAAAGTGGGAACTTCGATTTTTAAGGTGTTCGAGCGAAATAGGGGTATTCGCTCGAACTACCCCTTGGAGTTCCTGTGAACCACACTGCAGACCTTGGTTCACTCGAACTGCGGGTGACTTTTGGGTTCGAGCGAACCCCCCATTCGCTTGAACCATTTTTTAGTTAGGGTTTTTTAAAACATTTACAAAAAGCGAAAGTGACAGTTAAAGGGTCATTATCAAAGTTGTCTTTTTCTGTTTGGTGGGGGTGAACCAGTCGTCAGCATCACGTCACCGAGCTTTGTCTGCAGCATATTTCAATTTTCGACCTTTATTATATCAGGTGCACAAAATAACCCTTTGTTTGGTTTAATAATGTCTTTTTTAATTAAATTAATAAATAATTTGTTTGTTAATTTATTTTTTTAATTAAATAATTGTATATAGTTATTGTTTTTCAACATTTTAGAAAAATGTTTGATAATTTATTGTTTTTCATTATTTTAGAAAAATGTTTGATAATTTAATGTTTTGACTGAAATGTGTCAATTTGTTTTTAAAATTACATAATTGTATATATTTTTTTTTTTTCAACATTTTAAAAAATTGTTATGAAAAACATAGAAAACTAAAGTAGTAAATCAGAACTTAGAAAAACATTAGCAAAAAGAGAAAATTAGAAAAATGTCGCAAATGTAAATATAATAAATTAAACTTTAGAAAAATTAATAAATTTTAATTTAAATAAACTTTAGAAAATTTGGATAACAAATTTAAACAAATTAGACAAAATAAATCCTCTACAATGTGACCCATTTTCACATCCTATTACACGCACAACATGACCCCTTAAGACCACATATGCCCTGATGACACTATACGTTCCCTTAGGAGGTCATAGAGGATCACATATAACATACTAGTGTACATATGACATTCCCTTTAGGATCACATAGTGTCCTAAGGGGTCATACGTGGTCCTAAGGGGTCACACATGTTATAACACATGCGTGACCCCTTAGAACCGCATATGACCCCTTATAAAATTGTAGTGTGAACGACATACCCCTTGGTCCATCAAATAGTGTCTTAACACATGCGTGACCCATTAGAACTGCATATGACCCTTTATAAAATCCTAGTGTGAACGACATACCCCTTAGTCCATCACATAGTGTCTTAAGGGGTCGTATGTGGTCCTAAGGGGTCACACATGCATTAACACATGCATGACCCCTTAGTAGGTCACATAGGACCCCTTATAATATCCTACTATACATATGACATTCCCCTTAGGATCACATAGTGTCCTAAGGGGTCATATGTGGTCCTGAGGGGTCATGCATGTGTTATAACATGTGCATGACCCCTTAGAACCGCATATGACCCCTTATAAAATCCTAGTGTGAACGACATACCCCTTAGTCCATCACATAGTGTCTTAAGGGGTCGTATGTTGTCTTAAGGGGTCGCACATGCATTAACACATGCGTGACCCCTTAGTAGGTCACATATGACCCCTTATAACATCCTACTGTACATATGACATTCCCCTTAGGATCATATAGTGTCCTAAGGGGTCATATGTGGTCCTGAGGGGTCACACGTGTGTATTATAACACATGCGTGACCCATTAGAACCGCATATGACCCCTTATAAAATCCTAGTGTGAACGTGACATACCCCTTAGTTCATCACATAGTGTCTTAAGGGGTCGTATGTGGTCCTAAGGGGTCACGCATGCATTGACACATGCGTGACCCCTTAGTAAGTCACATATGACCCCTTATAACATCCTACTATACATATGACATTTCCTATGTGTCCTAAGGGGTCATATGTGGTCCTGAGGGGTCACGCATGTGTTATAACACATGCGTGACCCCTTAGTAGGTCACATATGACCCCTTATAACATCCTACTATACATATGACATGTTCCCCTTAGGATCATATAGCGTCCTAAGGGGTCACATGTGGTCCCGACCCATTAGAACCGCATATGACCCCTTATAAAATCCTAGTGTGAACGACATACCCCTTAGTTCATCACATAGTGTCTTAAGGGGTCGTATGTGGTCCTAAGGGGTCACGCATGCATTGACACATGTGTGACCCCTTAGTAGGTCACATATGACCCCTTATAACATCCTACTGTACATATGACATTTCCTATGTGTCCTAAGGGGTCATATGTGGTCCTGAGGGGTCACACATGTGTTATAACACATGCATGACCCCTTAGTAGGTCACATATGACCCCTTATAACATCCTACTATACATATGACATGTTCCCCTTAGGATCATATAGTGTCCTAAGGGGTCACATGTGGTCCCGACCCATTAGAACCGCATATGACCCCTTATAAAATCCTATTGTGAATGACATACCCCTTAGTTCATCACATAGTGTCTTAAGGGGTCATATGTGGTCCTAAGGGGTCACGCATGTGTTCTTAGTAGGTCACATATGACCCCTTATAACATCCTACTGTACATATGACATTTCCTATGTGTCCTAAGGGGTCATATGACCCCTTATAACACCCTACTGTACATATGACATTCCCCTTAGGATCATATAATGTCCTAACATATGCATGACCCCTTAGAACCATATATGACCCCTTATAAAATCCTAGTGTGAACGACATACCCCTTAGTCCATCACATAATGTCTTAAGGGGTCGTATGTGGTCCTAAGGGGTCACACATGCATTGACACATGAGTGACCCCTTAGTAGGTCACATATGACCCCTTATAACATCCTTCTGTACATATGACATTTCCTATGTGTCCTAAGGGGTCATATGACCCCTTATAACATCCTACTGTACATATATGACATTCCTCTTAGGATCATATAGTGTCCTAACATATGCATGACTCCTTAGAACCGCATATGACCCCTTATAAAATCCTAGTGTGAATGACATACCCCTTAGTTCATCACATAGTGTCTTAAGGGGTTGTATGACATTCCCGTTAAGATCACATATTGCAGATTTAATAATTTTATAATCATATGGGCCCAAATATAATCATATCCAGGCCCAAATGTTATATATCATGTTCTTGAATTTTTTTATGTATGTCAAAGATTTAAATATACACGTGTTAGATCTCTCTATCTCTCTAAAATATATGTTATCTCTCTCTCTCTCTCATTGAAATATTTGAAATTTTACATGTATTTTTTGAAAATGAAAATGATCTCTCTCTCTCTCTCTCATGAAGATTTATATGTATAATCTCTCTCTCTCTCTCTCTCTCATGAAAATGATCTCTCTATCTCTCTCTGCTTACATATTTATTTTAACTTTATGACATGTACCTAGATAGATGGCATCCCAGGATATACCTTCGCAGGCTCCTGATCAGGATCCACCTGCACAGGCTCCACATCAGCAGCCACACATTGATGATGTTGATCCTCCACAACAGGATCCCCCCTTGCCTGACATTGCTACTATTTTTCAGTATAGTGATCGGGAGTTGCATAGTTTGAGGGTCATATTAGATGACCCTTGTATTGATGGCGTGTACAAGAGTACATGCACGCCCATTTTTGATAGTTTGCGGACATTGAGGGACCACTTAGTTTCTCATACCTCATTCTCACCTAAGGTTATAGAGGATATACATAGACAATTGAGGAGTGAGGTGAGGGGTCCTCATTCTTTTGCTGATGTGGTGGGGGTGGTCTCGAAGGAGACCATTAAGGAGAGATGCTTTCCACAATATCAGAAGAAGAGTAAGGTGAGGGGATATCAGGTTACCAGATGTATCGACCCACAGGTTGCATCACTGATTTACCCACGCTTCTTAGCTGTCCATGGCTGTTATCCTAATAACGACGAGATACCATTATACTTTGCACAACAGGTATTTGTTGAGGTTCATTGTTAGATGAAACCAAACTACCTTGATATTCCAGGATATTATGGACAGGGGAGGGGCATGATTGCTGATAGAGATGCATATCGTAGGCGTGATAGAGCTCTGCCTAGACACAGGGACCTTGTTGGCCAGAGATTTCCTGCAGTAGTCCCAGCCATGGCACCCATAGCGGATCACATTGTGATTGCTTCTCAGAGAGAAGCAATTGATAGGATTGGACAGATTGCATCAGCAGCAGCCACCATATCTTCTGACAGGGTGGGTAGATATATGATGAGTCGACCATGTTCACGATCATCCACAGATCATGCATCTTCTAGTCATGGGGGGGCTTCAGATTCAAATGATCAGTATATTTCTGCTAGCATCCCCTCCCCAGATTATGTAGTAGCTATAGTCGGAGGTAGTAGACATGTACAAATGTCACAGTATTTAGCCGAGGACCTACTACATGCTTATAGTTTATTTCATCTCGACTTGGGATACCATTGGTTGATGTTAGAGTGGAGATTCTCAGAGATGGTCAGGCTACAACGACATCGACACATACCCCGAGGCAATCACAACATTCTCATCACTCTACGCATGCTCCAGGCACTGACCCACCTACAGACCACTCTGTTGCTACAAAGGAGGAGCTACGAGATGATCAGGTCCATATCACAGATGAGGGCCGCTTGGATTCATTTGAGGAGATATGAGCTAATCAGGTCCATATCACAGATGAGGGTTTGGACTCATTTGAGGATCAACTGAGAGATTTGAGCCATATTGGATCTATGGACATGCTACTACAGTCAGACACTTCATCCACGATGCCCACTCATCTAGTTAGCCCCTTGCACTCCTCAGTGATACGTACAACTAGAGAGAGATATGCAGGCACAAGTGATGTTGTTGATATGATCACGGGACAAGATCAGACTATACAACCTACTCTAGGTGATACACAGGTATGTACATGTACATGTGCGTTTACATTTTTAGAAGATATGTATACATGTTGCAAATTTGTAGGATATATATATATATATATATATATATATATATATATATATATATATATATATATATATATATATATATATATAGATCATATTTAATAAATAATCTAGAGTTCTAAGTTTTAATTTGTAGATCATTTAAATTGATTGTGGACTAATCCTTAAATTGACAGTTAGCTCATGTCACTCCTTCCTTGAGCTCTGAGCATGTGTGTAGGAGAGATTCTTTAGATGTTGTTAGTGTACAAGTTAGTTATGGTTTTTGGTACATATATGTACATGTATGTATACATGCACGTTACAATTTATATTTAAATTTTTATTTAACTCTACTTGGATTTGATGTACATACACATCTAGAGAGATAGATATATTATATTTAATATTTAAATAAATTCTACTTTTGCAGGACTCCCCCTCAGATGGTCGCTCAGTTCGTAGCCAACATGATCCCTGTTGATTTGCTCCAGACTTTATAGCTCATTTACATTTATCTTTTTATAGACTTTCATATTATATATATTCATGCACGTACATGGAGTTTAGACTATATTATACTTTATACCTGGTTTGTGTTTGATCAGATTATACATGTTTGATTATATTAGATTTATACATGTTTGATTAGATTAGATTTATACATGTTTGATTATATTAGATTTATACATGTTTGATTAGATTAGATTTATACATGTTTGATTATATTAGATTTATACATGTTTGATTATATTAGATTTATACATGTTTGATTAGATTAGATTTAAATGTACATGTTTGATTAGATTGTATATTTCACATGCATGTACAATGAAGTTTAGACTAGATTATACTTTATATCTCTGTTGTGTTTGATCGGATTATATAGATTTATACATGTTTGATTATATTAGATTTATACTGTATGTTTGATTAGATTAGATTTAAATACATGTTTTATTAGACTATATATTTCACATGTGCACATGTACAATGAAGTTTACACTAGAATATACTTTATATCTCTCTTGTGTTTGATAGGATTATATATATTTCCACTGCATCATGTGATATGAAGTTTAGACTAGAGATTATATATATTTCACATGCACATGTACATGTGTTAGATTATATATTCCATGTGCATATGTACATACATGTTAGATTATATATGTACTTTATGTTCGATGGACTGGACTGGATTATATATATATCACATGCACATGTTAGAAATACAAGTAGATATGCATTAAAATTTAAAAGAACATGTTCAAACAAAAGAGTATGTATGAAATGAACAAACTAAACTTAATAGGTCATGTATTGAATAGCTCACATGGTATGTGAGCTTCTAGGTATGTATACTGTAGTTAAATAGTTGACAACATGTACATGTCCTAATTACAAATGTCCTAATTCCATATTATATCAATTTTACAAATGTACATATTACATTCTAATTTAAACATGCATTTTTAAATTAAATTATTTTAACTAGTGGTCCTTACAAATTAGATGCATTTAGAATTAGATACAATACCTTATACATACAAATTAAACATGCATTTAAACATGTACATGTACTTGAATTAACTTTGAATACATCCTAATGTGATATAATGCATTTAAACTTAAAAAATATCTCCCCTTTAGTTTCAAAACAAGTTAAGAGATCTAGAATTTATCTTGAGTATTAATTCAATTCATGTGGGCTAAACCACATGCACGTACTTTGGATTACTAAATATATATATAGAACTTCATACCACATCAAGTGGTTCAGAACGCTCTTCAATAACACTTAATACTTTGTCATGATCTTCACTATCTAGTCTCCACTTTTGAGACCGCCCTTGACGTGGAACTGTTTGAAGAATTAGGCCAACAACAATGACCAAGTGACTATACTGATATACCTTGTTGTCAATTTGGTATTCAATGAAATGAATCCCATGTTGAACAATTTTAACTTGTTTGAAATATGTCCCTTGCACTACAACTGATCCTGCATGTACATGTATATAAGAAACGTGAGAAATTAAAAACTTCCATGTAAGCAATTTGTACATGTATATATTCAAATCAGAACTCAAACCCATGGGAAATGACATTCCATCACTCATCTCAGATTTCGATAAATTCTTTCTCTCTTCTGTGCAACGCAATAAATAATAACTAACACCTTCTATATTTCCATCTTCTGCTATGACTGCAAAAATATCTCCTGCAATTTGACACAAGTTAAATAAATTCTAAGTTATATGTCATTTTTAAGGAAATATTTACATGTGTAAGTCATGTATGTACCTATTTTAAACAATCCTGAAATATGATCGTAATCACTAGAAATCAAAGGAATGTCTCCAAAGTTTTCATCCTCATTTGAATCCTCGTATGTGTCAGAAACATCTAGTGGCACCATTTTCCATTCACTAACATATCCAAGCTCTTGGTTCTTGCAATCAACATAGTTTTCGAAAATGCATTCAAAACAAAAACATGAATAATCCCTAGTGTATAATGTCCATGGGCGATTATCTGTACTCATGACACAATGCAAAGATCTTGTCCTCTCCACGCTCTTGCATCCATGCATTGATTTTCTATCCACATCTGCAAAATGTACATGTGTACAAGAATGTACATGTAGATCAAGTTGTTAAATTGAAACATTTGAACTAGGAACATTTTAAAAAAAAATTTAAAAAATTAAATAAAATACTAAAAGAGAACACGTACCAATTATCTCCCAAAACACTCTATATGGAATGGGTCTGTATGTTCTCGATGATGATTCCCCAGGATAATTAGGTTGCTCAAAGTGTTTCTTACACCATTGAACAACATCATGTGCATCTTCTATATGTTCTCCTGTGTACTTTAGTTGATACTTTCTTAGAGCACGTTTGATACAAGCTCCTGCACCATCATGTTCACCCTTTCCATGACCACTCTCAAAAAAACTCCAAACATGTGGTATTTTGTCATTTCGATGATATCTATATAGTGCATAAAATGGCCTCAAAGATTTGAATTGTGTCGCACATCCATCAGACCAAACAAAATGTTTAACTATTGTTATGCCTCTATCTTTCAAATATTCAAAAAACTTCTTAAAGCAATGTTGTACAAAAAGTGTGTCATGCTCCTTATCAGCACTAATATAGAAGTGGTACTCTTTCTTAATGACACAATTTTCAAATGTACTATCAACACCATCCAAATTTATCTGTGCATGTCAATAACACATATGCACCAAAATAGTGATTTGCTTTGAAAAGTAATACTTTGATTGAATCTCTTTTTGATGTGCAAAAGAGTAATTCTCTGCGAAGTCAACTACAGATAGAATAGTTCCAAGTGGGAAAGTGTCTCTTAATCTTTTAAATTGTTTTGCTTGCCACTTGGAAAAAAAACCATGGCATATGTATGGTTCTATCAACTTACGAAAATTTTCCATAAATGTTCCAATAGGTATTTCCTCTTCTACATAATCTAGCCTTGTAGATTCCTTTCCAAATTTTGTTTCAAATTTTTTTAACTTGTAACTCTTACAATTTACCATCTTCCTCGTGTCAGTATCTTCATCTCTCAAAGGCAATTTAGCCAAGTCCCCGCATGTTCCACAAATTCCTCTTATGCAATTTATTTGACTGGTTGCATTATCATCTGATTTATCACATAAGATGGATGCTATGAATTGACTTGTTCATTTAGGAGGAGCATTTTCAAAACCATCACTATCTTCTCTAATCTTTCGAAACACCTGATAGTACAAGTCAAATTCGATGTGATAACGACAACAAGAAGTTTCAAAAACTTTGTTTAACTTCACATAATATGGCCTTAACCGTTCAAACATGGTTTGTCCAATCTTTATATGAGGGTTTGTTTTAGTAAACAATACATACAATTCATGTTTTGTTGTGTCTATCCAATGTTTTACATGTAGATCATAATGATCAGGACCAATCCTTTGCTTGATAACATCTCTACTATTTGATGAAGGACGAGTATTATCATTCCAAAAACTTGTCACAAAGTTCCTAACAACATCTTCAATTCTATCAGATAATTGCCCAATTCCCTTCTGAGGTAGTATCATCCAAAAGATTTCTCCTTTTAACATATTTAGATATTGTCCTTCTACTAAAACCAAACTCAGATGACAGTGAAGAGATTTATCTTTTTTGAGGCAATCTTTCATTTAGTAAAGATGTCAACATCACTCTTCTTGAAATGGTCTTATCTAGTTTTCGAGATTTTTTACCAATGTTCACCAAACCTTTCTTAACATTATCAACAATAGATTTTTGTAGCTAAGAAGTTTTCCTCTTTTGACTTGTTGTATCTATACCCAACAATTTCATTGGATCTATTAAGTCTTTATGAGTAAGTACAATTGATAACAATTGAGCTTTTTCTAGTGTAGTATCAAGATTGTTGAAATGAGACATTATTTCTTTTCCACTTTTATTCATTGACCTCCTTTTAGCATGTCTAGGTTCTTCACTAAGATGTTTCAACTCATCCACATCCATTTCAAGTAAATGATCTAAATTTTTATAAGAGATATTTCTCTTCACCTGTTTAGCTAGATCCACAATATGCTCATCCATATCAGTGGTAGGAGGTAAGGAGCCTGACCCCTCTCCTTCAAAGGTCTCCATTGGTTCAACTTGGACAATCTCCTCCCTATGTTCATCAACTATATTGTGTTCTTCAACAGGTTCATTTGCCTCGACTCTCGCTTCAGAACTCCCTTCTTCTCGAGCCCATTCTGCACATAATTTAAGAGTTTGTGTAAGGTTCTTGAATTAATCAGAGATTATTCAATTAGGTTTAAGAATAGGGGTGAATTTGGCTTAAAGCTTTACATGTTAAAATTAGCCCGTTCAACAGGACCTTATTGTTATAACTCTAATTAAATTACCTGTTTAGGTTTAAAGTTCAATTTGTTCTCAGGTTAGGATTAAAGTTCAATCTCTAATTTTGAGCACTAATTTAACACATAAAATAAAATTTTGATAAATTAGAAATTCCAATTTTGAAAATTAAAAGTACAAATATTTTGATGCATGCATACGATAAAGGTGACCTCATATTAATTTGTTATGGACCATAATGTAGGTGGACTATAATTTGTCACATCTGTGTATATTTAAGACCTATTATTGCATAATAGACCTCCTAATCTGAAATGTTTTTGCATGTACGTGAAGTCATATAAATAGTTCACCTAAATTATTCAACATGTTTAATAGACCTTATAAATTTATGTCACATTTAAGACCTATAATCAGTGTAATAGTCCTAATAGGCCTTATTATTAAAATCAATATGACCACGTATGAAAAAAAATTTCACAATTAATATACTTAACTCCCCTTAAGACAGATATATTATACTTAAAAATATTGAACTAATTAATTGTTACGTAATACATATTAAATTAAATAGAAACAAAATTAAAAATACATACTTGCATCGTGATATATTTGTCTTCTTTGTTCTCGATATCTTTCTTCTGTTTCGGGAGAATAATTCCTTGAAGACTTATTTTACCTTCTCTTCTTGTTCCCCATGCTTTTACAAAAAACCTTCAAATTATTGCCCTCAAAATAATTTGAAAATGTCTTCTCTCATCCAAAAATGCAAATTATTTTAATCATTTGTGTGATAAAAAATGAAAAAAACTTATGGACATTTATACGACTCCACAAATGAAAAAAAAAAAAAAAAATTTGTAGGCCAGAGTTCAAACGAAACCCGACAGTTAAAAATGGTCGGGTTCGTTCGAACATGACCATTACAAAAAAGTACAGGCCAAAATCAAGCCCATTGGTTTGAGCGAATGGGGGTTCACTCGAACCCCATTCGCTTGAAGTACCGTTCATTCAAACCCGCCAATTAGAGGTTTCTCCCAAAAAATTTCAGAGTTCTACAGAATTAATGACTTCGGAGCTCTGGTTCAAAGCATGAATGAAATAATCTTGATAACCCTAAAATATTAGATGGTAGTACTCGAAGCAAGCTTTCCAACGAGTATAATTTTGTTATATTTTGAATTTATTATGTTCTTGTTTTTTTAATTTTATGGAAAATTGGTTTTTCACCGAACATGAACTTCTTTGTTCAACGCATTGGGAAAAATAAGAAACTAATTCAAAAAAATTATGAAAAATATCTATGCCCCAGGTGTTGAAGTCTTCTTTCTAACAAAAATAAATAAATTAAATTTTGATTTATATAGAACAAGTTATGTGTTCAAACGTAAACCTATGTCTAAATTATGACTAATTGAACTTCAAAACTTTATAAAATGAAAAATATTAAACATATCACTATAAAACAAAATGCAAGCCTTGGATATTGATGTTACAAACCAAAATTCGAAAGAATTGAGTTTTTATCATTTATAGAAAAGAAGTTATGCATTTCGGGAGGCACCTCACTCTTAAAAAATGTAGTTTGTTGTAAAAAACTACTTTTCGAGGGAGATGGAAAATTTTGAAAAAAATCCTTCAAAAAAATTTGAAAAATAATAATATAGAATCTACAAACAAAATGCTAGAAATCACTAATTTACATCATCTTCAAATTTTTAATAGTTTAAAAGTTATAGTTCTCGGAAGTTGAAGATTATTTTAAAAATGTACATCTCAGTGTCAAAAGTGGCAAAAAAGTGGGAACGATTATTGTGAGTTCACCCATCCACATAACACCAAGATTTGTTTGTGGAAAACCAGGTAAAGGGAAAAACCACGGTGGGAAGCCTACCCACAGTCAGATAATAATTCTACAGTAAGTATGTGAATTACAATTGAGGGGCCTGCACTTGTAGGAAGGCCAACAACCTAGAGCGCACTGCTCATCACAAAAGGAGCCTCATTGACTACATATAAATCCAAACTACAATCTGGAGAAGTGTTGAACTGCAAAAGATAGAATCTCCTATGTCTGAGTACAGTTTCGGTTAAGCTCAATACCAGAGGACTAAATTCTCTTGCATAAACCCAATTCGATCTCCAATGATCAACCAACTCCTCTGCCATAATGATATTACATTATTCGCACATTACATTCCTTGACCATGACCTCTTACATTAACCATGATGATCTTCAATGAGATCTTACATCTATATATACAAACCCTCGACCATAAATGATCAGGTCATCCACCAGACATTAAATCAATTACATAATTACAAACCATGTCGGCCTTAGACCAAAACAAGTAATATCAACACATAAGACATCTTGGAAATACATCAATAGGTCCTATCCACATGTTACATTCAAAACTACACATTAATGCACACCAATTGCACATGAACAATAGTGTACTCTAAAATTATTGGTGACAACCTGATTGCCACAATAGATTATATCATATATTACTATAAACAAGAATTGGGCACAATATTTGAAGCTAGGTTGCTCCTAATAGACTTGAGTAATTGATATAATCTCTCTCTAACAGTGTAGTCAAATGAGAAACCCCAACTTAACTGATGCTCATCGAACAACTGCATTATAAAATCAGGTGAACACATACTCATTTCTGTACCCCTTTTCATTAATAATTTTAGCCTAACTTGTAATCACAAGTCTTTGTACAACCACTATCCTACACAAAGTATGTCATATGTAGCAAAAAATTCTTTGACGTGTCTCAAAAAGTACTCTTTATATCACAATGCAATAATACTCTTCCAACATATACACATATTCCTTCTTCATACTTGCATGAAAACGAATGTTTGGTCTAGTGCAAACCATAGAAAACTACTAGTTGCACTCACATAAAGGATGTGGCACGTCCTCTATCTAATCTAGTGTCAAATAATATTCCCTAGTCTACAATCCTTTAACAAGTTAGGATAGTTCTTTCAACTAAACCTAAGTTTTTTTATGTGCTATTTCACTTTCTTATACTGCTAACATGTTTAACATAATTGATATAATTACATATACATAAATCTCAAGTCCAAACTTATGAATCAAACATCAACTAGGATAAAGCTTAGATTATAGAGATATATCCTCTAACCATGTCCTTTTACCAACACCATCAAGCTCTCTAGCCATTAAAATAAAATCTACTCCAAATCCCCATTGATAAAGTTCATCTCAACATCTAACCCTTCAATCCAAAGGTCAAACACAACAACAACAAATAAATGAATGTGAAAAGATGAACACTTCTTTATAAGAGGGAAGATTATATTAGCATCCATTACCACATCAATAAAATAATCTCATAGCCACTATCAATGCTTCTTACCACATTTAAACTGACTCCACAACTCAAGAACCATGAGAAAAAAAAATCATAAATATAATGCATACATATACCATTTATATAATTCTTTTCCAAGGATGTTGAATAGATGTCCAACTCTAGTTGGAGGTTTCCTAGTTGTTTTACTAAAAAGAGTAGGAGGTTTCCTAGTTTTAATACTAAAAACATGGATGAAAATTTATTGTTCCACCACTTGATCTTTAATGCTAAAAGATGTCTAGCTTCAAATTTCTAGAAGCTATAGGTAGACATCCAATCATTTCATGAAAACCAAAATCTAGCTATATTATTGCAATATCCATGGGGTTTCCAAGGTAAATTGATCATTATATTCATTAGAATACCACCTCTAAATCATAGTCAATGCTCCCATTGCATGATTTTGTTGGAATCCAAGAACACTGAGGGGGGGGGGGAGTGAATTAGTGTTCTACCAGTAAAGTTAGTTTTGAACTTATTCCTTATTAACCGATTAATAGTAAATAAAATTAGAATGCATACACCAAATAACACAATGAAAGGCAAAACCATAACACCAAGATTTATACATGTCTGTATTGTGGCTATTGCTTCTCCTTTTGGGGTCCAAAATAATCATGTGGCTGAAGCTCTGGCCATGCTTAAAAGCCTCCAGCTTGCTCAGGAGTTCAAATTTAAAAACATTGGCTCGAAGGGGACTCCCTAAATATCATCTAGTCCATTAAAGGTACTAGTTCTGTTTCTTGGAATATTACTAACTTAGTTGAAAGTGCTAAAAAATTATTAAATAACTATGTTAGTATTATCATAACTCATAATCTAAGAGAAGGCAATAAGGTTGCATACCTCTTAGCCAATGAAGGGGTCAATTTAGAGGTTGATGTTAAATATGTTGGAGAGACCCATTGTAAAAGGGATGTCAGAGAGCAATTGTTTTTTGATCGCATCAATGGATCAAGTTAATATCATGATTATCTTTTGGGGTCTGGATTCCAAAGACAGAGTTTGGGCGTAGATTAACTGTCAGTTAATCATTGCCATTTGGCATCATTTCTATGATCAAATGTGTGAGGAGGATTATAATAATAAATGCTGGTTTTGTGCGGCCATTAACATAAGCTTTAAAACCAAGAAAGAGACTCTATGCTATTATTCCAAAATTTTACACAAGAATTTGGGGTTATTCCTGCGGACTGTGAAATACATCTTTGGGTATTTCTACTTGCTGTTCAAAATGGGTGGTAATTTAAATAGGAACGAGCCCCCTGGTTGCAAAAACTGGAAGAGTGAACGAAAATTGGAGAAGGCTTCATCGATATGACTTTACTGACTATATGGAAAAGCTACATGGAAGCAGAAATTTGGTGTCACATGGGTTTGCCAGAGGTTGGAACAACAATAGAGTCACCTTGATCGGGGAGATATGGCAAATTGATGAGGACCTGGTTGCGGAGGTCATGGGTCTTCAGAAGGAGGGTACTAAATTCTATAGAGACCGGAAGTATGCAGCCGAAGCGTTCAAAAATTTCTTGAAATTGGAGGATGAGAAGGTCAAGCTTGTCAAGAAAGACAACATCTCCTACTACATTCCCCAGCAGGTAAATTCCTTCTGGCAGAAAGTTTTAAGGGTTTTAATGGAGTTTCTCACTGTTGATGGTAGATTCACTAAAATCTATAACTTTCATTTTGTAATCCTTAATCACTTCCATCATGGGGTTAAAATCTCCCTGCCTTATTACTTAACGTCCTCTTTGAATGAGAGTCTGGCTGATCACGCTAAAAAGCCTAATTCTTACCCTATAGTCCATCAGGGGCTCATATTGCTCATTTATGAATACCTGAAGGAGAAAGTTAGGGCTAGCAAAGATGATCCCCTGGTCACTAATGCATATATTTATGAGAGCTCTAAAGAATCTGATTCAGATGAGTATCAACCTAATACCCCTACCCACAAAAAACAAAGAGCTGAAATAGATAATGTGGAAATGAAGGTGCATTGTGATTTGGAGGAGGAAAAGGGAAAGGGCAGTGAGACAAAAATGGAGAGTGAGAAGGATGAGAATGTTGGTGAAGAGGAAGAAGGGGGTAACTCTGAAAACCCTTACTCTAACCCTATGGGCTCGGATAGCAGGAATGTCACCTTGAATTATAAGGAGGAAGACAACACTAATTCTGTGGGCACTGAGCAGGGTAGGGATTCAGTGAATACTATTTTGAATACTGTTCGTAATTGTACTCTAGAATCCTTCAATTCCAGAAATGGGTTATTGACAACATTACTAGCATTCAGAGCAAACAGAGGGATTTGGAAAATAAGATAAACAATTTGATTAAGAAAACAAATTCGGGGAAAAAGAATGAGGAGACGGAAACCAGTGAAGCCGAGGAGGAAATCGAGATGGAGGACTAGCTAGAAAAAGATCTGATTAAAGGGGATTTGAAACATCTGGAGGATGTTATCAGAATTGTGAAAGAACAGGCTGAGGAGGATAAAGACAATATCAATACCTGGGTTGCTCGTACTGAGAAAGCTCTGAAAAGTTTCATGAACCACAGTCTTGAGGTCCTAAAAGTTTTGTCATAGAACATGAATGCCTTGGTGGATCATTGAGAGAGGAAAAATCAGGATAAGAACTTGGTAATCATTGAAGATGTACCGACCTCCAACTCCACTCATCAAATTTCCAGGCGAAGGACAAGGCCGAACACCACTGAGATGGAGACCAAAATGAAAGACATCCAACTGAAACAGAAGAGCAATGATTTGAGGGAAGCAGCCAAAGAGATGATGCTATTGGTCTAGAATGTTGAGGAGTATATAAAAGTGTTCAATTGATATGTAATGCTGGGTTTTGGATGCCAATTTCTTGTTGGCTCCTTGCTATCTTTTTATCCTAGTTGCTGGTTTTTGTGCTGGTCTTTTGTAGCTGTTTTGTTTTGTTTCTTTCATGCTCATCTTTCATATTGTAAGCGGGTTTCGGGTCCCTTAAAACCTATTTTTTCTTAATAAAAAACACCAAGATTTATACGTGGAAAACCCTACAAAGGGAAAAACCACGGTGGGGCTGATACCCACAATATCCATATACTTGATCAAGGTATACAAATATTACATAAGAGGGTCTGCACATGCTGAAAGGCCAACCGCCTAGAGCTCACTTCTCAAACACAAAACATAGGAAGTCTTACTGACTTACAAAACACTACAAAGTGTTTACAACTAAAAATGCACTTATAAATAACATATGATCATGATGGATAAGTTCTAGTGAATGCTCTGATATCTTCCTCTGTATTCTAGTTTTCTGTTACTTTATTCTACTACTAGTTAAGTTGTGCATGTGAAACTGCACACAGTCGCTCCCAATCGCATACCAAAATCCATACCAAAACTCATTGAAATATTCACAATCACAAGTTTGCATTCCATCTAACATACATGATCTATCGCTGAAATGATCTTCTTATATCCTTCTAACGTAACCATGTCGGCTTCAACAATAAATATAAACAAGTCGGCTGTCGGAACATAATAAAAACCAAACATAAATCCAATGACCATGTCGGCCATCACACGTTACTGCCAAAATCCATGAAGACATAATCAGGAACAAAATATTTCCTTAGCTGAGTCCTATCCATTACCGGGTTCCATATACACGTTACCGAGATCTGGACATGTTACCATGATGAAGACTTAGCCGGGATGAAGTGAATGTCGGTGGTGTTGTCAGTGTAAAGTATTGTGAATACCAATACCGATTATGACAATGCATACTGGTTAACCAAACAATGAAACCATTTACCCTGAGATGATGAGTTGCTATCAATGACAACCCATAATGCCATAACCTTACCGAATGAGTGTCAATTGCCAACAACCTCCCCCTTTCGCATTGATGGCAACACTCATGTGAAAAATGATACCATCTATGAAATTTCCATTGGATTCATATTTGTTGATCTGTACATGTGTCTGCTATCTACATCTGATGCTCCCCCTGAGAAACATATACATTTTTTACTTATTCCTCCCCCTTTGGCATCAATGACAAAGGGGGGTGCCCACAAACAAATCTGTATAGTTATAGACATGAGCCAGTTCTATACAAACTTCAAAATATCTGCATACATATTCTTCAAAAATGAAAAGTAAGTATCCCAACCATTCATAAGAGATTCAAGAATGGAGATGAATTCATTCAAGATGCTGGCATAATATTCTTTTTCTTCCGAAGTAGTGGGATCCTCCTTTTGCAAGTTAGAAATACACTCTGTTATATGAAATGCCAAATTATCAAGCCGGGGATGTATTAGATTCCGGAGCTCATTTTCTTTCCTTATTATTTTGTCCCTATCCTTCTCCAATTCAAAAATTTGATCCATAACCGTCAAAATTGGACCATCCAAAGAATTTGTCAAATTAACTGCTGGGTTGTAGGAGTTAGAAATTTGAATTAAGTTTTTCCTACAATTAGATAATTGCTTGTCTATGGAGCTGGTTAACTTATCAAAATCTAGACAAGTCTTATAAACATTACCTCCTTTAGCCAAAGCTGCATCAATGGACTATAAGTAGGATGTAAGTTTCTCCTTGTCGATATCAATCATTTGCAAAAATGTTAACTTCCGGGCCACAAAAAAACTTACTTTAGCCTCTGATAGTGAAATTTGTTGGCATATGTGCAAAGTTGGTTGACATGATGATATTGTATGTTGTTGTATGTTATCATTGATGTCAATATGATGAAGTATGAAACAATATATTGAAGAGAGAAAACTGGAAAGAGAACCGGTATGATGGTATGAAGTGAACCATTATGATGATGTGAACTAGTATATGCGAAATGGTGAACCGATATGTTGGAATGTGAATTGGTATATGCAAAGTTTGTATCGGGGTTTCATTTGATATGACTACCAGTTGGTAGTCTCAGCTTTAGGGTTTCCGGTTGATGCATTCCAAGCCTATGTGATTCGACCGACGACATCCTGTGATGAGTTAGCATTGAAATGAAGATAAGATCGTGTTGCCACGTTAGCCTTGTGAGCGTGAAGGATTTCCTTGAGGATCTTGCATGAAGAAGATTGATCCTATCTACCTCAGGAATGTGCGAAGTCTTAGTAAACGGTGGAGAGCGCATGAAGGGTTATCAGCGTCTAGAAGCAGCAAAGAGCAAATGATGGAGAACGTTTTGAGATTTGTTCAAGATTGTTTTACACTATGCAATGTGATTGAATGGTCAGGATTGGATTGATTGTATTGATAACCTAGATGCTTAGGGTTTTAGGTTTTGGCTACCAACCTAATTGTTGTCTATAAGGTCGATGATGATTTGCATTGTGAAGTTGTTGGCAAATGGTTGTGTGTCTATCCAAGTGAAGAGATACTTGATTCTTGCCAGACTAGTGCAGTGAGTAGAGATCTGCAGAGTGTGATTGCAGAAGTAAAGGAACTAAAGTGGATCTGCCTTGGCATTGAGTGCTGTTATCAGATCAGTGTTTTACCTGTTGACTTCTAACCATTTCAGCAGTTGGAAAATCCCTTAATCGGGTAGCTTTAATAGGCTTTTTGTAAATCCTTTAACAGGGTGACTCAAAATCATTGAGTTCTTCAAATCCTCTTGCGAGGTAACCTTTAATAGGGTTCTAACCTTTAACCAGGTATTTAGCCATCCCTTAACCGGGTGATCCCTAGCAGAATCAGTTCCTAGCAGAACTTGTTGTAAAGTCCTTAACCGGACTAGGCTCCTAATAGAGCGAACTTCAGAAGAGTTCAAAGAACAACTTGTGGGTATTCATCCCCACTGTGGTTTTTCCCAGTTGGGTTTCTACGTGAAAAATTAGTGTGTTATGTGTGATGCTTTTTCATGTGATGTCTTAGTGTTTTCTGTTAAGTGGTAAAGCATGTTGATCCAGTGGTCATTATATTTCTGATGATGTATTACTTGCTTATGCATATGGGTGAAGTGGAAATGAGATATTAGGCTGTGTGGAGATTTAAGTGTTACCGGTTTATGTCTTTCACAGTCTCACTGTGTTTTACCAGTAGTGCCCTGTTTTAGATCGGTGATACTGTTTACCAGTTAGTGTAGTCTTTGCAGTCAAAGTGGTTTAAGGAAGTTTTTGAAGAAGTTGAGGAAATACAACTTCAAAGATCCCAAGAATACCTGCATGCAAATACTTGTCACAAGAGAAGAATGGAGGCACATAAAGCAAAAAAGCATAAATGCTCTGAAGAAGAAAATTATCATTCAGAAAGGGAATCAATAGAATGAACAAGTACAATACAATCCTTATAAAAGGATAATAGAAACCCTAAAGATATGCAACCCTAAAGAAACCTTAAAGAGATAATGTGTATTTAATAATTAGAATAATTATTAAATACCTACAATATTTATTAAATGCCTAAGTTTAGCTTAAGCATAGAGTTTAATAGACTAATAATTAAATAAATAATTATTAGCTAATACAAGATAACTCTAACACCCCCCCTTAAGATGAACTTAGGGAGTAGCTAAAAAACTAAATGCATGAAGCAAAAAATGCAACTACATGATGAAGACAAATTTGGGTCCCGACAACAAGGCCTGATGAGGTACCCAATCACAACCAAATCTCTATGAACCGGAGAAATAGAGAAAACCACGTGGGAAAAAAACTATACTCCAAAAAGAGATGGAAAAGCAAGAAGAACCACCACTGAAGCAATAAATAGCTGCAAACATTGTCGAAGAGTAACTGCTGATCTAAAGAACCTCCATTGAAAAAGAACATGACTAGGTAGAGAAGACTGTAATCTGCATGAGTGCCCTCAAATGACACTACTTGAATCAGATGACAAACAAAGGCAAACAACTGAACTCGAAGATACAGATGGCATGAGACACCAAAGCCTAAAGAGCTGATCAATCGAACCAAGGAAGCATTAGAACCAACAGGAAAAACCCCATAATGCTGGAAAAAGAGAGGGACATGTACACTGAAAAAGAACGGCCAACAAGAATTGCATGACAAAGAACCAGGAACATCGAAGGTGCAGAGAAAGTACATAGTGTAGTGGAAGGAACACTCACTTGACACACATCATGAGGCAAATGTCATGGAATGTCAACCCCCTCATGGCACTTTATAAGTAGTGCATGTACAACAAGGCACAAGATATGCAAGATCCCAAGTAAACAATGCATGATGACACTTAATCTCAGTGCATTTGCATAAATACAAGCTACAATGATAAGAAGACTGGAAAAAGAAAGGAGAACCAAAACAGAGACATCCTACCCAGAGAAGAGATCCTAGGACCTGAAACAACCAAGGTATCCACTAGAGTGCTAAAAAGAAAATAACTAAAAAAAATATGCATGGAGTAGAATCTAGAAATAAAACTTAGATGGTTGGAAAGTACTCAACACACGCTTTGCAAAAATATAAACTTTTCAAAAAACGGAGTTCGGATGCTCATTTTATGTCTCCCGGAGTGCAAAAAGGAACTTCTAGCTTTGACAGAAAAAAACACCATCAAAAAAGAAAAATCAGAAGATCAAACCTCTATATCTAGAGAGAGCTCGGAAAGAGCTTTTCGACGATATAAGGTTTTTGAAAAAGCGCATCCGTATGACCAAGTTATGGCCAAAAGAAAAAACCCCTCTTTTAGGGCATAAAAAAAGGTAAAAAAAAATTAATTTTTTTTTTGACAAAAATTTTCTGACACATTTGCAGGTATAGCCGTATGGATTTTTGTGCATCGTAAAATGTGCCAATGAAAAAATCATGGTCCAGATGCACTTGTCACCAAAATAGGTCGAATTATATATCAAAATGACTGGAAAAACCCTTCAGAAGCCAACGGTGAGGTCTTTTTTGGCCCAAACTACTTTGATTTTGTTTTTTTTAATGATTTTTTTGATGAATTTCTTGAAATTCATGCCAAAAAAAGCAAAACCAAAGAAAAAATTTCAGAACCCAAATTTGTCAAAATTTGATAAATTTTATATGGAAATGGGGGTTTTGGGGCATTCTGAGTTCAACAGCGAAGTCCGTTTGAGCCTAAAATGATCAAAAACAAAACAGCTACCCCAGATCTGAGAAAACTTGAAACCCTCCAAAAAATCTTCTGAAAAATCAGGAACAAGCAACAACAGATGTAGGCTCTGATACCATGAAGAAGTTGAAGAAATACAACTTAGAGATCCCAAGAACACCACAGGAGCCCAAATGATCTCTACAAGCTGAAAAACCTGTTACAAGGAGAAGCAAGGAAGCAAATACAGAAAAACAAATACATAGAGAATATGCTCAAAAAGAGAGAGCTCAATATTCACAAAATATGTAATGTGATTCTTACAATGAAAAGAATGAACTCAACCTTTAATAGGTAAAGAAACCCTAAAAGGGAAAACCCTAGGCTTGCACATAATAATTAATAAAAGAGTTAATTATTATGCACCTAAAGCTAGCTTAAGTGTAAAAAAGATAAAGGGAACTTAAATAATTAAACAAATATTGTTTAATTAATCAAGTAAATATCCGAATACTCTAACACCCCCCCTTAAGCTAGACTTAGGGAGAAGCTAAAACCTAGAACAACAAGGCCTGATCAGGTACCCAAATACAATGAAATCTCTATGAACTGGAGAAATAGAGAAAACCACGTGGGAATAAAACTCTACTCCAAAAAGAGATGGAAAAGAATACCACTGAAGCATGAAGAACCTGCAAACTCTGTCGAAGAATAACTGTTGCCCTGAAGAACCTCCACTGAAATAGAACATGACCAGGTAGAGAAGACTATAATCTATATGAGCACCCTCAAATGACACTACTCAAATCAGATGGCAAACAAGGCAAACACTGAACTTGAAGATACAGATGGCATGAGAAACCAAGAAAAAATTTCAAAACCCAAATTTGTCAAATTTGATAAATTTTATATGGAAATGGGGGTTTTGGAGCGTTTTGAGCTCAACGGTGAGGTCTGTTTGAGCCCAAAATGATAAAAAACAAAATAGGCACCCCAGATCCAATAAAAAACTTTGAAAAAACTTGAAACCCTCCTCCAAAAAATCTTCTGAAAAATCAGGAACAAGCAGCAGCAGATGTAGGCTCTGATACCATGAAGAAGTTGAGGAAATACAACTTCAAAGATCCCAAGAACACCTGCATGCAAATACCTGTCACAAGAGAAGAATGGAGGCACATAAAGCAAAAAAGCATAAATGCTCTGAAGAAGAAAATTATCATTCAGAAAGGGAATCAATTGAATGAACAAGTACAATACAATCCTTATAAAAGGATAATAGAAACCCTAAAGATATGCAACCCTAAAGAAACCTTAAAGGGATAATGTGTATTTAATAATTAGAATAATTATTAAATACCTACAATATTTATTAAATGCCTAAGTTTAGCTTAAGCATAGAGTTTAATAGACTAATAATTAAATAAATAATTATTAGCTAATACGAGATAACTCTAAAAGTTTTTGTCTATACTGATTCACCCCCCCTCTCAGTATCTATTGAGTACTTACTGTTCATCATTATTCATCAAAATATTCAATAAAGAATCATAATGTTTGGGGATAAAATCAATGATTTCCTCTAATTTACTCGAAGCGCTTTCACCATCCGAAGCTTGAAATTCTGGGACTAACTGGTTCAAAACCTCAAAATTGCACTCAATCAATATCCTGTCCTTTGACTTTGCTTGAGCCAATTCCTAAGTAGCCTATGCCTGAAGAGCTGCCCCTACCAGAATCTTCTCTGTCGGTGACATTTGGTGGTATGGTTTGTCAAAACTGATGGAAAGTTGTGGTAAATTCCCTTTAGCTATGGTAGAAGTGTCAATTGGCAAGCCGGAGGAGAGATCCACCATAGTCTCCTTATCCTTATCAGTCAGAGAGATAACCTTTGTATCCTTTAGCTCTCATGCATCGGTGGCTTCGCCACTTGGTGCCTTACCCAAAACTTTAGTATCCTCTGCACCTGTAACCTTATTTACATCTACCTCTGTATCCTCTATTATCTGCTAGGATATATTCTGATTCAAAATGGGACTCAGTAACCAGTACAGTGGTATCCGGTTGAGTGCTTGCTGGTTTCTCCATATTTACAGTTGGTTTATCAATTGGTTTCATATCCTTAGGTAACTGAATGTTCCGTGACTATACAAAACTGGAACTTAACTCATAGCCAAGAACCAAAAGAACTCTCACCCATATATCAATTGTCTCCTTTTTGATTTCTTCAATTTTGTCCAACATGAGACTGTTAACTCTGAACTTGGGATTGAATTCTAATGATCCAGTTTTATTGATTAAATCGTCCATTTCTGGTAGAGTTATAGAAGGACAACGATTGACCAATTTGATCTCCTTAATCCATCTATCCAAAGATTGAGCGTGTATCTTTCTGACATCTAATCTATCAAATAACTCCTTGAGGAAAAAATTCTCTAATTCTATCAATGCTCTACTAAATGAATCAAGATATAAAATAATAGCCTATTCTATTTGCTTCTTGTCCTCCTCACCAAAATTGTCAAAGAATGAAGAAATGTTATCTAAATTACCATCATTTGCAATCTATTCAATCAAATCTTGTGCATTCATCCTTTTCTTACTGATTCTTTGTTTAGATTCAGGTTTAGCTTGCTCATATGATTTGAATTTTCTCTTATGTATAATGGTGATCTTTGGCCTCTGAGGAGTCTCCCTGACAGGTTCAGACTTTTGTTCTTCTTTCTCCTCCCTTACCACTCTAGCAAAACACCTTTCTCCTTGGGAACCTCCTTGAACTTAGTATCTGATTTTGTTTCAAAAGAAGCAATCTTATATTGTTGGGTCGCCTTAGGTTTCTTCTTGGGTGGCTCTACCGATATTTGACTGGCAGGCTCAGCTTCTGGTTGTTTGGATGTCTCTGATGTAATCGAGACCAAATTGGGTGTGGCCTGAACTGATTTTTGGGATTCCCTTTCCTCTTTCCTCTTCTTTTTTAACTCTTTCTTCCTCTAGTCTTCCAAAATTTTAACATGTTACTCAACCTTAAATCTGTCAGCACCTTCACTTATCAATGTCTTTGCTGCTAGCCGGGTCATTTTCTTTTGGATTGCTGGAGCTACCTATTCCTGATGAACTTTAAGTCCTTTCTCCTTAGTAGTTCCAAATTTCTCTTCCTTATCATCTACCGGTGCCTGCAAAAGGTGTTGTGCATAGGCAACCATAGTAGCTTCCTCCACCTCATAACCCATAGGGATTATACATATAGTCCTGGGTTGTACAACCTCCATCATACATTCATCTTTATCTACCATAAACAAATTGTGTCCTTATATTTCTCAACTATAGATTTAGGAATCCGGGACCTATTCTACATTTCCTCCTAAAATGTTTTAAAAAATGCCCATAGATTGTATTTCTTATCCTTATCACCTTGTCTATCCAAAATTTGAGCAATCTGGGTTGCTACCGGGTGGTCAAAAGCCCACTCAATCTTTCCAAAATCGGGAATAGTGCCCAAAAAATAAAATGCTAAACAAATGATGAAGGAGCCATACTAGAAAGTATTCTTTTTGTCGTACTTGATCTTCTGCAAGTTAGTCATGAGTTCCTTTAGCATTACACTGCATAGATCATAATGGACATCCTCCTTTACCATGTGATAAGCAACCAAAATATTGTTTCTATCTACAAAGTTTAACCGGTTTGATTGATAAATCTTATAACCAATAACCATTGCTGCAAATTTAACATCTCTGTCCCTGACATCATCTACCCTCATAGACCTTCCATCAAAAGTTTCACCTATAAGTTTAATCATTTCAGAGTGAGACAACTTACATCTAGTACTGGGAACGCCTCCGATTTTGTGAAGACATGTGACATTCTTGATAACTTCCTCAATAATCTTGTAAAACCGGTCCAACCAGATGAATTCTCCATGAATGCAGCTCAAAACATACCGTACCCATTCTGCCTAATCAAAAGTCAAGAAATCTAGAAACTGCGTGAAACCCTTCCTCTGAAAATGTGCAAATTCCAGTTTTAGCTGGTTGTCAGAAATTAGGTTTTCGGTGAAAACGCAAGACAACTCATAATCTCCAAATTTTTCAATGTTGCAGTGGATGTATGCCCTAATATCCTACATATGAAGAACTCCATGATAAACTTGCAAAAATGCACCCAATGACTCGTCCAAAAGGGATTTGTATGGATGATTCTTGAAAGTGGGATGAGGGCAATACTTAATCTCAACCACCAAGGGAGTATCAATACTGGATGAAGATGAATCCTTTGCAACCAAACATGAAAGCTAGGGTTTCTACAAACACAAAAATACCTTGAAAATGCTGCCAAGAGATCAAATTGCTCGAAAGAAAGTTCTCTCTGAATTTGCTCCTGAACTCTGAAATGCTCTGGAAATTATCTTTCTTGAATACTCGATCACTGAGTGAAGAAAATAACTTAACTTCCCCTTTTATCTTTGTTGACCCTAATTTTCCATTGTAATAAATGTTGTTGGTTAGGCTTAACCTGTTCACATGATGTACAAGTAGATTCCAGCAAACCATTGAAATCTCCTCAGTATCCATCCACAATCAGAATCTTCTAACTATAGACCTAATCCGGGGTATTTGCATGATCTTCAATGATTTTTCTACTGCTAAGGCCAAGTGCCTTAGTTACTAGTTGTATCTGCTGCTAGTGTAGGACCTGATGACTCTGCCGGTTGTTCTGCTAGTGGTGTATCAGATCTTCAGACCCACCTCTCTCATGCTATTTCCTGATGTCTTCAACTTTTGCCTTTCCCTTCTCATCTATATTTCCATTAGTTGCCAGTGGATTCTTACTTCAGTAATATTTAGCAATGTGCCCAATCTTATTGCATGCATAACAAACAATATTGTTTTTCTGTACTGCCTTGTTAACTGCTTGATTTCCTTTTGATCTACATTGGTTAGCCATATGTCCAAATCTACTACATGCATGACATCTTACATTTCCTAGACCAGTGAATGATCCATTGTTCTGATTATTCCTATTTCTACACTGACTAGCCATATGGCTATATTTATTGCAAATAAAGCTTGTACCATTGCATTTGTGAGCATTAGGTTGTCTTAGCAATGGTTTCTGGTTCTGGTTGACATGATTCTACTTCTATCTGGTTGATGTATCTTGTTGTGCAGTACCAGAACTTTCTCCTTCTTCATAACCAAGACCTCTTTTGTCATTAACATCTCTCTGATTCTTCAGTAGTTCATAAAGTTTAGCAAAGTTATCCTTGAACTTGTCCTTATGCTCATTTGCCATAACCAAATAATCCCTCATAATTATAATCTATCTATCAAGTTCATGTTCATTGTTTCGGGACTAGGTCAACTCAAGTTTCAACATATCATTCTCATGAGTCAATCTGTTGCATTTCTCAGATCTATCCTTCAATGCTTGAGCTAGGTTTTCTTCATTTTTCTTTTTGTCCTCAATCTCCTTGCACAACCTCACAGTTAGGGCTTGCATCTCATTCTTCAAGACAATGTTCTCCTAAGTAAGTTTATGACAATGATCCTTCATAGCATCTTCCTCATCACTGCTTTGATTTTGCAATTGATCACAAAGTTCCCTTCTCTTAGCCTTGACAACTGAAAGCTTTCCTTGCAATGAAATAATGTGTTCACAGGCATGCTTCAATTCATCTTTTAGTTTATTGTTCTCCATATGCTCATTATCAAGATCCTTAAGAGAAAGTATAAGTTGCTGTTGCAGACTAGTTTCCATTGATTCCATATTCTAGATCTTCCTCAAGTGGTTAAACTTCTTCCGAGGAACCAAGCTCTGCTACCAATTGTTGAAATCCAAGAACACTGAGAGGGGGGGGGGGTGAATCAATGTTCTACTGGTAAAGCTAGTTTTAAACTTATTCCTTATTAACCGGTTAACAGTAAATAAAATTAGAAAGCATACACCAAATAACACAATGAAAGACAACACCATAACACCAAGATTTAGACGTGGAAAACCCTGCAAAGGGAAAAACCACGGTGGGGCTGATACCCACAATATCTATATACTTGATCAAGGTATACAAATATTACATAAGAGGGTATGCACATGTAGAAATGCCAACTGCCTAGAGCTCACTACTCAAACACAAAATATAGGAAGTCCTACTGACTTACAAAACACTACAAAGTGTTTACAATTGAAAATGAACTTAAAAATAACATTTGACCATGCTGGACAAGTTTCGATGAATTCTCTGATATCTTCCTTTGTATTCTAATTTTCTGATATTTTGCTCTGCTACTAGTTAAGCTATGCATGTGAAATTGCACACAGTCACTTCCAATCGCATACCAAAGTGCATACCAAAACTCACTAAAATATTCACAATCACAAGTTCGCATTCCATCTAACATACATGATCTATCGCATAAGTGATCTTCTTAAATATCCTTCTAACTTAACCATGTCGACTTCAACAATAAATATAAAGAAGTCAGTTGTCGGAACATAATAAAAATTAAAACATAAATCCAATGACCATGTCGGCCATCACACGTTACCACCAAAATCCATGAAGACATAATCGAGACCAGGAGATTTTCTTAGCCAGGTCCTATCCATTACTAGGTTCTATATACACGTTACCGGGATGAAGACTTAGCCGGGATGAAGTGAATGCCAGTGCTGGTGCCAGTGTCTGTGTAAAGCAATGTGAATACCAATACTAGTTAGGGCAATGAATGTTGATTAACGAAACAATGAAACCATTTACCCTAAGATGTCGAGTTTCCAGCAATGACAACCCGTAATGCCATTAACCTTACCAGATGAGTGTCAATTGCCAATAGATTTATGTAGGCTCCAGGAATGTGCTTACGATACCATGATCTTTATCTCCTTGAAATAAATAATCCCTCTCTAGATGAAAAAACTACTCAAAAGCAATTATATCTTGTATCAATAATGCAATAGTCGACTGTGTTGGAATCAATGAACATTGAGAGGGGGTGGGGGGGTGAATCAGTGTTCCGGTATTTGCAAATTTGTTAATTTGACTCGTTACCCACCAGATGCTAATAACATAAACTATAATGCAGAAACACAAAGCAAATAAGCACATAACCACAACACCAATATTTTTACGTGGAAACCTAGAAAGGGAAAAAACCACGGTGGGATTTGAACCCACAATATTATTATACTATGGCCAGTAGTAGAACAATATTATGTTGTCATTTGCATGAAGATTGTATTAATGATATGTTATGTTGTCATTGATGTCAATTAACCGGTAATGATATTGTTATAATAATGTTACTGTAACCGATAGGAAGAATTTGTGAGGAGAACTGGTAACCGGTGTAAACCCTATCTATTGATGTAACTGGTAAACCCTACATGTTGTTTTTGATAAACCCTAACCGATTAAGTTTGGTGAACTGGTTATATTGGTTTATGATTTGATGATGAATGGTAATGATTATGACACATATGATTATTGTGTGAAGACAATTTGAAGAGAGATTGACGAGTTTTTGTAAAATTTTTTGTCTAGGGAATGAGAAAATGTATTGCATCTAATGCAAAGTGCATGATGAGTTACTAAGTTCGATGAAGTGGTGATCAAGGAGCGATCAAGGTTTTCTTGATTAATGTGCATAAATTTTTATGTAATCCAACGGTCATACTTGAACCGATTTGTTTGTAATCTCTATGAGAATTAGGTTTTTGTTGTGTTACCAACCTAATTTATTTGTTTATAAGGTTGATGAAGTTGTTTAGTTTAAGGAGTTGGCAAAGAGTTAGCACAGATCAGTTGAGTGTGTGGTTGCCAAACCGGATGATGTATCTACAGTTTGAGTAAATAAGGATAGGAGCATAAAATGGATCTGATCAAGCAAGTGTAGTGCTATTTAGATAGATAAGAAAACTCCTATTTTTTTTTCTAACAATTACAACAAAATTGAAATCCCCTAACCGGGTAAGCTCTAAAAAGCTTGATGTTATTCAAATTCTCTAACAAGGTGATCCATTAGATTGGATTTTCAAATCCTCTATCGAGGTTACTCCTTACATGGTATTGCTTCTAGCAAGGCATTGTAGTCAATCCCTTAACCAGGTGATTCCTAACAGGATCAATAATTAACAGGACTTTTGTAAAGATTTAACAGGCTAGGCTCCTAACAGGGCAAATTTCAGAAGAGTTCAGATAGTTATCTTGTGAGTCTCATCTCATCATGGTTTTTACCTATTTGGGTTTCCACGTCAAAAATATTTGTGTCAAGTGGTGAATGTTTTTGTGGTTATTTTTTCATGGTTGATTTACTTAACTACTTTGATAAGTCATGATAATTGAAAGCATTGAGAAATGAAGAAGTTGTTTACTATTAATTTGTTGTAACAGTCTATCGGTTTATCTTTTGAGTTTTTATCTTGACAGTGGTATTACATTGATAGTTTTAAGTTTACTTTGAGAGATTGATTTTTGAGATTGGTGAAGTTTGTATCAGTTTTTCTATCTATTGATTCACCCCCCCCTCTTAGTTGTTGACCAGATACTTATTCTTTCATCATACCATCAATTGGTATCAGAGCATATCAGGTCATCTAAGGTCTTAGCCTAACAGCTCAAGGTAAAGATCTTGTAGATCATGATGAAGAAGGAAGGTCCGAAGTTTAATAGAGAGAAATACAGGATATGGAGTGACAAAATAAAAATTTATATCAAGAGTTTGGGAAGCCAACATTGGGAACATGTCAATACTAAATATGTTGCACCTACTAGGATGTTGACTAATGATAAGAAGAAAGAGCAACAAGAAAATCATCAAGCATTAGAGGCTATTATCAGTTCTTTGTCTGATGCAGATTATGCAAATGTTCATGGTCTTGAGACTACATATGAGGTATGGAAAAAATTGAAGAGATTTATAGTAGTGATGAACATGTTAAGATTGCTAAAGAAGAGAGTCTAAGCAGCAAGTTTGATGACATGTAGATGGCTGAAGGTGAGAATATCTAGTAGTATGGTCAAAGGATAAATGAGATAGTTGTTGAAATTAAGAGTGCACGAGGTAAAGTGGAAGACTCCACAGTGATCAATAAGGTACTGAGAACCCTGCTACTGGTCTATGCTATCCAAGTTGTAGCTATTCAGGAGCCAAAGTTTGTTGACCAGACTAAGGTAGCTCTTGACTCCATCATTGGCAAGCTTACTGCTTTTGAATTAAATTGTTATGATGGTAGTGTACAAAAATCCAAGTCTGTATTTAGAGCTTCTGTTTCTAACCCATCTGTGAGGAAAAGTAGAGATGCCAGTCATAGTTATGAATCTAGATCCAACAGAGAAGCTAATGATGAAGACGGTTTAGTTGAGCTTGTAGCATTGTTGACCAAGCGGTTGCCTAGAGGTACATGTAAATATAGAGGTAAATTACCTTTGAATGTTTTGCATGCAACAAGATTGGACACATTGCTGCTAACTGTCCTAATGGTGATAATGAGCACAAACGAGAGAAATTCAAGAAGTACAAGAGTAAAAGCAAAATATATTGTCTTATTGCTATTGATGGTGGTATCACTGATGAGGAATTTGATGGTGATGCCAATGAAGACATTGTGTTTGTAGCTATTAAATAAGAGATATCAAACCAGAAGACATTAGTATCCAGGATGGATAACTTTGATGATTGGATCATTGATAGTGGTTGTTCACATCACATGACCGGTGATTGGAGAAATTTTTTTTCTCTGAAGGAATTTAATGGTGGAGTTGTAAGATTTTGTAATGATTCACCCTGCATGGTTAAATGTAAGAGAACTATTTCTCTTAATGGAAAGAGTAGTGCAGATGATGTATAATGGGTTGAAGGTCTAAAGCACAATCTTTTGAGTGTGGCACAACTCAATGACAGAGGATACCCATTGGAGTTTAAAAATGGTATGTGCAAAAATTATGACAACAAAGGTGAACTGATTACAACCGGGAAGCAAACTAAAGGTAACTTATTTCACCTTAATCCTATAGTCAGCAACTGCTTAATTGCAAAGATAGATGATAGTTGGCTTTGGCATAGGAGATTTTATCATATAAACTTTGATAACATTGTTAAAGTGAGTAAGTCCAAGATAGTGAGAGGTTTTCCTCGATTGGAAAAACCGGTTAATGCTCTATGCAAAGAATGTCAGTTGGGAAAGATGACATCCTCAACTTTCAAGAAAAAATATTTTTCAGCGAAACATTTGTTAGATTTGGTTCATATAGATCTTTGTGGACCAATAAGGATAGAAAGTATTCAAGATGACATATATTTTATGATCTTCACTGATGATTGCTCAAGGATGATGTGGGTCACATTCTTGAAGGATAAGACTGAAGCTTTTGGTAAGTTCAAGGCATTTAGGGCCTTAGCTGAGAAAGAGAGCGGTAAGAAGATAAAGTGTTTGAGGATAGATCAAGGTGGTGAATTCACTTCTGAGGAATTCATTTGTTGAAGTTGCTAGGAGGATGTCAATACAAGGAGGAGTAGCGAATTTTTTTTGGAGAGAAGCTTTCAGCACAACTGTCTACACTATGAACCAGATTTTGGTAAAGAGAGGTAAGGACAAGACTCCTTATGAATATTGGTATGGTATATCACCTGATGTTAGTTATCTAAAAAATATTTGGAAGCAAATGTTTTATTAAGAGAGGTGATTATATTAGCAAAATTGAGGCTAAAAGTGATAAAGGTATATTTCTTGTCTATTCCACCAAGAGTAAGGCCTACAAGTGTTTGAACAATTGGACACAAAGAATTGAGAGTGCTGATGTTCGAGTGGATGAATATTATGAAGTCTCAGAGGAAACCAGTTTGGAGAAAAAGGATGAAGATCTTGCATTTTGTTTTTGGAACCAAAAACTATGAAATCTGAAACCGACAAAGCAAATATTGATGTACCAGTTCAATTGGAATAGATAAATTTAGAAGAAGATGATGATAATGAAGAATATGAACCTGAAGATAATGATCATGTTATTCCAAGATACATGAGACTGAATCACAATCCTGAACAAATTATTGGGGATAAGGATGCTGGAGTACAAACCAGAAGAAGAATCAGAGAGAATTATTGCATGATATCCACTATTGAACCAAGAACTGCCAAGGAAGAATTTGGTGATGATCATTGGGTTAAAGCTATGGAGGAGGAATTAGATCAAATTGAGAAGAACAACACATGGACCCTAGTACCGCGACCAATAAATAAAAATGTGATAGGTACTGAGTGGGTATTCAGAAACAAGTTTAATGAAGATGGTGTTGTAGTTCGCAATAAATAGGTTAGTTCACAATAAAGCTAGGTTGGTTTACAAAGGTTATGCACAAGAGGAAGGAGAAGACTATGGTGAGAATTTTGCACTAGTGGCAAGATTGGAAGGTGTCAGAACTTTACTTGCATTTGCAACACACAAGAAATTCAAGGTATTAGATGGATGTTAAGTCAACATTTTTGAATGGGATACTAGAAGAAGTATACATTGAGTAGTTAGATGGTTCTGCTTTGACTAATAAGAAAGACATGGTATGCAAATTGCATAAGGCTTTATATGGATTAAAGATGGCACCCAGAGCATGGTATGAAAGGCTTCATACACATCCGATGAAGATAGGCTTTCTAAGAATCAGTGATGACAGTAACATATATCTAGAATCTGAAGGAGATAAAACACTAGTCAACAAAGTATTTGTTGATGATATCATATTTGGAGGTAATGATGACATGAGCAACAATTTTGTAGATGAAATGAAAAATGAGTTTGAAATGTCTTTAGTGAGAGAAATAATTTTTTTCATAGGCTTGCAAATACAACAAATGAAGAATGGTATTTTATTCACCTAGTCTAAGTATGTGAAAGAGGTCTTGAAGATATTTGGCATGAGTGACTGTAAACCAGTTGGGACACCAATGGTTATAGGTTGTAAGTTGTCTAAGGAAGATGAGTCCAAATCTGTTGATGAGAAGGAATACAGGTCAATGATTGGAAAATTGCACTATGTTGTTCACAATAGATCGGACATAGCTCATGCAGTTGGCATAGTTGCTAGATTCTAGAAGAATCCTAAGGAAACACATCCGGTAGCAACCAAACGAATTTTTAGATACTTGAAAGGTATTGTTGATTATGGGTTATGGTATTGATATGGAGGAAATTTTGTCTTGAAGGTGTACACAAATGCATATTGGGCAGGAAATGTTGATGACCGAAAAAGCACAACCGGTGGAGCATTTTTTCTTGGAGGAAGACTTGTTTCATGGAGTAATAGAAAGAAGAGTTGTACTTCACAATTTAGTGCTGAAGTTGAGTATGTTGCAGCTTACATTTTGGAAAGTTTTAAGATGAATATTTCAGAACCTAGAAAGATTTTATGTGATAATACAAGTGCCATAAATATTTCCAAGAACCCTGTTTTGCACGCACTAACCAAGCATACTGAATTGAAGCATCATTTCTTGAGGGAAAAAGTATAGAGTAAATATGTGATCTTAGAGCATGTTTCTACCAAGGAGCAGCTTGCAGATATTTTTATTGACCTCTGCCTAAGACTACTTTTGATTATCTTAGAAGTCAGCTAGGGGTTGTACCTGTTCATGAAGTCAGTTAAGTATAATGTAGATTACATCAGTCCCAGAGCTACTTGTAGAATTTTCCAGAAGGATTGGTGTAAAAGTGGATTTATTCCATAGGGGGAGCATCAAGTTGCAGATTGTTGATGATGTACAGTGAAATTTGACATTACATATTTTACTTTCAATTTGGCATTGCTGTCAAAGGGGGAGAAGAATTATGTGATTATGGGAAGGAGAACCAGCGATAAGCTGAAGACAAGATTCAAGCATGGTGAATAGTTGGTAAAGTAAACTAGGATTCCTATTCACAATCACACAATAATCAATGGTATTGATATTTGTATTGCCATCGATGCCAAAGGGGGAGATTGTTGGCATTTGCATGAAGATTGCATTAATGATATGTTATGTTGTCATTGATGTCAATAAACCGGTAATGATATTGTTATAATATTGTTACTGTAACCAGTAGAAAGAATTTGTGAGGAGAACCGGTAAGCGGTGTAAACCCTATCTATTTATGTAACTGGTAAACCCTACCCGTTGTTTTTGATAAACCCTAACCGATTAAGTTTGGTGAATTGGTTATATTGGTTTATGATTTGATGATAAGCGGTAATGATTATGACACGTATGATTATTGTGTGAAGACATTTTGAAGAGATATTGGCAAGTTGTTGTAACATTTTTTGTCTAGGGAATGAGAAAATGTATTGCATCTAATGCAAAGTGCGTGATGAGTTACTAAGTTTGATGAAGAGGTGATCAAGGAGCGATCAAGGTTTTCTTGATTGATGTGCAAATATTTTAATGTAATCCAACAGTCATACTTGAACTGATTTGTTTATAATCTCTATGAAAATTAGGTTTTTGTTATGTTACTGACCTAATTGATTTGTTTATAAGGTTGATAAAGTTGTTTAGTTTAAGGAGTTGGCAAAGAGTTAGACAGATCGGTTGAGTGTGTGGTTGCCGAACCGAATGATGTCTTTGCAGTTTGAGTAAACGAAGATAGGAGCATGAAATGGATCTGATCAAGCAAGTGTAGTGCTATTCAGATAGATCAACAATCTCGTTTTGTTTTCTAACAATTACAATAGAATTGAAATCCCCTAACCGGGTAAGCTCTAACAAGCTTGGTGTTATTCAAATCCTTTAACAAGGTGATCCATTAGATTGGATTTTCAAATCCTCTACCGAGGTTACTCATTACAGGGTATTGTTTCTAACAAGACACTGTAGTCAATCCCTTAACCAGGTGATTCCTAACAGGATCAGTTCTTAACAAGAATTTTGTAAAGCTTTAACAAGCTAGGCTTCTAACAGGGCAAACTTTAGAAGAGTTCAGATAGTTATCTTGTGAGTCTCATCTCACCGTGGTTTTTACCTATTTGGGTTTCCAAGTCAAAAATATTTGTGTCAAGTGGTGAATGTCTTTGTGGTTATGTTTTCATGGTTGATTTACTTAACTACTTTGATAAGTCATGATAACCGAAAGCATTGAGAAATGAAGAAGTTGTTTACTATTAATTTGTTGTAACAGTCAACCGGTTTATCTTATGATTTTTTTATCTTGACAGTGGTATTACATTGATAGTTCTAAGTTTACTTTGAGAGATTGATTTTTGAGATTGGTGAAGTTTGTATTAGCTTTTCTATCTACTGATTCACCCCCCCTCTCAGTAGTTGACCAGATACTTATTCTTTCATCATCCCATCAATTGGTACCAGAGAATATTAGGTCCTCTAAGGTCTTAGCCTAACAACTTGAGATAAAGATCTTGCAGATCATGATGAAGGAAGGTCCAAAGTTTAATAGAGAGAACTACAGGATATGGAGTGACATAATGAAAATTTATATCAAGAGTTTGGCAAGCCAGTATTGGGAACATGTCGATACTAAATATGTTGCACCTACTGGGTTGTTGACTGATGATCAGAAGATAGAGAAACAAGAAAATCATCAAGCATTAGAGGTTATTATCAGTTCTTTGTCTGATGCAGAGTATGCAGACGCTCATGGTCTTGAGACTTCATTTGAGGTATGGAAAAAACTTGAAGAGATTTATAGCGGTGATGAACATGTTAAGATTGCTAAAGAAGAGAGTCTAAGAGGTAAGTTTGATGACATGCAAATGGCTGAAAGTGAGAATATCCAGCAGTATGGTCAATGGATAAAGGAGATAGTCGATGGAATTAAGAGTGCAGGAGGTAAAGTGGAAGATTACATAGTGATCAGTAAGGTACTAAGAACCCTGCTATCAGTCTACGCTATCCGAGTTGCATTAATGATATGTTATGTTGTCATTGATGTCAATTAACAACGATAATGATATTGTTGTAATATTGTTTTGTAACCGGTGGGATGAACAAGTGAAGAAAACTGTAAGTGGTAGGAAGAATTTGAGAATCGAACCGGCAACTGGTAAACCTTACCTGTTGTTTTTGATAAACCCTAACCGATTAAGTTTGGTGAATTGGTTATATTGGTTTATGATCTGATGATGAGTGATAATGATTATGACACATATGATTATTGTATGAAGACAACTTCAAGTGATTTTGGTGAGTTGTTATAATGATTTTTGTCTAGGAAATGAGAAAATGTATTGCATATAATGAAAAGCACGTGATGATTTACTAAGTTCGATGAAGCGGTGATCAAGGAGCGATCAAGGTTTTCTTGATTGATGTGAAGAGATTGCTACGTAATCCAGCGATCATACTTGAACTGACTTGTTTGTAATCTCTATAAGAATTAGGTTTTTGTTGTGTTACCGACCTAATCAATTTGTTTATAAGGTTGATGAAGTTGTTTAGTTTAAGTGTTGACAAAGAGTTAGCAAAGATTAGTTGAGTGTGTGGCTGCCGAACTAGATGATGTATCTGCAGTTTGAGTAAAGGCAGATAGGAGCATGAAATGGATCTGATCAATCAAGTGTATTTCTATTTAGACAAATCATTAAACTTCTATTGTTTTCTAACAATTACAGTAGAATTGAAATCCCCTAACTGGGTAAGCTCTAATAAGCTTGGTACTATTCAAATTCTCTAACAAGGTGATCCATTAGCTTGGATTTTTAAATCCTCTATAGAGGTTACTCCTTACAGGGTATTGCTTCTAATAAGGAATTGTAGTTAATATTTTAACCGGGTGATTCCTAATAGGATCAGTTCTTAACAGGACTTTTGTAAAGCTTTAACAAGCTAGGCTCCTAACAGGGTGAACTTTAGAAGAGTTCAGATAGTTATCTTGTGAGTCTCATCTCATCGTGGTTTTTACCTATTTGGGTTTCCATGTCAAAAATATTTGTGTCAAGTGGTGAATGTTTTTGTGGTTATGTTTTTATGGTTGATTTACTTAACTACTTTGATAAGTCATGATAACCGGAAGCATTGAGAAATGAAGAAGTTGTTTACTGTTAATTTGTTGTAACAGTCAACCGGTTTATCTTATGAGTTTTTATCTTGGTAGTGGTATTACATTGCCACATGTACACAAAGATGGTGGTCAGAAAAGTGGACACCACCCAAAAAAACATGGAAAAACAAGCAGCGTGTATGCGGTTCTAAAATTTGAAATTCCCGCGTACGCGCTTAGGTTTGTTCTTCCCGAGCCTAGAGAAGGCAGTGTGTACGCGCTGCTTTTAGAAAAATGAGCATGTACACGCTATGCCTAGGAAAATGAGCACATACACATTGTTCATAGGAAAATGAACGCGTATGTGCTAATAATCCAAATATAACCGCGTAAGCAGTGCCTATTAAAAAAAGTTAAAAAAAAAAACCTAGGTCTCATTTACCCATGAATAGCGTGTTTTTACTTCATTTTTTTTCATTTCCTCTCCTAAACCATGAACGGGGTGCTATATTTGTCCTCCAAGCTATGGATCAAGGTTAGTTTTTGTTTATTTTTGTCTTTCTTTCCCATTTGTTCAATTTGTTTTACATTTTGAGTTTAATTTCATTAATTTTGATTACGTTTTTTTATTTTTTGTTTCAAAAACTAGATTCTTCTAATCCACAACAAGAACAACCAAATGCACCTCCTGAAAACCCACAAGAACAACCAATGCACCTCCTAAAAACACACAAGAACAACCCCCAATTCCTCCTTTTGACTGCACACCCGAAACACAAGAGCAATTAATTAATCAGTTATGACAAAATACGTCTAAAATCAATAGACTGATTGTTAAATTGAAAAATTCTGAACTTTAGCATCATCAATCCCTCGCCACTAGCCTAGAAAGATTAGCTAGTGGTGCCATAGTTGTTTCCACACAAATTACCAAATGGGGAAGCTTTAGGGATAAGTGTCATCAATTCTATGCCGATGGGCTATCATATGATGGAGTAAAAAAAATAAAATTACTAAACAACAAATATGTGTCCTTTTCCTTGATCCCAAAACTGGTTAGTCATTACCTCTTAATGCAAAGAGGTTTCCCATACATTGGTGTACCAATGTGCAGATGAAGAATCTTTTTTGGCAGAGGTGGTGGATGGTCTTTGATGATCCACCTTTTAATAATCATGAGGTGCCATTATATTTTTTGAGAAAAGTATATTGTGAGTTGTGCTCAATGTGCGCCCAAACTATTTTGACATGAGAGAGTTCCATGGTAGAGGTGGTGGTTCTTCCCAAGATAGACCTGGAGCCCGTAGGCAATTACCCGTGGAGAGTCGCCACCCCCTAGCACCCAAACCCAAGGTGCATCAGGTTGTCCCAGTAGAGTTGAAAGAGTCAATGGAGCTACAAACTCTTTAGGTGGTCACAATGTTGACTGGTGCCATCATCCAACATGGGATGTCATTAACACATCCTATTGTATTGGATGATGAGCCATTAGGTGGCAATATAGAGCCCATCCAACATATGTGTGTCAGTTGCTTGGGGATAGATGATGTGGTTGGTGCAAACGGATCCTCATCTCATCTATGCACGATTTGTAAGAGTAGATGTTAGGCCCACACGACTGAGGATTTCACACTGACAGATGAGTTGATGGACATGGTGTTTGCCCATGAGTGAGAGACACAGGTGTGTTGATTTGAATTCATAGCATTTTATTTATCAGTCACTTTAAATTTGTAATTACATAAATTAATTTTTATTTATACATCGATTTAAATTGAGACAAATAATATACATTTCAAGATGCAGCAATGGTATCCGATACTCCTCCCCTAGTTACTATAGCTGCAACTTTGATGCCTGAGGTATAAATTTTGTAACATGTTAAAATAGAATAGTACACTTTGAATTCAAAAAATACAAGATATACTAACTATCTTTAATGCTTGGTCCAATTTTTGGTTTGTAGGTGTTGACAGGGGACAAAATGTCCCAGATTGATGACCTCACACTCTCAACGATTGATGTTGTCCTACAAGGCTATACGGTATCATATTTTGTACAACCATTTTTATGTATTGTTTTGATGGAATATGCAAGTCATTTCATTTTAGATTTTTAAAATTATGTTTAATTTATTATCCGTACTAATATCTCATGTTAATTTTTTTTTAGGGTACCCCCTCTATGTCTAGGGCTCGTCCTAAGAAAAATAATTGCTCGAAGATGCCAAAACATGGGAAGAAGGTAATTGAACACATTTTTAGTTGTAAAATTGTTTGAAAATGTTGAAATCAAGTATTAGTTGGGGTTTGTAGATTGATTAGTGTTTTTTGTGTATTTTACATGTACAATGGCCATTGAGCTATGTGGATTTGTTGAATGCACCTGATTCATCCGTGGATCAAGAGAGGGCGGAGGTATGTATCTCTAGTTTATTTTCTTGATTTCATGATTATATGCACGCGTACATGTGAACTTGTGATATATTATAATCTTATAATTTTTTCATACAAGAAATATCCATACCTATTTCATCAATGGCGAACCCTCCTTCGTGCACTGGAGAAGCATCTCAGGATCCGATACACTTTTGTTTGATATGTAAAATTAATTATTTTTAACCTTCAATACTTGTCATTATATTAATTGTATTTAATCTTTGAATATTTTTTTTATAGGTAATAGAGACAGTTTCTCCATCGATGGTGAGCCATCCTCAGTCAATTTATGTTAGTACATTGTATTAATTGTACATTTAATCTACAATATACCCCTTCGTGGTACAACCATAATGTGGATCCATTTAAGTATGTCTTCAAGAAAACTCCTTAGAGTGACAAGGAGAGGAGAGTGAAGAAATTAGCTCCTAGATCAGCCGATGAGGTAATCTACATTTCAATTGTAAAGGAATTATAGTTAAATGTATAGTTATGTTGTTAATTGTGAACTATTTTCTACAAAAGAATTCTAACTTGGCTTTTGAATTTTGGTTTTGCAGCCATCTACAGAGCCACGTACTACATCGAAGAGGCTTGATTTTGATGATCCACCACACATTTAGGATCATATAGTGTTAGTTTTGGTCATAGAATGACCAATACATGTAGATATATTCTAAATTTTTATTGTATATCGATTTGGATATGGCATATGCCACATTTTTGTAATACTTGTATTGACTTGGAAGACATGCCTTTTATATATATATATAAATATTGATATTCGATCCAATAAATGTGTACAAATTTTCATGATCATCATTTCTCTCCATGATCCTAGGACCATGGTGTTGGGTGCCATGGTTCTCAAGGACAAAGGTTCCCAATTCCATAGTCCTCCCAAATAGGGCCCATTTTGGGGCCTCATAATGGTAACTCAATTTGAGAGGGAACCTAGAGCCTGTGTCAACCTATGCCAGAAAATTAATTTATTTTTTACTAGCATTTATAAAAGGAGGTATACCCCTCTCATTTTGAAACCAAGCATTCAAATTTTGAAGTCATCATCAAGCAAAATTAAGATCCAACAAATTCAAGTGAGAAAGTTATAGACATTGAATTTTTTTTTTTCATCAGGCACTAATTATTCATCTTATTAATTAAGTAATTCTTTAATTATTTAATTAAGCTAATTATTCTTCTAAACTGACTAAAATCACCACATTCAACATTTCTAATTATCAAATTTACATTCTTTAATTAATTAATCATTTAACTCCTTTCTCAAATATTAATTAAATATTATTTATTTAAATAATTACAATTAATTTCCTTAATTAAATAATCTTTATTATTTAATTAGTTCTATTTCTAATGTTTACATAATTTCATTTAGATTATTTAAATTAATTAACTTATTCCTCCAATTCCCCAAATTCAAATTTCAAATAATTTCATCTAATTTCATTTCTCTCAAATTCACAATTCCCCAAATGTGAATTTCAATTAATTCCATCTTATTTCAAATCATCAAATTAAAATTTCAGTTAATTTCATGTGCATCTCAACATTCCAAAATCTAAATTCAAATCCAAATTGAAAATGAAAAATCAAATTCAACTTCAAAATCCTACAACACATGTTGAAAATCAAGCTGATTGATCAAATCAGTTAACTAGTCAGTTAACTCTTCAATAACCCATTTTCATTCAAAATCAACTTTTTCTGACTAATCAATCAATTCAGTCTTCTAATCCATCTAATCAGTCATCTCCCCAATCAGTCCAGTCAACTGACTAATCAATTGAGTTCACTCTTCAATCAATCCGAGTTAACAAAGCAATCAATTAAGTTAAGTGATCAATCAAACTTAGTTATCTATCAATCAATACTTGAGTTCAAATCCTCACCCCTTCTGTGTTGAAAATATATAAATTCAACCTCTTTTCTCAATTCAATCTAGAATCACAGTCTTCAAAATTATTGTCTATGTTATGCAGGAAATCCCAGTGTAACATCTGAGAGCCACCTACATCAGCAATATGGAGAAGAACAATGGAAGCTTTGTCAAATCGATTGAGGGAGTCTTAATTAGATTTATTTTCTCAATTCAATTGATTTTACATTATTCGATTGTTATTTAGGATTAATTCTAATTAGATTAGAGTTTGTGATTCACTCTTATAATCTGATTAATTATGATGGTTTTAACCGTGAGTACATTTGGTGAACCTACGTGAACAAACTGATCTAACATTAATTCTCTGATCTCTTTGATTTTGTAGGTCCGTACAAACCCAGAAATTGCAGGTTCGCAATTGACACTGCGAAAATTCACAATTGATGTCATATTAATTTGCAATTGCTTTCATAATGTCTCACAATTTCTAAAAATGCTTTGCAATTGCCATAAGGGGTCAAAATTGAATTTTTTTTTTGTTTCACAGTTAATTGATTTTGCGCACCTGTAATGCCCCGCTAGGAAACCCCGAAGGGTGAAAGCTAAAACACTCAAACAAAGTGTAATTAATATTTTTTTAATAATAATTAAGAGTGTTAATAATAAGTCACAACATTAATTTACTTTGGAGTTATCTAACACTTAGATAACACAACGGAAGACTAAACGAACCTAAGGAGTTTCCCAACGTGATTACGTATCCTTACACCTAACTCAATTAGCGACGTTTGATCCAATTAAGCTGGATATCTTAATTACAAGTTAATACTTAAGACATGGATATATTATGTTCATTGAATTGACATTTTAGAATTTAGGAAGCGTTCATCTAATATGATTGGAGATGAGACTAACATGAAGATATTTACTCAATAAATTTTAAACATAGGCAACTTAAGAAATTCTCCCTTTAAGGTTTAAATATGGTTAACTTGGCGAGCCATCCATTTTAGATACAATACAACTAATATATCGAGGTTCATTTATTTAGGTTTAAAAATAACCAACCAAATGAGATCATCCTCTATAGTTAAAATATGGCTAATAAGATGAAATTCATACATTACGGATTAAGATGTAAACAAACAAAATGACGTTCATTCATTAGGGTTTAACCATAACCAACTATTAAATCATAGTTCATTTATAGAGGATAAAATGTAAATAGCCAAATGAAGATCATCCAATAGGGTTAAGATATAGGTAACTTATTGAGTTCACTCATTTTAGTTAAAATAAAGTTAATATGAAGAAAAACATTTGCTAAGATTAAGATATAAACAACTAAATGAGTTCTCCCATTTTAGTTCAATTATAGCTATTATGATGAAGTTCATGTATTAAGGTTATAATGCGGATAAATTATTGAGTTCATCCAATTGTACAACTAGTTTGGTGAGGATTATTTGTTTAGAATAAAACGTAATTAACTAAATGAATTCATCCAATTTAGTGAAATGTAGCTAACATGACGATGTTCATTTACTAAGATAAAAAGGTAAATACCCAAATGAGGATCATCCAAATTTAGAAATTATGACAATTAATCCAATATTTGTCATACATTTATTACGTTCAAATTACAAGCTTTATGACAAGTTAATTCAATAATTGTAACCTAGTGAGTTTCTTTCCATGCTTACTTCTTTTCCTTAACAAAATAAATTCCATAATCATATTTACAATCTTTTATGATCCTAATTACTACATTTTAGTAAGATGACTATATTTATGCATTCAAGAAATGACTTCATTAAATCCCCATTATATACTTACAAAATACAACCATACATGTTAGCTCTAAGTATGAAACATGAGGAACAAAAGCATCACATAACACAGATATGATCTCGGAGTTCACCCCTAAAGGGCTACATCTCCGGGTCTGCTCAACTGCAAGACCCCTTTGGCAATTAATTAAGTTAGGAATACATAAGTTTCATGTCTTTTACATCTCTGCCTTAAAGGAAAACACAACCACTATACAACGACCACTTCGGCCAATAATTACATAAATTTAACCTTGCCATATTTCTATTTTGTCTATATCTCAAAAATGAAGAAGGGCGTAACTACACCACTTATTTTACTAATGAGGATATCATTAATTTATCAATTTTCAAATCGATACATTAGTAATTTTCCGATAATTCAATAGCATATCATTTGAGTTTTTAGAATGCCCAATGATAAATATCCCCTTTTTCCAATTACTCCTATACTTTAGAATTCCCTTTCTAAACTACCCATAAGACCCACATCATTTTAATCCAAAAATATTATATCCTTGGAAAATATAAATTTAAACATCACCGAGTAATAAATATGATTTATTTCAAAATCCCCAATAAAGAAAGTTATTCTATCTAGATTTATTTCCAAAAATCTCTAATATAAGAAAATTCTTCTATCTAGATTTATTTCCAAAAATCTCTAATATAAGAAAATCTTTCTATCTAGATTTATTTTAAAAATCTCCAATAAAAGAAAGTTATTTCTACCTAGATTTATTTCCACTTAAATATTAATCAATATATAATTATTAGCCCCTGGATAATAAACTATAAACATTAAACCAACTTAATAAATATATGACTTTCAATAAGATATGATTATTAATATATATAAATAACAAATCGGATAAGTTACAAATTTTCAAATCTAAGTATTAATTAATATAAAATTATTAACCTCATTAATAAAATATATATTAATAATATTCAATATATATAAAAGAAATAAAATAAACTATTAAAATATTCAAAATAAATAAAGCACCAGAACTGTTTAATACCCAAAATAACTAAAAGAAAACTACAATAATCTTTTCATACACAGTCACAAACATTTTATTATTATTATTATTATTATTATTTTTGCCAGAATGCTCAAAGAAATAAAATGAGGAAGGTTTTCTCAACAAGATCATGATTTCTCAAGGATAAGTTACAGATTTTCAAATCTAAATATTAATTAATATAAAATTATTAACCTCATTAATAAAATATGTATTAATAATATTCAATATATATAAAAGAAATAAAAAAAATTATAAAAATATTAAAAATAAATAAAGCACCAGAACTATTTAATACCCAAAATAACTAAAAGAAAACTAAAATAATCTTTTCATACATAGTCACAGACATTTTATTATTATCATTATTATTATTTTTTTGCCAGAATGCTCAAAGAAATAAAATGGGGAAGATTTTCTCAACAAGATCATGATTTCTCAAGGATAAGTTACAGATTTTCAAATCTAAATATTAATTAATATAAAATTATTAACCTCATTAATAAAATATATATTAATAATATTCAATATATATAAAATAAATAAAATAAATTATAAAAATATTCAAAATAAATAAAGCACCAGAACTATTTAATACCCAAAATAACGAAAAGAAAAATAAAATAATCTTTTCATACATAGTCACAAAATGCTCAAAGAAATAAAATGGGGAAGATTTTCTCAACAAGATCATGATTTCTCAAATACCTAAAAGGATTTAATCCCTCTTATCTATTTTTCTAAAAACAATCTTGACCCCAAAACAATCAATATTCTCAAACTAAAAACTTAAATCTTAAGAGCACTCATGGGTATTTAAAAAAAAAACCAGCATTTCCGTGAAGAACAACCAAAATACCATTTTTTTGATTTAGCCTAGAAATAAAAGGAGAAAACCGGGATCCTACCTCTTTAGCATTCCTGGTAAGATTAGAAGAAGAGCCCCCAATCCTGCAGCTGTACAAATCCATCCTTGCAAAAATCCCCATTCTCCATCCCAATATTTTTCTTTTCCAAAAATTTTAGAACGAAAAACTCTCCCCAAAAATATTTTCAAAACCTCGATTAAATGAATCACACCTATGACCTAATTTCTAATTTTGAAATTCAAGCACTTTTAAAATTAAAAAGAAATAATAATTCTTTTCAACTATTAAATTAATTTAACTTGATTTTCAAATTAAAATGCTTCTCTCCTATTTAATTTTAATTTTAATTTCTCAATATTAATTAATCTAACATTTATATTTCGAACTATTGACAAGGGTAAAACATTTTAATTAAATTAATTTTCAAAAATCAATCTTTCACACTATATCAAACTTTATAAATTAAAAATGATTCTCTTTAAATAATTAAAATTACCCCTTTTTTTTTTCTTTTTTCTTTTTTTTCAAAATGCAAGAGAGATTAAATTAATTATATTTCAAATAACTTTAAATATTTCTTTTTTCAAAACACATAAACTAGATTAAATTCATTATTTTTAAAATTAACCATTAAATTAAATTCGCTACAACATAAATAAAGCGATCTTTTTAATTAATGATTAATCACCTAAAAGAAACCTATTTATTTTAAATTTCTCAATTTCTAATCCGTAAATAGACACATTAAATTGAATTAAATACTTAGGATAAAATACTTTATTTACCACACGCAAGGCACACAAACCAAGAAAGTCCACCAATCACAAGACACGCAACCCAAATGACAAAAGAACCCTATAGACCACACACGATGCTCACTTGATCATGGCTTAGGCAAGAAGAGAGTTTTATGACCACCTAATCCGAATTCTAAGGATGAAGGAGGTATACTCAACCCTGCGAATCCTGGTGGAGCTAAACCTCTCCCTAGGCGATATAGTACCTGCAATCTCCTGCAACCATGAGTCACACAAGCATACATATATATACATATCCAATGAAGGCATTAGCTCGAGATTTATAACAAGAATTAGGGAATAATTACATTTACACAAAATCGATGCAAAAGCACAATAATAGGTATGCACAATTATTTATATTATCTAATCTACAACATTACATCGCGGTAAATCAACCATTCAAGAATGCCACATAGGAAGTCAACTAAGGTCAAACGAGATTTACAAGGCCGACTAGGGTAGGGGCGTTACAACACCTAACCCATAAATATTTTCTAATTCTGGAAAATTCATTTTTTTGCATGAGTTGTGTCTAATCTAATGACCAGAAGGGTTACATTCAAGATTTCAGGTGTAAGAAGGAGGAGACAACACAAGAGGCAGGTTAAAGTACACCAAAGGCTTCTAAAGGCAAAGAGAAAACTTCGTGAACTTGGAAAGGAAGAGGCAATCGCTCAATACCACAAAAACATTCATTGATTCCTTGCCAAATTTGATTTCTACGATGACATTAAAGTGGTGGCTTGCATAATCTGGAGTGATATCATCGCAGAATAAATTCTCTCTTCTGTCTTTTCATTCTTTTTAATTTTCTAAAAAAATTCCAGTTTAACTAGTGCACAATTGATCTGTCATTAATTCACAATTGCTCAGTAGGTAGTTCACATTTGCATGACTAAGGTAAAATGCTTCTGTTTCAGTTGATTTATTTTCTCTGTTAGTAATTTCCTCTATTTCTAAAAAACAAAGAGGTCAAATCTATAACCAACTTTGAAGAGTCCTAAATTTTCACTCCGAACTTGAAATTGCAAACCGTTTACACTGTTGGAAAGATCGCCAAGAGCTCAAGTTTCAGTCCTTTTTGGACGTTCCTACGCAACATCCTTAAAGGACTGTTCAAATTTTTGAGGGCTAAAAATGCTCCGAAGACCTCTCAAAATGCACTTTACTAACATGTAGAAAATACTGAAAATTATATTTTGAATATTTTTGAATTTTGTAACCGAAAAAGGAAAAAAAATAGGCTGGAGAGCCCACCATGTTTCAACTAACCTTTTCTTGTCTTCTTGCAGGGGTAGCTTAGAAAATTTTATTTTGGTGCATTTAAAATAAACCACAAACATTTTCTTTTCTTTTTCACAATTACTATGAGGGATAAAATGAACACCATGTTTCCATGGAGCAACATCTCCGTTTAGACTAGACAATTTTGCAATTGGGGTTAAAAATAACATTGTTTTGCATGTTTGTGGGGTGATAGGTATATTCTCTCCCCTCTTTGGGGTGATCAAAAATCCAGATCCACCTCTTTTATGCTTTCTTTCAATTTTAGTAATAGGATAAAACCTTTAGCAGGCATGCCCATAAGGTCGGTGAGAGGGGAACGACCTAAGTGGTAACAACTATAAAATAAATGTGTTTTCAATGAAAATTGTAAGCAATAGGTGCTAGAATGACATAGCAACGATTAACTTCGCTGGATCTATGCCCATCCGAACGGAAGCCTGATTAAAAACCTTAGGATCTAGAGGCCAAACCGAGTCAGTAACCAAACACTTAAATTATCACAGTGCAAGGGCGGGGAATAATTCACCCCCTAGACACTCACCATATATCTCCTAGGATAATGGGCCAATTGAGAAGCAATTTTCTTTGGTTCAATTTTTGGAAAAAGGCAAAATAATGGGCACACCCTAGGGTGTGACAAGGTTGTTTGAGCTGATGGAGTATCAAGATGTGGGTTGTGGTAATACTTGTGACCTTTTGACCTTGGGAAAATCTTCTTTATGTGCTATCAAATTTCCAAAATACTATCAAAAATAAAATGGGGTCTTGAAAAAGATCTCAACATTCATGAGGATTTGAAAAAGTCCTTTAAACAAGTGCTCCCTTTGTTTAGTTTAGATTTTTCTTTGCTTGCTACTATGTCTTTGCAACATCAACATAAACAAGATCAAAACCTCGACAAAGTCAAGTTTCAACATCAACAAGATCAAATACCCTCAACAAGATCAAGTTTTAACATCAACATCAAAACTTTTGCAACATTCGAGAAGTGGAGAAAACATCTTACATGTTGCGATCTTAGGTCCAAACCAATTTCATAGGGAAGGTGAAGAGTTCATCCCTTCCATTCCTATTCCATCACTATCCATAGAAATATTAGCTCAATAAATCAATACTTTGCAACTACAACTGAGAGACATGACTAGTCCAAGCGACCATAGGGGTTGGTTAGAAAATATGATGAGGGAGGTGATAATAATGAGGGAATTATTATCGGACCAACCTTCTTTTTCTTGTGAGACCATTCAAACATGCCAACCTTCATTCTCCAATGAAATTATTCCTACATCAGTTCAACCAACATTAGAGTCAGGTCAACCTTCTTTTTCTTTCAACTCGACATATCAATCATATCAATCACATCAACCCAACATTCAAACCCATTTCAACCAAAATCCAAATAAAAATTCATTCAACCAAAATCAAACCTCTTTCACCCAAAATCATACTCCTTTCAACCAAAATCAAATCCCTCTCAACCAAAGTCCAAATCAATTATGTCTATCCACCATTTTATCATCCCCTGAAGTTACACAAGAGCAGTCCACACCATCTCTACCCAATAACAAAATCTCACAAAGGACATCCATAGTACAAATCCAATCTAATCCAAGTCATTATGCTAGTCATATCCATGCTTTAGAAATTCAAGATCCAACGCCTCCATATATTCCATTTCCAAGAAAACCCACTTTAGAGAGTCTCATTCAAAATTATTTCTTGTCAGGCCGAAGTGTTGAAACCTTCCAAAAATCTCCCATGCATATCCAAACTCCTTCCCTGTGTCAAGAGGATAATCCAAAATCAGAAGAAATGAGTCATGAAATAAATCAACATTAAGGACAAACCCTTTCATCTTACCCAATTTTTGATCAAGATCCCACCAATCAAGAGTCTTATATTGATCCCCTCATTCTCTTCTATTCCACTCATAATGATCCCTTTCTATCTCAAGAGAAAAGTGTTCTTTCAAGTCCCATCCAACATCCACCTCCTAAGCAAGATCAGGATAACCCTTCTATCCTTCATAATAATCCATTTCCAAGCCAATATCAAAGCATACCTTTACCTTCATGTCCCAAACATGATCTCATTATTTCTCCAAATTCTTGTCAAGATCCCTCCATCCCATCATTTCCATATCATAATCCTCCATGTCTCTCACAAGATTCCATCACACCAAATGAATCTACCACATCTCCTAGTCTCCCTCATGATCTCAATGTCTCTATACCAGTTGTTCATGAACCCCTTACCAATGGAATAACCAATTTAGATCATACTACATAAGACAACTTGTCAACAATTATATGTGCACCATTATCACATGCCAATGTGGTGACAGAAACAAGCATGGCACTAGCTAATGAAATCAACACCCAAATTATTCCATCATCTTCTTCAATCACAAGCATAACACTAGCTAATGAGATCAACACCTGGTTGGCTTCATCATCCTCTTCAAGTGCAACAATAGAAAGAGGCATAGCACCCACTCATCTCACAACTTCAAAGCCAAAATCTATTTGCCTCATACACCTAGCTAAGTCCTTGTATCCTATTGAAAAAGATAGGTTATCAAACTCTTCAAACAAATACCAATGAACTATCTACACAAAATTCATACTGACCCAATAACAACATCAACCTTAAAAGATATTATATCTAAGGGACGTGTTCATTTAAATTTTTAGTACTACATTTGCATATTTTTACTACATTGCATCGCATACTGCATTTCAAATTGCACAACATATAGATGCATATCATTATTGCTTTCTCATATAGTTGCATCAATAAAACAAGGCAATTGGCTAAGTCATTCACCTCTCTGCACTGAAGGGAGAGAAGGTGGTTTGATTGATAGTTCTGATACTTAATGTAAGTACAAATCCAATAGCCAACAAGATGAGAGGGGGGGGGTGAATCATACAAACTTAATCATACATAAAAACATCAGATTCAACCTCAGTAACATATATATCAGTCATATAACCAAAACTGTCAAACATGCAAACTCAAAAGCATATGAACAATATAAACCTCATAACACCAGATTTAACATGGAAACCCAAATAGGGAAAAACCACTATGGGATTTCGGACCCACTAAGAAATATACTCTTCTAGAGTATGCTCGGTTAAAAGAAAATCCTATTAAAGATTACAAACACACTGCTAGATGTGACCCGGTTAAGGGATTTCCCTCAGATCTATTAGGATCTTCACTTTGTTAGAAGTGACCTTGTTAAAGGATTTCAAACACTCAATAAGAATGTCACCTTTCTAGAGGATTTACATATAAGACTGTTAAGTCCACTCGGTTAAGAGATTTTCTGCTACTTCTCAAAATAAAAATAATAAAAATATGTCTGCAACTTCACATCTAAAAATGCTAAAGCAGATACTTATTTTCTCAATACAATCAATTCATAGGACTTATCTTGTCCCTCTACTGGGCACTATACTCTGTTATCAAAATAGGTCTTCAAGCTTCTATGCTCGGTAATCACTATGTAGCATCCCTATGCATACACTTGCCCGCATACATTGTTTATCAACAGTTTCCTATTTATAAACAATCTTCTAACCTCTTAATCTCCTTGATCACATTTCCCATGATCAATCATAGCCATCAGATCTTCAATCTTGTCTAGGTTCAATGTATCCTTCGATCTGAATATGTTTTACCCCACCTTGGAACTTGCATTTTCACCTTGGAACTTGTGTTAGGGTATTGCAGTTCAATCTGAGATGTAGACCTTCCTGTCGATCTTTCTTTACCATAGATTCTTTAACAATATTCATACACGGCTTACCAATCATTTAATTCGCTCTAGCTCATCAGCTTCCTTCATTAAATATCACACGTAAACATTTAATGCATTCTGTTATAGCTCGGTTGTAACTCGGTAAATACTAAACTTCACTCGGTAGACATTATGCCTTCATTAACCGATAGAGATAACCTTAGGGTTTACCGACTAGGTTCCTTAGGGTTTACCGACTAGGTTCTTTGCTCGGTAACATAGTATAGTATTAACCTTTCAAACAATAGCATATGTAGGATATCAAAACAATCTAAACATCATGATCTCATCATTGTCTAACTCGGTAATAGTTTCCCATTGAATAACTTATCCCCTTATTCGTCATATTCTTTCTGTGTCTTTTACCGACATCTTTATACTCATCAAATCATACTTCTTAAGATATGGCAACATCATACTAAATTAGAAAATCATTATCTTGACATCAATGACAAAATAATAATATTAAGACAAAAATCATCCTTAATCAGTTATATCCATAGTCATCAACAACCTTCTCCATATCCTTATTAAAATGCCAACAATCTCTCATTGTAATTGGAATGCCAACCTTTTTCTTGTCTGTTATAATGCCAACAATCTCCCCCTTTGGCATTGATGGCAAAACCAATTGATTTGACTTTATTGAGTCGGATTCAGATTGCCGTGAAATTTTGAAATGCTGAAATGCTCTCCCCCATACATTAGACTTCTCCTGTTTTCTCAGTCTTCTTTCCAATTTGTATTATTCTCTTCTTATGTATTCTCCCCCTTTGACAACAATGCCAAAAAGAAAAGAACTAAAAACATAATTTCTTCCTCTGAGAAGTGAATTCCATGCTGTTATGTATCAATTTAGTCTCGGTCAGAGCATTTGTCTTCAATTCCTATTCCCTGTTTATTGTTTCCTACACACCTTTAGAAAACCTCCTAAAGTGTGTAAATCAACATCAACTCCTAAAAGATATTTTGTAGAGTCATCGAATTGATGCTTTCACCAAACTCGGTCAGTGAATGGAAGATAGGGGTAGGACCCCTAACTGACTTTTGAGATATTCAAAAGTGTCCTTTGGCAGTGGCTTGGTGAAGATATCTGCTATTTTCTCCTTTGTACTAATATATTCCAATACCACTTTCTTTTCTTGAACTTTTTCTCTAAGATAATGATATTTGATAGAGATGTGCTTTGTCTTAGAGTGCATAATAGGATTCTTTGAAATGTTAATGGCACTAGTGATATCATAGAATATAGTTACTAGCTCGATAACTTGCTCATTTATACCTTCCAACAATTGTTTGATCCATGCTATATTGGTGCAATTCAGTGCTGTAGCAACATATTCAGCTTCTGCTGTTGACTAAGAAACACATCCTTGTTTCTTGCTAAGCCAACTCACTAGTCTTTCTCCTAAAAAGAAAGCTCCTCCACTTGTGCTTTTCCTGTCATCAATGTTGCCTGCCTAATCAACATCAGTATAAACTTTTAAATCAAAATCATTTCCTTTTTGATATACTAAGCCATAATCCTCTGTGCATTTCAAGTATCTAAAAATTCTTTTGATTGCCGTCATGTGTGTTTCCTTAGGATCTGCAGAAAATCTTGCAACACTACCTACTGTATGTGCTATATCTTGCCTGCTTTGAACAACATATTGCAACTTTCCAATCATAGATCGGTAAAGTGTCTCATCAACAGATGCATATTCATCATTCTTTGATAGTTTATAGTTGGTAGTCATAGGAGTACTTACTGGTTTTGAATCCTCCATTCCAAATTTCTTCAAGATTTCCTTTATGTACTTGGATTGGGTAATGAAAATCTCATCTTTCATTTGCAGTATCTGCAGACCTATAAAATATTTTATCTCACCGATTAATGACATCTCAAATTCTTTACTCTTTTCATTTCCAAAGTTCTTGCATAAAGAGTCATTTCCACTAAAGATAATATCATCAACAAATACGATTGAGATCAGTATTCCATTTTCATCATTCTTCATGTACATATTGTTGTTTTCACTTGTTCTTATAAAGCCAATTTTGATTAAATATGAGTGCAATCTCTCATACCATGCTCTAGGTGCTTGTTTCAGACCATATAAAGTTTTGTTCAATTTACATACCTGATCATTATTTTCTCCTTCAACAAATCCTTCAGGTTGTTCAATGAAAACTTCTTCTTCTAATATACCATTCAGAAATGCAGATTTGACATCCATTTGATATACCTTGAAATTCTTGTAAGTAGCATATGCCAACAATGTTCTTACTCCTTCAAGTCTTGCCACAGGTGCAAAAGTCTCAACATAATCAATTCCTTCTTCTTGGGCATAACCTTTGCAAACTAGTCTTGTTTTATTCCAAATGACCTCACCCTTTTCATTTAGCTTGTTTATGAAGATCCACTTTGTACCGATTACATTTTTGTCCTTCGGTCTTGGGACCAGTGTCCATGTGTCATTCTTCTTGATTTGATCAATCTCTTCTTTCATAGCATTTATCCAATCTTCACTGTTAAATGCCTCTTTCACTATTCTTGGTTCAAATTTAGATATCAAACATGTGTTCTGTCTCAGTTTGTTCCTTGTCATCACTAGATCATCCTTATCTCCTATAATCTAACTTGGTGCATGATGTCTTCTGACATACTTGGCTAATACAGGCTCGATAGGCTATGTATGATCTTCTTCATCACTCAGTAACTGGATATTTTCTTCATTTTATTTAACAGTTATCTCGGTAGGACTTCTCGGTTGCACATAGACAAATCCTTCACAATCTTCTGGTTCTTTGGAGTTTCCTTCATCATTTCTTTCTACAAATTCATCAATTTTCACATTTGCACTTTCTACTATTTTGTTAGATTATTTGATCAGACATTTAAATGCTTTGCTTCTAGAAGAATAACCTAGAAACATTCCTTCTTCACTTTTTTGATCAAACTTACCATTTCTATCATCTTTGTGAACCTAGCATCTACTCCCAAAGATTTTAAAATAACTTACATTAGGTTTCTTGTCATACCAGATTTCATAAGGTGTCTTCAAAGTACCTTTCTTCAATTGAACTCGGTTCAAGGTGTAAACAACTGTGCTTATTGCTTCTCTCCAAAATGTTTGTGGAACTTTCTTTTCAATCATCAAGATTCTAGCACAATCCACAATAGATCTGTTCCTTCTCTTAGCTATCCCATTCTGCTGTGGAGTTCTTGGTGCAGAGACTTGTCTTTTTATACCATGATCGTTGCAAAATAAGTTGAACTCATCAGATGTAAACTCTCCTCCTCTATCTGATCTGAGACATTTTAGTTGTCTTCCTATTTCATTTTCAACTCTAGCCTTGTACCATTTAAACATTTGAAAAGCTTCTGATTTTTCTTTTAAAAACATTACTGACATCATCCTTGAGTAATCATCCACAAATAATATGAAATATTTATCACCATAATAACTTTGAACTTTCATAGGACCACAAAGATCAGTATGCACAAGATCTAAAATTCCCTTAGAAGTGTAGGACTTACTTGTAAAGCTTGATCTTGTCATCTTACCCATCTGGCATCCTCGACACATAACATTCTTAGGTTTTTCAAGACTCGATAGACCTCTTACTCGGTGCTTCTTACTTATTTTGATCAGATTATCAAAATTAACATGACAAAACCTTTTATGCCATAACTAGGTATCATCTATCCTTGCATATAGACATTTATTCCGAGTTGAGTCAAGATGAAATGTATTACCTCTTATTTGTGTCTCGGTAGCAGCTAACTTTCCATGCTTGTCATGAACTTTGACAATTCCTTTTTCAAACTCTATTCGGTAACCTGTGTTGTTTAGCTGTGCTACACTCAACAAATTGTATTTCAAACCTTCAACCCAATAAACATCATTACATTTAGCATTGTCAAGAAGTGTTATGGATCCTTTACCTCTTACCAGACATTGTGCATCATTACCAAATCTTACATAGCCTCCATCATAATCATCTAATTTAATAAACTTGTATTTATCACCTATCATGTGATGTGAGCAACCACTATCTATGATCCATGAATCATTAGTATTTATATGAGATATTAAAGCTTTTTCTTCATACCTTTCTTCATTTGATCCATCTTTAATAGCCACATAAACAACTTCCTGTGTATCAGTTTCATCTGATTTATCATCATTAGATTCCTCATCAGCTATTAGGCATGTCTTTTTATCTCTTCTCCTGAAGTCTCGGTGTCCTCTGTAATGATTATCTTTCTATCTGTCGTCTCGGTAATCTCTCTTTTCACTAGATTCTTTGTTAGGACAGTTAGAAGCCATATGTCCTATCTTATCACAATTGAAACATTTTAAAGGTAACTTTCCTTTATACTTACCTTTTCCTCTTGGTAGCCTTCTGGCTAATAGTGCTTCAAACTCTTCTTGCTTTCTGATTTCCTCATACAGTTTGTTTACCTCCTCCATGTTTTTGTGAAATCTTTCACTTGCTCCACTGTGCTTCCCTTTAGAGTACTTATACTTTCTATCATTGTAATCATCAGTTTCATCAATATGAAAAGAACTAAATGCAGATTCAACTTTATTTACCGATGACCCACTGTTATCAAAGTTACTTAACTCAAATACATGTAGCTTACCAATAGTAGCATCTAAAGAAACTAGCATATTGGGTATAGACCTCAATTCATTGATTGCAGAGACTCGGATTACATAGGCTGGTAGAAGGGTTCTTGACAACTTACTTGTTATATCTTTCTCTTCAATAGTTCCACCTGCTCCTTTGATTTGATTGACAATCTCCTTTAGTCTTGTACTGTACTGGGTTATGTTCTCACCTTCATTCATCCTCATAGATTCAAGTTGTCCTCTTAGACTATCCACTTTTTCTCTTTGAACATGTTCATCTCCACCATATACTGATATGAGCTTAGTCCACATTGCCTTTGCATCATTACAACCTTCTAGATCATTAAACTCTGAGTCGGTCAATGCAGATGTTATTTCAATCATTGCTTGAATATGTTCTTGCTTTGCCTTTATCTCTTCCATTGTTAATGGATAGGTGCTCGGTGTGACGAAATCATTCTCCAGATAATAGACAACATATTCTCCAATTCCTGATAGATGCAGCTTCATCCTTTTCTGCCATGTAGAGAAACTTGACTTATTTAGCTTCGATGCATCCCTCTTATACATCTTTGGATCTTTAACCCAAGTGCCTTTAAACTTTTCTTTTGGAGTCCAAAGCTCTGATACCAATTGATAGTTCTAATACTTAATGTAAGTACAGATCCAATAGCCAACAAGATGAGAGCGGGGGGGGGGGGGGGGGGTGAATCATACAAACTTAATCATCCATAAAAACATCAGATTCAACCTCGGTAACATATATATCAGTCATATAACCAAAACTGTCAAACATGCAAACTCAAAAGCATATGAACAATATAAACCTCATAACACCAGATTTAATGTGGAAACCCAAATAGGGAAAAACCACTGTGGGATTTCGGACCCACTAAGAAATATACTCTTCTAGAGTATGCTCGGTTAAAAGCAAATCTTGTTAAAGATTACAAACACACTGCTAGATGTGACCTGGTTAAGGGATTTCCCTCAGATCTGTTAGGATCTTCACTTTGTTAGAAGTGACCTTGTTAAAGGATTTCAAACACTCAATAAGAATGTCACCTTTCTAGAGGATTTACATATAAGACTGTTAAGTCCACTCGGTTAAGAGATTTTCTGCTACTTCTCAAAATAACAGTAATAAAAATATGTCTGCAACTTCACATCTAAAAATGCTAAAGCAGATTCTTATTTTCTCAATACAATCAATTCATAGGACTTATCTTGTCCCTCTGCTGGGCACTATACTCTGTTATCAAAATAGGTCTTCAAGCTTCTATGCTCGGTAATCACTATGTAGCATCCCTATGCATACACTTGCCCGCATACATTGTTTATCAACAGTTTCCTATTTATAAACAATCTTCTAACCTCTTAATCTCCTTGATCACATTTCCCATGATCAATCATAGCCATCAGATCTTCAATCTTGTCTAGGTTCAATGTATCCTTCGATCTGAAAATGTTTTACCCCACCTTGGAACTTGCATTTTCACCTTGGAACTTGTGTTAGGGTATTGTGGTTCAATCTGAGCTGTAGACCTTCCTGTCGATCTTTCTTTACCATAGATTCTTTAACAATCTTCATACATGGCTTACCAATCATTTAATTCACTCCAGCTCATCAGCTTCCTTCATTAAATATCACATGTAAACATTTAATGCATTCTGTTATAGCTTGGTTGTAACTCGGTAAATACTAAACTTCACTCGGTAGACATTCTGCCTTCATTAACTGATAGAGATAACCTTAGGGTTTACCGACTAGGTTCCTTAGGGTTTACCGAATAGGTTCTTTGCTCGGTAACATAGTATAGTATTAACCTTTCAAACAATAGCATATGTAGGATATCAAAACAATCTAAACATCATGATCTCATCATTGTCTAACTCGGTAATAGTTGCCCATTGAATAACTTATCCCCTTATTCATCACATTCTTTTTGTGTCTTTTACCGACATCTTTATACTCATCAAATCATACTTCTTAAGATATGGCAACATCATACTGAATTAGAAAATCAATTTCTTGACATCAATGACAAAATAATAATATTAAGACAGTAATCATCCTTAATCAGTTATATCCATAGTCATCAACAACCTTCTCCATATCCTTATTGAAATGCCAACAATCTCTCATTGTAATTGGAATGCCAACCTTTTTCTTGTCTGTTATAATGCCAACACTCATTTCCTAGATACTTTTCCATGAAGTCTTTAGTAGGTGTTTACTCATTCATCATTAATGTCACCTTGTGATTTAGATTTATCCATGGTTGTATAGAAGTTTCACTATCAAGTCTTGTTACCCAAAATCTATCAATTTGTATATCTCACACACTAATTACACTCTCTAAGTCATTACAGATACCTAGTTTGTCATGTGGCTAGTGGAAAATTTAAAATTTTGCTTCAGCGTCGCTGTAATTATCCTACCCAAATAGGTTTCATTACTTACAAGTCAAGGCAAGAAAATAAATAAGAAAAATTATGCCAATATCCATCTCAAGGCAAAATAACACACATATATAACTGAAATATCATACAAAAATGTGCAAATAAAAGCTTGACTAAGGGAACATTCGAATAAATCCATCAAGACTATGGACGCCTACAGGAAATGGATCAATATTTGAGAGATTATAGTGCATAACCTTCTTCAGATCCCTAAAATATTTCTTGTAGCGAGGCTCTATCCAAGTTGCTTTTGAAGTCAGAATAACCTACATAGCTAGTCACATAGAATATCAAGAGTCTTTGATGGTTATAAGTCAGAATAAATTCAATTGCACACACATGGGCAAAAGAAGATCAAATTTTCAAGAATTGATGGAGAAATTTTTCGCTCCTCCATTCAAAAATCTTGGTTACATAGTGTGCTAGGTTCGATGGTCTAATGTTTTTTGAGAATGGATTGAAATACTCTCTCTGAAACATTTCCTACCTTTGATTCAATTAGTACATTTCAGAATGAAGAATGCACACAATCATCTTTGTTCAAATAGGAACTTCATTTTCATCATGCATCTTGCATTAGCATAACTCATATCTAAAATTCATTGTCTCCATGTGCATTGCCTAGATCATCATATCATACCGGTTTGCATACTTGGGGGCATAAATGAAAAAAATCTAAAAATCGTAAAAGACCTAAAAAATCCTAAAAATCATAACATCCAAAATCCAAAAATCTCCTTAAAAAAGCAATCAAAATCACAAAATTAAAAACTGAAAAAATCAAAGCAAGAAACCAGAGACCATCCATCAAATCAGAACAACAAAACTCTCAAAGTCTACAATCAAGCTGATCACATATCTTGTTAATCAATCTATTGATCAAACTTTATCAAACATCAACATGTCTTTTACAAGGAAGGGTACACTTGAAACCAGACAGATCGGTCTTATATGGGGTACTCACTCTTTGAAACAAGACATTCCTATCAATGATCACATAAATCAAAACAATGGCATAGATTAGTATGGTTGCTAGATTTTGTCTAGGTTAGTCTTATCTTTATCAATTAATGACAAGTCATGTTTCAAAAAAATCCTAAAACCAATCAAAAACATCAAGATACCAAAAACATTTGAAAATCATAAAAATACCAAAACATTCAAAAAAAGTCTTGAAAAATTAAAAATCAGAAAACATCAAAATCACAATAAAAACATTCAAATATGATCTTGAAAAAAGAACAAAAAACATTGAGAAAATACCAAAAATGCTAAACATCGAAAAGCTCTTCGAAAACAAACTAAAAATTAAAAAAACATAAAAAACTTGTAATAACATGTCTCGCAAGAATCAAATATCCTAGTAGCTATCCAACAAACACTTTGCATGAAGTTCATAAAGGATATAACGATCTTAAACCACACATTTGCAATCAAACTGATCAAGTCTTGTCAATCGACAATCTATCCTTATCATGTGATCATTATCTTGTCTTAAACAAAAGAGGATACACTCGAAACCAGACAGGTCAGTCTTAAACGGGGTCCGCAACTTTCTGAAACCAGACAGTTCAGTCTTAAATGGGGTCCGCAACTTTCTGAAAGCAGACATTATCAACTATCACATCAAGCAATCCTACGAAGACACAGATCAGTATGGCTACTAGATTTTGTCCTAGTTAGTTTTTATCTTTTATCATTTGGCAATATATTATGTTACTATGCTACTCAAGGATGTCCACAAGTGACTAGAGGAGCCATGATGGGCATGATTTTTTTCCTTTTTTTTGTTGTTTGTGGTGTGAACTAATGAAGTTATGGGGAAATAGTTCCAGTGGGTGTCTATGATTGGTACGTTCATTCAACAAGTATCCCATGAATGATAACTATGCTTGTGACTACCGCACATACCTTGACCCCTGTTGTTATTCCTAGAATGGAGGGTTCACTCTTTGTGTGCTACATATTTATTTCTTTGCAATGAGATATCTTTACATCTTGGTTCTTCATACCCTAATGTACAAAGATGTATTGTTACATAATAAGGCTCGGTGATGAAAATGTTGCACTATGAATAAAGACAAGAAGACTATTCATCATCATCATATCATTTTATTTTTTTAAATCTCATCATGCTGATTGTATCAATCAAGATCATTCTCTCATCAAGAATCTTTTCTTAAATCAACCTTTTCAATTCTTCCAATCATTCTAACGTGATCTCTCTCATCACTTAATTCCAATCTTTCCATCTATAATTCTATCATTTCCTCACATAAACTATTCTATCTTTCAATCAATTATTCTTCACTTTCATCATATTTCATTTTTCATCCAATTTTGATCTATCTTTGTCTTATACAAGATTAGACCTTCCTAAAACTAGGAACAATCATCTATCTTAGTCTTATATAGGATGTATCCTTCCTGAAACCAGACGTTTTAATCATCTTTGTCTTATACATGACGTGTCCTTCCTAAAACCAGCCTTTATCTTTATCACATCAATCCTATCAATCAAATCAATCAGATCAATCCTATCAATTTTATCATTCATTCAATCTACAAATCACTCTAGCCATTTCTTCTATCCAATCAAACCCATTCATGTTATCAACTAACCATTCTTCCATTTCTCATATAACATTCTTCTTATTTCGAGAGATCATTCATGCCTTTAATGCACAAACAATCTCTCGAGGGGGCATTATACCCTAATATTGTTGGGACATAATTTTTTTTTGTTTTCTTTGAAACAACGTTGTCATGACATTTTGTCAAAGAGGGGCAAAATGCACAAACAATCTCTCAAGGGGGCATCCTACCTCCATTATCGGGGCATAATGGGGCATAAATTTTTCATTTTTTTTGAAATAATGTCATCTTGTCATTGTCTCAAAGAGGGGAAAATGTAGACACTAAAAAATGTCTTTTTTATCACGCACTAATTATTCATCTTATTAATTAAGTAATTCTTTAATTATTTAATCAAGATAATTATTCTTCTAAACTGACTAAATCACCACATTCAACATTTCTAATTATCAAATTTCTATTCTTTAATTAATTAATCATTTAACCCCTATCTCAAATATTAATTAAATAGTATTTATTATTTAATTAGTTCTATTTCTAATGTTTAAATAATTTCATTTAAATTATTTAAATTAATTAACTTATTCCTCCAATTCCCCAAATTCAAATTTCTGTTAATTTCATCGAATTTTATTTCTCTCAAATTCACAATTCCCAAATGTGAATTTTAATTAATTCCATCTAATTCCAAATCATCAAATTAACATTTCACCAGATCTGAATTTCAGTAAATTTCATGTGCATCCCAACATTCCAAAATCTAAATTCAAATCCAAATTGAAAATGAAAATGAAATTCAACATCAAAATCCTACAGTGCATGTTGAAAATCAAATTGATTGATCAAACCAGTTAACTCAGTTAACTCTTCAATCACCCATTTTCACTCAAAATCATCTTTTTCTGACTAATCAATCAATTTAGTCTTCTAATCCATCTAATCAGTTATCTCCCCAATCAGCTCAGTTAATTGGCTAATCAATTGAGTTCACTCTTCAATCAATTGAGTTCTCTCTTCAATCAATCTGAGTTAATAGACCAATCGATTGAGTTCACTAATCAATCACACTTAGTTCTCTATTAGTAAACACTTGAGTTCAAATCCTCATCCCTTCTGTGTTGAAAACCTATAAATTCAACCTCTTTTCTCAATTCAATCTAGAATCACAGTCTTCAAAATTATTGTCTATCTTATGCAGGAAATCCTAGTGCAACATTTGAGAGCCACCTACATTAGTAATATGGAGAAGAACAATGGGAGCTTTGTCAAATCAATTGAGGGAGTCTTAATTAGATTTATTTGCTCAATTCAATTGATTTTACATTATTCGATTGTTATTTAGGATTAATTCTAATTAGATTAGAGTTTGTGATTCACTCTTATAATCTGATTAATTATGATGATTTTAACCCTGAGTACACAAGAAGTGAAGTCAAGATTCAAGCATTGGAGTTGACATTCATGTTTTATGTTTTGTGAAGACTATCTACATGAAACCCTAATTCCTTGTGATGACAAACACAACTTCATTAAAATGTATATCATTAGTATTTTAGACATTTTTCGGTCTTTCCCTCAAAAGAAAATCATTTCCATTATAGTACAAGTACTTCATTTACATTTCAATTCCATTTCATGGTTAATTCCAAAATTGAGGTTTCACCTAAGGCAAACCCCTATTCCCAGCCATTTCCCCCTCTCTACTATGTGCAGGAATAGGTACAAAGTTTCAATTTTTAGGAATGACATTATTTGCAGAGATGAACAAATTATCTTTTGGATGGTGAAAAATGTGGAGGACCATGGTGACTACCACCACAGTCCCAAACAATTAGGTCTAGTTTCTAGGGACAGTTCCAAACCTTCATCTACTACTCACATCTAGGTTTGTGGCTTCGTTCGACGACTGTAGCTCATTATTTATGTATAATTGCTTCAATATCCACACATTTACCTAATTTTAGTATCTTTAATTAAATCAATTCAATTCAAGGAAAATAAGAGTGTCCATCTAGGAAACTAAGAATTTGATCAGAATCTAGATCTATCAAGGCTAGATCTATCAAATTCCATCTTTCCCTAATGTAATGGTCCCTAAGCAAAAATTAACAGTTTTACTACATTAAAAGCGTGAAACCCTAATTTTTCACCAATACAGGTGGTATTATATATAATATATACTTTTAATTGTGCAACTTATGTTTTGAGTCAGGGTGAATGATAATTATATGGTGCAGTCGTGGCAGGAGGGTCCTCAAAGAGAATAGTCTAGACCATGCAACAAGAGTTACACAATAGAAACAACTCAATGTGATGGAGACAATGTAGAAATAGACGATATTATATCATGAAAATCAATTATAAACTGTTGGCAACATGTAGGCTTACAAGATTTGACACATTGGCCTAATTACATACATGCTCAAATAGAATGTCCGGGCTCAAACAAGAATGTGAGCCAACTCCAGACCTTCTATTCTTTAGATTTATCTTTTATGTTTTGATTCTTCCCTCTAAACGCTAAATTACATTGATTTATATGATTAAGAATGATCCACATTGGCCCAAGATGAACAATAGCCAATGAAATATGTAAAACAACAAGGTCAACCTTCGCTAAATAGATATCTCTAAAAAATCCATAGAATGAAGTGCGAACCCAAGGGAAGGTCGGTTACAAGCCAAGGAACCTTGGAAACAATGAATTGATGCTCCACAAGCTACAAAAAATGATCCGCAAGATTCACCAATAGCAAATAGGTCCAAGCGGTTTTGGTGGTCCAAGCTAGAAAAATGCCTCAGATTCCGGAAGTGATAACTTGCCGAAAAAAGATCCAAATGTCCCGCAGACTTAGGATAAGGTAGATGAAAATGTCGACAACTAAAATCAAACTCTACAAGATCCGATGATCAAATGAAAATAAATACAGAAAGAAATGTTGAATTGTAAAATAGGAAACAAACTGGAAAATGTTTTTGGTTGATGTAAGATTTCCAAGAACCAGGGATGCTCCTGCATCATTATATGTGTATTTTGTTTAGTGTGAGTTGGTTTCTCATTTATGAGTTTAATTATTATTTTATGAGTGGATTTTGTATAGTTTTGGGAGAGGTGGTTGTGACATTCTCGTACAAGTTTTTTGGAATGATTTTTTTCATTGTTTTTGGAGAGAGGATGGATGGAGTTTTTGGGAGAAATTAGAGAATTTGAATTTGGGGTTGTGAGCAAGAGGGTTTGTGAGATATTTTCATTGGTTCTTGTGTGAATTTGAGAGGATTTTTGGAGATTAATTTGGAATGTTGAATGGAGGATTGGATGGAATATTTTTTGATTTTCTTTGCTTGCTTCCTAGTTGGAAACCCTTGGTTGATCATCGATTTCTTCCGTGCTTCATTCTTCATGTCTTCTTCTCTATTGTTATTGTCTTCATATAGGGTTTGGAATCCATCATCTAATGCTATTTGATTTTCTTGTTTTGGAAAAGGATAAGTGTTGTATTAGGCATCTTAGAATACCATCTAAAATATTTTGAATTTTGGTCATGTATGTTTAACTTGGCATAGAAATGTTGCAAGGTGTGCGTCCTTGGTCTCCTTATGTTGTGTAGCATAGTGCTCAGGTTTGTGAATTGGCTTAACCACCTCTTATGGATTCTATAATTCTAGTGGTTGTATCGGGCATTATGATGCAGTCAAGGTAGGGAGATCAAATAAAGGACAACCCATCCTTGCAGCCTGACACAAACACCATGCAAAATATACTGGTAATCGGTAATACAACACCAAAAATAGTAGGAAGAACAATCGGTAACAACATAGAATACATAACCGGTAAACAATATGAATAATTCTGATTACAATCTAAAGAATTAAAAATGCCACATGCTGGATCACATTCCAGGATACAAACAATTCTTACAACAAAAATATAAGATCCGCAGATCATCTGCACAACAAATCGGCCTCTAGGAACAATCTGTCGGTTCTACCCTAATCTAGACCTCAACCTTCCGACCTTAGTCCACCAAATCAGAATCTCACTGGATCTACATCTTCGCTTGATCTTTAAACTCTGTCTTCGATCTTCTATCTTCTGTCCTCTCAAATGATTCACAAACTTCCATTTATACCATCTGCAAATAATAATAACTTAATCAAGTTGGCCCAAAGACCAACCAGTTCATGAAATATGTAACGGTAACTGTAATACCCTAAAAATGGTCATCTAAACCATGGGCCCCTAATCTTGACAACGTCACCAAGGTCCTAACCAAAGGCAATTAAATCAATCTTGAGCACACAATTAATTTCTTAAATCATCAATGTCACATGGCAAAATTCATCACTCAATATTAATTAAATATTTATTTAATTAATTAAATCATTCTAAGTAAATCATTTTAAACAATTGTCTTATTTATTTTAATTAAATATCTGTTACATATTTAATTAAATAAATCAATTTGCCATCAAATCAAGAAAGAGGAATTGGAAATTATGAGCACAAATCTTCAAAAATGGAAATAAATCAAAAAAGGAATTAATTGACCAAAAAAGAATTAAAATTTTTGAGAAAAGAATTCAATTGGAGATAATCTTGAAAAAAAAAAATTAAAAATTGATAAATAATCTCAAAGAAAGCAATTAAAACAATTAAATATAAAAATTGAATGAAATAGAAAATAAATTAGTTTTTTTTCTTGATTTTATCTTAATTTTAGTTCAATTTCCTTTAAAACTAAAAAAAGCATCCAATCACATCAATTCACCTAGATTGTACTTCCTCTTGGAAAATCTTGAAGGCTCATCATCATTTGATCTCAGCCTTTGGTTTCTTTCTGCATTTTCTATAAATTCAGGCTCTCATCTCTCATTCAAAAATCCTGGAGAATGTATTGTTAGTATGTTGTTTTTGCTCTAGGTTCATTGAGAATATTGCATACATATTTAGATCATTTATCTCATTTATTGCTTAAATATTGTTAGATTAATCTTGCATCCATCTAGCTAATATCATGCTCATATAGATTAAATCCTTCATCTTGGTGTCATCTAGTCACTGGTATTGCTTATAATCTGAGAGAAATCTTATACTCGCATCTTTTAGAAGGTAATGGGTCGATTTGTGAGAAAATCAATCACATCAATTCACCTAGATTGTGCTTCCTCTTGGAAAATCTTGACCGTTCATCATCATTTGATCTTAGCCATTGGTTTCTTTCTGAATTTTCTATAAATTCAGGCTCTCATCTCTCATTCAAAAAATCCTGGAGAATATATTGTTATTATACTGTTTTTGCTCTAGGTTCATTGAGAATATTGTATATTAATTATTTCAGATTGATTAAATCATTTAGCTTAATATTACTTAAATCTTGTTAGATTAATCTTGCATCCATCTAGCATTAATATCATGCTCATATAGATTAAAATCCTTCATCTTGGTGTAGTCTAGTCATTGGATTGCTTATACAAATCTGAGAGCAATCTTATACTCGCATCTTTTAGAAGGCAATGAGTCGATTTGTTATGGTTTTCAAATTCATGCTTATATCTATCTAACCATACATGTAATGACTTAATTGAAGTGTTGTGTATTCCAGATACAAATACAGGTCCACTTTTCACACACACATTTTTGGCGCCCACCGTGGGGCAAAAAACTACTTTTTCAGCCTTAGAATCATTCTTTTTATCTCGCAGGTTCCATCCATACAAGCTCTATGAAATATCGTACGAGTAGTTTCACTGCATCGTACGACATTATATTGAATCCTATAGTTTATTGTATGATATAATATTATACCCTATAGTTTGTCGTATGAATTAGAGTATGGACTCGTACGACATACTGTTTCTGGTTATTTGATTTTATCCTCTATCGTCATGTGCTAATTTATGACTCGTACGATAAAAGTTCTTTCGTCGTTTCATTTTATGAGAATTGTCGTACGATTCTGTTCTCTATTAGATTAAAAGCAAGTTTCACTTTTTGGGTTTTTTCTTGAACTAAATTTGGATTATGCTAACGCTAACCCTGAATTGTCTTCTGTCTACCTAGTATTTTCACAGCCTGACCAGTTTCTTGCAGGACGCTTGTCAAAGAATTTATCAATCAAACATACGCCTGTCAAAGAATAAAAACAACATGACTACTGATGCATTGTTTTTGCAAGTTGCCTAAAGAGAAATCAATCAAACATCATGTATTCTTTAATTTTTTTTAGGCACCTAACTTGCTATTTGGGTAATGAACAAATCTATCTTTTGTGTTTTTTTGGAAAATTTTGAGAGGTAGGAGAGTATGCTCTTGTCTTTTTAAGACAATCATAAATCTAGACCCTTAAGGCTTTTTCTTTGTTTGAGATTTGTACATCTTTAGTAGGCCTGCCCTCCTGAGGGGTTGAAAAACTCTCAAAGCCGTTACGGCCAGTGTGAGGGGAATGACCTAAGTGGGAAGGACTAAATGCCAAGTACTCCAACCCAATATAAAATAAATGTGATTTGATGAAAATCAAGTCAATGACAATGCTTAGGAATAGCTCTCCTCAGTACCTTCAGGTATATTGAACCTTGGTTTTCAAGGCTGGGAGACCTCTTAATTGAGTTTATACCTTGATGCACTGAACGAAACCCTTACTAGATCCAATTAAAATTAGAAGCTACCTGATTCACCTCTGAAAGGTTGGTAATCTTTGTGCAAGAGAGATAGTAATTCTCCCAAGACACTTGCCATATTGTGCCCCCATTAGCATTTGGATTCGACTAATACGGTGTTGAGAATCCATTGCATGAGACTCAACGACCATATTGTGATTAGCTATTGGGTGTGTACCTAAGTTAGCAAGCAAAGGTTTTCTTCTCTAAGCCAACTTCAATAGGGTTTGCATGTTGTGATTGGAGTTACTATTTATACTGTGTGTTTTCTATGTTTTCATCCCTCAAACTAAAATTGGAGAAAACAAATCAACAAACTCAGTGATCAAAACTTTGTCCATGTCACAAACTAGTCTATCCTAGTAAAAAATTAGTCCATCTTAGAATTGGTCATACTTAGTTGTCATACCCAGCCATTGAAAAATTCAGAATTTTTTGTCTCTGTCCTGTTAACAGTCGTACGAGCCTGATCATTTGTCATCCTGCACCATATTCTGTGTCATACGAGTCTGCTAATCTGTCGCATGAAGCTAATCCTCTATCGTACAAGATCCAGATGTTTTCCATTCTAAGCTAAACCTTGTGTCATACGAGACAAAATTGCACAGAATCATTTGTCATTCAATACCTACCCATTTGTCCTATGGTACTAGGCAGCAACTCGGACGAAACAAAACTATTGTAATCCTGAAGCTGTTATAATGTCATATGGTCTTAGAAATTCTGTGGTACGAGTCTCTAATTTTGTCAGTCCAGAATAGTCAAACCTGTCCAAAATAGTCTACAACGAGCCTAATATTGGTTATCATCCTCCTGAGCATAAACAACCTTGATAGTGTACCTCTGCCATTGCGTTGCACGATTTTGTCGATCATCTTTAAGCTAGTTCAAATAAACATCTTATCAAACCTAAGTTAACTTAGATAACGTCTTACACAGGATAGATCATTCCTAAAACTAGACCAGATCTTAGTTACTTCTCTCAATCCCTACGTTAAACGAACTACTAGCTACAATTTGATCTTGACTTCTGCAACACATCTCGCTCTCGGTCTTGTTGGTTACAAATGGCTGTTCAAACCATAAGCTCTCACAAACAAATAGAAAAAAGAAAAGAAACACCCTTTTCGTCAAACAATAATCCATTCTTCAAAGAAACCCCCTTTCAAAGTAAACTGTCCTTGTCACAAATACCAGTTTACGATTTACCAATCTTTGGTCAACCCCTATCTCCCACCATGTCTGGAGAAAGGCAAGAAAGAGAAGCTAGTAAATGAGACATTCATGATGATTTCAGCAATTATGCCATTGACCGCGATTCCTCATCAACTAAATATGAGCTTCCTAAACCTCTTGAAGCCGAAGTACATAGATGTCAGAATAATAAAGAATTCTAGAAAATGATGAAGGTCATCATGGCTAGGGAAAAAGAAGACTATTTCCTAGAATTAGCAAAGCAAGGTGCCAAACTCCCTACTGGTTATAATGTGGAGGCCCTCGTCACTAAAGAGGAAGAGACACCATGGGGAAAAATAAGAAAACAAATGCAAGCATTACAAACTGTAGCCACAAGAATAGAAGACAAAGATAAAACACCAAAACAATATTCTCTGGACACAATATGCCCATTCCCATTTGACAAAAACCTTTACATGTCTCCATTTCCTTCATGAGATGAGATCCCAAAGTTTAAAAAATATGATGGTATCTCAGATCTTCAAGATCATGTCAGAGAGTTTTGTGCCGCTTGTATGGAGTTCATGCATGATCAAACGTACCTCATGCACCTTTTTCCATGGAGTTTAGGGGGTCAAGCCATGGAATGGTTCTCAAGTCTACCCAAAGGGATAAAAACATTTGAAGAACTAATCCAACTATTTTTGCAACAATACTCATACAACATTCGACATCCTGTGACTATGATAGATCTTTGAAATACTAAACAGAAAATAGGGGAGCCTTTTCTCACTTTCCTCCAACGTTGGAGAAAGATGTTCTCTAGGTATCCACGACCTATCCCAGACTCTGAGAAAATGGATATATTTGTCAATAACCTAGTCCCAGAACTGAAATATAGTATACAAATGCAGGTACACCCATCATTTAACAAAATGGTAGATAATGCTATTCGGATGGAAGATGTGCTCATAAAAAAAGGGGATATCTCACTTTGGAAGGAAACACATCAAGGTTCTAGCTCTAAAGAAAAGAGTAAATAATGGAAATATGGAAAAGATGGCAAAAAGAACATCGTTAATGATGGAGTGGCAGATACTGTCCAAGAAAAAACAAAATCCATAATATTTAACTTGTCCAGTGGCACACAAGCACTCAAGGTAGCTGAAACTACAACAGAGAATCCCCCAAAGAAAACAAGAGAATGGTTCAAAGAAAAACCTTGGCTTTCAAAGCCTAAGCATGATTTTACACCTCTGGATGAATCATATGAATCGGCTTTTAAAATTTTATTGGCAAATAATCTGATAACATTGCCAAACAATTCTAGACCATATGACCCAGAAATTAGACCCAAATGGTGGAGAGAAAATGAATACTGTGACTACCATCGAAACAAGGGACATAACATAAACAACTGCATGAAACTCTGACATGAAATCCAAGATCTCATTGATGCAGGCAAGATCATTGTTGGAAATCATGTGACTAATGCTGATCATAAGGCCTTTAAAGATCCCTTGTCCACTTATGAACAAGGAGATTCCTCAAAATTCAAGGGAGGAGCTAGGGTCAATTATACCTAAACTAACAACAATAATGTGATCAATATGACTGAATCTATTCAACCTGAATATTGCAATGTGACCATAGTCCCAGATCATCAAAATCAAACACAAACTGCTAATGTCGTGACTCACGCTCAAAGGAAGATTACTCTCCCAGGAGCTAGTTCCTCAACTTTTGATCAAACAACATCAAATCTACCAAATAGACAAACAGGCACTATCATGGCTAAATCAAAACAACTGGCTTCATCATCTTCTCTTGGTTATAGTATTGTCAAACAATTGAAGAGAACCAATGCTCAAATCTCCATTTTGGAACTGCTTAAAATCTCTTCTGCTCATAGAGAGGTCTTGGACAAGGCTCTACTTACCACCAGTGTCCCTAAAGATTTAGACATAGATCGGTTTCAATCTATGGTGGGTCACCTAACCTCACCTCATTATCTCACTTTCTCTGAAGAAGATGATAACTCACTGAGTCACCCACATAACCAACCATTACACATTGAAGCCATGATCCATAAACACCACGTTAAACGTATTTTGATAGATGGAGGCACTGGGTTGAATATTTGTACCTACAATCTACTGACACAGCTGGGATTTTCTGAAAATGTTATTGATCCAATAAAGAAGATAAAAATCAAGGCTTATGATGAAGAAGAAAGAACTTCTAAGGGTCTGGTACTATTACCAATCAGAGTAGGACCTGTGGAAAGAGATGTCATTTTTCAAGTCCTGGATCTTCATCTTTCATACAACATCTTACTAGGTAGGCCATGGATTCATGAAATGAAAGCAGTGCCATCTACGTATCATCAATGCCTGAAATTTCCTTATAATGGAGTTGAAGTCAGTATTCTGGCCGATACAAGCTATACCTACAATGCATTAATGCAGAGTGCTGATGCTTTTGTTCCTCATAATAGAGCAACCTCCACAACTAAAAGTTTGGAATCTTTGCTGAAAGATTTACAAAATAAATTGAAAATCACAAACACTGGCATGGATGGCTACAAGATAGAGCCTATACTATCACTAATGTCTCCTCCTCTATCACCAAGATAGTCGAGAAAACCATCAAAGATTATGAAGCCACAAATTTCAACTCCAAAAGTCATTTATGATGGTCTCTTTATACAATCCTCTACTTCTCTTGCAAGTGAAATAGAAAAGGATGATGTCCTCAAATCACTTTTCAAAGAAGATAGTGCAAACAAAGAAATGCGACATTGTGAGATTTCCCCGACATAATATGGTCCAGGATATAAGATGCTTCAACACATGGGATATTCTGGTGCTGGTCCTCTAGGCAAGCGTCAACAAGGTATTGTTGAACCCATTCAGTTACAAAATAAGTCTACTAATGATAAAGTTGGACTGAGATATGATCCAAGAAAGCAATCAAATCATAAGCACGCATCCCACCATCAATGTAAGTGGAAGAAAAAGGTACTACCTTTAACAACACAAGAAATTAATACTCACCAAACTCAGGAAGAGTGTGATGATGAACAAAAAGAATTGCCCACCCAGAGAGAGGAAACATATGGTAATCAAGTTCTAGTTATATTAGTTATAATACCATAGGAAGTAGAAGTCCCAGAGGATATGAGAGATGAAGTATACATGATCAGAGATTTGTTTGCACCACTAAAAGTTCTAGTCACATATACTGGCAAACAACAAGTAGATGATTCGGAAACTGATTCAAATGAGTATGAATGGGGTCCAGACCACATCTCAGATACATCTACTACAAAAACCCTTGAAGAATCCAGTGATATCATAGATGACACACAAGAGATGATATGCCTAAGAATGCAAAAGGAAATAGAAGAAATCAAACTAAAAAGACAAGAAGACTATGAACAACAGCTGGAGAAAGATCAGACACAAGCAATTCCTTCACCTACCAACCCTCCTAATGAGATAAGATAAATCAGGCATGAAAATACAAAAGAAGAACTAGAAGCTACAGAAATAGAACCAGTCATCAGTCTAGAAGAAGCTGAATGGAACAAATGACAAGGATTAACATAACCATGAATGTTATGCCCACAAGTGTGTCAAATACAAGTAATCAATGAACCAAATCACAAAGGAACTTGCAGCATCAAAGATGTGGGTGTTGATACTATATATACCTTTACTAAGCCACTTGAAGAAGAGTCAGCAACTTCATCTTATGACTCTGATGACTCAATGCAAAAACTCCATAAGATTGATCCACTCAAATATCTTCTCAGTGAAGCAATGCTTACAGGGAGACTGGCCAAATGGGTCATGGTCCTTACAAAATTTGAGATTGAATATGTGGAACATAAAGCCATCAAAGGATAGGTTATTGTAGACCAACTTGTTGAGACTCCACTTGAAGACAGTCAACCTCTGCATATAGAATTCCCAGATGAATCAATCATGCACCTTACTAAACAATCATGGAAGATGTTCTTTGATGGGTCTTTCACTCAACATGGTTCTGGTGCTGGGATACTTTTTATTACTCCCCAAAAATACTCAATTCCAAAAGATTACAAGATTCTCTTCCCTTGCACGAACAACATTGCAGAATATGAAGCTTTAGTAAATGGGATCAAGCTGGCCATCGAATGGAAGATCGTTGAATTACACATCTATGGAGATTCACAACTCATCATCAACCAAATAAATGACCTATATCAGACAAGAGATGAGAAACTGGTGCCTTATAAGAGAATGGTGGATGATCTCAAGAAATACTTTACCTTCATATCATTTCAGCAGATCCCTAGAACAACAAATAGAGCAGCAGATGCAATGGCCACTTTGGCATCTATACCATAGCTATAGGAGTCTAATTTTCACTTTGAATTCCTGGTGGAAGAGTTACATTACCCTGCCTATGATTCTCTCAAGTCTCATAGAGTTTGTTCTATTGTTGGACATGACTCATCTCGTTATAGCCACATTTACTCTTACCTGCGTGACCAAGTTGTCCCTACTAATATTTCCCGAAACAAAAAATGGAACCTAATCTGAAATGCATCATGGTATGTCATCATTGCCAATGACCTATTTAGGTGAGGTTTAGATAATAATTTTCTTAGATGTCTAGAAACTAAGGAGTCCCAATGCGCATTATCTGAGGTTCATGAAGGTGTTTGTGGATCTCATTCGAACGGTTTAACTTTAGCATGAAAAATACTAAGGGTTGGCTACTACTAGCCAGACATGGAGAAAGAAGCTATAAAATTTGCTAAAACCTGTGAAAAGTGTCAACTACATGGGCACCTTATCCATGCTCTTGCAAGAGATCTCCTACCCTTTGTGACACACTGGCCCTTTCAACAGTCGGCGTTTGATCTAATTGGCCAAATATATCCTGCATCATCTAATAAACACAAATTTATTATCACTGCCACTGAGTACTTCACTAAGTGGGTAGAAGCGGTTCCACTCATCAAAGCAACCGACAAACAAGTAGCTCTCTTTATTCTTAATTATATCATCTGCAGGTATGGTATACCTTCATCCATTATAACTGACAATGGAGAACAATTCAAGAACGAAGATCTAGACGAACTCTATGAGAAATTTAAAATCAAACAACACTGGTCCTCAGTATATTACCCTCAAGGTAATGGATAAGCAGAGGCATCTAACAAAAACCTACTGACTATTTTGTACAAAACAGTGAACAAATCCGGGAAGGATTGGCATCTACAGCTCAATCCTACATTATGGGCTTATAGAACAAGTATCAGAACACATACTAGGGCTACACCTTTCTCTTTGGTGTATGGGTCTGAAGCAGTATTACCTATTGAAGTAGAAATACCATCTCCAAGAGTTTCCTTGCAAGGTCTTGTTATTGATGAAGACTATAGAATATCTACATTGCAAGAGCTCAAATTACTGGATGAACGTCAGCAAGTGGCATTTGATCATCTCAAAGTGTATCAAAAGAGAATGTCCAGAGGATATAACAAAAAGGTTTGACACTGAGAATTTCAGGTTGGTGACTTAGTTCTAAGAGAAAATCCTGTAAAATCAATAGTTTTGAGACAACAAAGGGAAGTTTGAACCCAACTGGCTGGGTCCCTATATTGTTACTACAGCTTTTGGCTCTGGTGCTTATCAACTCTCAACATCGAAAGGAGAACAACTCCGCAAACTGATCAACACCATCCATTTGAAGAAATTCTTCACCTAAATATTCTCTGCTCCACCAGCTTATATGATGAAAAAGTCTTGAAGAAATCATAAAAATTAGAAAAAGTCTTGAAAAATCCTAAAAATAAGAAAAAGTCCTGAAGAAATCATAAAAATAAAAAGAAGTCTTGAAGAAATTCAAAAAAAAAGGAAAAAAAAGAAAAACAAAAACAAAAGAAAAAAAAGGAAAAAAGAGAGAAAATGCCCTGGTGAAAACCTGGTAAACAGGCACCTTGGTAAAAAAATATATGCATCTCTGCCAAGCAGGTGAAAACTTGGCAAACAGGTACCTCTTATACTCAAGCGCTCCATCTATCAATGCAACGTTGACATTCCTCTTTCATGCATCTTTGCTTTCGCTTGTACATATCTTTTGGTCACTTTCGTGACATCCTGGTTCGTTGGAACCCTCATGACTTGAAACCGATCATTGTCCTAGTCTTAGGGTAATTGACAAGAGCACATTACATGTCCTAAGAAGCATCAACCAATTCAACCTTACGTCAGTGAAACCTGGTCATCCACTCTGAGTCAGTTACCTATCTCCCGACTACTAAAAAGTTTTATCACTGAGTTAACAAGCAAAACAACAAAATGGAAAACAATCACTAAAGAGTTTGAGCTATGCATGAAAATTTTCTTTGTGTGTTGTCTTTTATATTGGTTTTCGATTATTATCCCTCTGAGTAACTCAAGGAAGTCTATTGTGACTAAGAGGAGCAAGGATTGGGGGCATAATATTTTCTTTGTTTTTTGCTTGTAGGAATGATTTAGACGATTTGAAAACATCTAATCAGCTGGGTATTTGTGATAAGAGCCTTCACATTAAGGTGAAATCACCATGCATACCTCAACTCCGCTTATTTGAATGCTACAAGGAGGTTCCCATCATTCCTTTGTTCATTTTGAGGGAATTTCTTTATGATGCAATTCAGGTCCCTACGAAATCTATCCAAGGATATGAACCAAAAAAAAGGGGTCATTGAGGACAAGATAATTAATATTGCACATGAAAAGAAAGGAACTCTACTCTACCCGCTATAATTGTAAAATGTTCAATGATGACAATTAAGGTTTTCAAAATCTAGTGACTAGCTTTAGGTTGCATCTCATTTTGCATCTCATCTTGCATTTCATTTTGCATCTCATGAATTTCGAGTGATTTTGGTATAATAACAATGCTCTCTTTATCTTCTGAATGAGAGTTGGAAGCTTCGTCATTTCTTCTCTAAGTGGTCTCTTTTCATCATTTCTTCGATCGAGTACTTGTGTTTTGAGATGATTAGCTGCATACATAAACATTTAATATAGATTCATACATTTCACTATTACTCATCAACATTCATCTTACTGCATAGAAAAATGACAAATTTACATTACTCATTACTCGGTGCACATTCATTTATTTGCATAAAAAGAAACAAAAATAGACATCTATAATCATTTGCATTACATACATCCATGTTGAAAAGAAATGCATGCATATATAATAAAGCATAAAGAACAACATCTCATTATCAATCAACACAAGTACGCTGAAATCAAATCAAGAACTCATAAATTGGCCGTCCTGAGTCCATTTTTAGGATTGAAATCGAAATCGAAATCTGACATCAATTCTCTCATCAACATTTCATGATGTTGACCACTTAGCGCTTTCATCAACTGCTCATTCTCTTCTTCAATTTGCGCTCAATCTCTTGTCAATCAACACAAAATTTTCAAAAAATCCTCTGAATCAATTTGTGCTCAAACAACTTATCATCGCTAAAAATTGCCTATCATCATGTACCCTCACTATCTTTCGATTTTGCTCCCGAGGGGGCATACTTGTGACCTTACGACCTTACATTCTTCAATGTCGAGAAAATTTTCAAATCTTCATCGAAATTAGAGCAAACATCTTTTTCAACTAAAGAAAATCAATCAAATAAGACCTCATCGCTTTATATCAAGTTGAGATTTCTTGATCATCTAAATCAAATCAATCGCTAGGAGCATATCAGTTTCATCGCTTCACATAAAGTTGATATTGTCTTCGTCTGAATCAATTTCTTAACATTAATCAATTTCATCGCTTTTCATCAAGTTGATTATTCTTTTAAAACTCAATCAAGGGTTTAAAGAGTTTCTTTAATCACACTAAATCTAAGTAGGTGTGCAGTATTCGTTTCTTGATCAAATTGAGCAATTTATCTTCATCGTATCTTGATCAATCAAGTTCAAGATCGATATTTATCATCACTCACTATGTCTAGATCAATCAAGTTCTAGATCAGTAAGATCCGCTTCTTGATCAATCAAGTTCAAGTTCAGTATCTTTTGTTTTCTATCGTTCCTAAGTTCAATCAAGTTCAGGAATGGTATCACTTTAATCAGACTTCATTCAGCTTCATCGCGTCAAATCAAGCTAAACACTTCACTTTTCATATAGTTCATGATCAATCAAGTTCAGAACTAGTATCTCCTAGACATCAAATTTTCACTGAACCAACGCGTTGCTCGCACATTAATTCAAAGAGGGGAAAATGTAATACCCTAAACCATGGGCCCCTAATCTCCACAACATCACCAAGGTCCTAACCAAAGGCAATTAAATCAATCTTGAGCACACAATTAATTTCTTAAATCATCAATGTCAAATGGCAAAATTAATCACTCAATATTAATTAAATATTAATTTAATTAATTAAATCATTCCAAGTAAATCATTTTAAACAATTGTCTTATTTATTTTAATTAAATATCTTTTGCATATTTAATTAAATAAATCAGTTTGCCATCAAATCAAGAAAGATGAATTGGAAATTACGAACACAAATCTTCAAAAATGGAAATAAATCAAAAAAGGAATTAATTGACCAAAAAAGAATTAAAAATTTTGAGAAAATAAATTAATTGGAGATAATCTTGAAAAAAACAAATTAAAAATTGATAAATAATCTCAAAGAAAGCAATTAAAACAATTAAATATTAAAATTGAATGAAATAGAAAATAAATAAGTTTTTTTTTCTTGATTTTATCTTAATTTTAGTTCAATTTCCTTTAAAACTGAAAAAGCATCCAATCACATCAATTCACCTAGATTGTGCTTCCTCTTGGAAAATCTTGACCGCTCATCATCATTTGATATCAGTTGTTGGTTTCTTTCTGAATTTTCTATAAATTTAGGTTCTCATCTCTCATTCAAAAAATCTTGGAGAATGTATTGTTATTATACTGTTTTTGCTCTAGGTTCATTGAGAATATTGCATATTAATTATTTCCGATTGATTAAATCATTTAGCTTAATATTTCTTAAATCTTGTTAGATTAATCTTGCATCCATCTAGCATTAATATCATGCTCATATAGATTAAAATCCTTCGTCTTGGTGTAGTCTAGTCACTGGATTGCTTATACAAACCTGAGAGCAATCTTATACTCGCATCTTTTAGAAGACAATGGGTCAATTTGTTATGGTTTTCATATTCATGCTTATATCTATCTAACCATACATGTAATGACTTAATTGAAGTGTTGTGTATTCCAAATACAGATACAGGTCCACTTTTCACACACACAGTAACATGTCGGCTCAAATCACTAAGAACAACTTCCAAAATGCATAAAATAATGTGTGGTCCTCCAAGAACATCAGACATGACACAAGAAACATAAATCAATGATCCACAAGTCACAAAGATCAACCACAACCAGATCCAACTTCGCTCAACACACTGCCACAATAATAGATAAGAACATATCAATCGAGCCAATACCGAAATCGATAACTCACCGAAAACAAATCCAAATGCCATGAAACTCAAACATGACACATACAACTAACGCAAGGGAATAAACCCAAAACCATAATGGTAAACTCTCAAACACAAATAAATGCCACGATCTCAAGCAATTCCACCAAACAACTGCTCAACTAGTAAGAACTAGAATAGTGCTCTTGCATTAGACTCTCGAGGTTAATTAAAAAGTGAGTCTCGTCACTTGATTTGGTTCGATGATCTATCAGTAGGTACTTGCAACTACCTCAAGGGGTTCGACGATCTGACTGCAACTTCCGGTTGCCTCTCCTCGATGATATATCGGTCCAAACTGCAACTTGACTCAATCGACGATCTGTTCAAGTTTCCACCCACTAACTACCTCAAGCTCAAGCTCTAGGATCAATGATATACCTATGAACCTTTCTTTGCCTCATGTTCGGCGATCTAAACAAGTCCATAGGTTGCCTCAACTTCCTCTTCAACCAATCGATGCATAATCAACACTCTATCCAACAACAGGCTCACAAACTAGCTCTGATACCACTTGATGCAGTCAAGGTACCGAGATCCAATGAAGGACAACCCATCCTTGCAGCCTAATACACACACCATGCAAAATATACTGGTAACTAGTAATACAACACTAGAAATAGCAGAAAGAACAATCGGTAACAACACAAAATACATAACCGGTAAACAATATGAACAATTCTTATTACAGTCTGAAGAATTACAAATGCCACATGTTGGATCGTAGTCCAGGTTACAAACAATACTTACAACACAAATATAAGATCCGCATATCATCTGCACAACAAATCGGCCTCCGAAAATAATCTGTTGATTCTACCCTAATCCGGACCTCAGCCTTCCAGCCTCAGTCCATTGGATCAGAATCTCACCAAATCTACATTTTCGCTTAATCTTTAAACTCTATCTTCGATCTTCGATCTTCTATCTTCTGTCCTCTCAAATGATTCACAGACTTCCATTTATACTGCCAAAAATAATAATAACTTAATCAAGTTGTCCTAGACCAATTGGTTCATGAAACATGTAACGGTAACATGTCATATCAAATCACTAAGAATAACTTCCAAAATGCATAAAACAATGTGCGGTCCTTTGAGAACATCAGACACGGTACAAGAAACATAAATCTATGATCTGCAAGTCACGAAGATTAACCACAACTTGATCCAATTCACTCAACACACTGCTAGAATAACCTATAAGAACATATCAACTGGGCCAATACTCAAATCGATAACTCACTGGAAACAAATCCAAATGCCATGAAGCTCAAACACGACACAGACAATGAACACAAGGGATAAACACAAAACCACTATGGTAAACTCTCAAACATGAAGAAATACCACGATCTCAAGAAATTCCATAAAAAAATGCTCAACCGGTAAGAACTAGACTAGTGCTCTTGCATCACATTAATAGGTTGATCTTTTGGTGCAATGACAACCACACTTGTAACAAGCAGTATTAAAGCTTGGTCACAGGTTCAAACCCCTTGCTTGTACTAGGGGGGATTGTTGCAAGGTATGCGCCCTTGGTCTCCTTGTGTTGTGCAACATAACGCTTGGGTTTTTGACATGGCTTAACCACATCTTGTGGATTCTATAATTCTAGTGGTTGTATCAGGCATTAACATGTTGATCTTTTGGTGCAACGACAACCACACTTGTAACAAGAAATTGCTCTCTCCTTTCCTATATCTTTTAAAGGATTGTTCTTTGGGTTTATAACCATCTTGTCAATGAATTTTATTTATTTGTTTTTGGAAATGGAAATGATGTATTTTTATATCTTTCAATTATTTCTAAATCATATTTTGAGTTGGCATGCCTTCTCTGAATGGAGTTTTTAAGTGGCTGTTTTTAGAGTTTTGTGTCTTGAAATTTATTTATAAGTCTTGGGGTCAAGAGGAAGGGTTTTATGTGATGAAATTACACCCCTCTCAAATTGGTATTCACCCGATTTCACCTCTAGGGCATGATTGATGCCCATTTAGAGCCCTCAAGTAGCCCTTTCCCAACTGCACAAGAACTATCTCAAATGCGTAGTTACAATGAAAAAATGCACAAAAATAAGTGTCATATGTGTAGAAAGAAGTGTAATATGCACAAAAATAAGTTTCATATGTGCATCTTTAGGTGTCAATTACAAAAGTTCTGGGTTTAGCCTTTGTTTGGCCTTGTTTTTTGTTTGTAGGCTCCCATGTGTAATAACCCACCATAATTAACTCAACAAAATTGGCCATTCTTTTTTTTTGTTTAATTTAATCATTGTGTTTGATTCAATCGCATACTCTGGGCATCCATCCATCTAGATTAGCCATTCATCCATCCAGGATGAGCATCTAACCATACGGGTTAGGCATCTGTCCATATGGGACATAAGATTCCATCTATCCAATACGAGATAGACATCTACCCATACGAGACATAAGATTCCATCTATCCAATATGGGATAGGCATCTACCCATACGGGACATAAGATTCCATCTATCCAATACGGGATAGGCATCTACCCATACGGGGTAGGCATCTATCCAATCAGGATAGGAGGTGCTCTGGCTAGAGATTTAGACTCATCGTGACCATTCGGGTCCTGAGCCACTCACTAAGTACTACACTCTTCTAACAAAAGTGCACCGAGGTCTCTGTCCTTAGGAGTAATTAAATAACATAATACAAGCTTGAATTCTACCTCAGAATTTGGCTTAAAGCCTCGAGAAGTCAAGCGAATCCATATGGGATTCCTTCCGAGTATGCATTGAATTACTTTTTCCATTTTAATTATCTTTCAAATTAGGATTCTATTCAATCCTTCTATACCAAGCCTAGACCCCACCCACGAACACCTGAGTACGAGGGACAACTCCGTCCCAAGACTGCCTACATACCCGCTTCGGTACGGAATCAAGGCGTAAAGTATGTAGTTCTATTTTCTACTCTATGGTTTGATGTAAATTGATTAGTGGGTACGCAACCCTTTCTAGGGTCAATGTCCTAGACAGTTTCTCTGTGGTTGCTACCCATGGTGGTAGCACTTAAACAAAGGCTCAAGATGGCCTATTGTTTGTGGCCTAACAACTGCATCCTAACACCTATCATGGGCGTCACCCTTGACCAAATTGTCAATCACCAATATCTCTTCAAGATAAAAATCAATTTCATAAAAGCATTTCATTCAATCAACCCTAACAGGGGTTTACTATGGTTTAACTCAACGGATGTAAAGTCATTTAAGAATTATCTTATTAGATTATCAATCCAAGGGGGATTACCCGCCCCTTGGATTTTAACTTCCAAGTGTCCCTTATTACTCCCCGATGATTTATAGGGACAATGCCATAGACGTCGTTGATTTAGCTTTATTAGGCGTTAAGTGCAGTAGTTCAACACGACGACATTACCCGTAAGCGTGACCCAGAGGCACCGTATATACTGAACGCTACTAGGTTCTGGTTTCCATCTTCCTTTATTTAGTTTTCTAACTAAGAGCTATGAAAACATCATACTTGAAAACAATTACTAATTGAACGTGCATAATTTTAATTAATTGAAATAACTACTTGATGAATCACGTAGAATAAAAAAAAACATAACTAAATTATTTATTATTCAAAACTTGAAATATAACTTGCATGACAATGATCATTATGAAACTTGCATATTAATAATTACATGTGTAACTTGCATAGAGATGAAAATGTCAATAAATGCAATTAATGGTATAAGTAATTTGCATGATTCAAGAATAGCGTAATTTGCATGCAAAATTAAGCAATGTAGTATTCCTATTATAGGAATAATTAATTATGGTCATAGGCCCCAAAAAATAGCGATTAGTTTAGACATTTGGTTCGGTTTTGGATTAAATCACAATATCATAACTTAGTTGTTTTAAATGCATCTGAAAATTATTGACCAGGTAACTAAATAAATCTCCAATGGGTTGGGAGATTTCAATTATACCCATACATTTAAACATTACAAACTCACTACACAATGATCCTAATTACTTATAAGTTTTACTAATTTAAAATTAAATCTTAAAATTTTATTTCCTATAATAATTAAACTTAAATTTTACTAAGCAAATATAACCATTTTTTTTTTAAATTTGTAAATTAATAGCAAAGGCACAGGGGTTATTTTTGTTTAAAGTAATGGGGATTGGGAAGGGGCCCACGGGTCCCATCATCACTGCGGGCACAGGCCCGCAGTGATGAGGGGACCGCCGTGGTCCCCCCCACTACCCTGTGGCCACTGCTATAGCAATGACTACAGGTTAGTGGAGGGTACCACGGGGTACCCCTAACCTGCAGCCTTAACTCCACCCGTCCCTTCCTGCAACGGTCTGACATTCCATGCAGAGTACTGTTTCATGCACCGAAACAAATAAAATTTACTTTGCATAAATTTATTAATACTTTATATATATTTTTATAGTTTCATTCCAGAATATTAAATTGTATAAAAGGAGAATACATAAATAGGTATGTGTATAAGAGGAAAAATATTAATGCAAGAGTGAGAAATTTAATCCCAAGGACGAAAATATAATAGTGAAATAGAGAAATAATTTGCTCAGCGGTGCACAAATTATCAAGAAGTAGGTAGATGTTTGCTGAGAAATACAAAGCTCACCCAGAGGGATTTATGTTATGTTTTTCAATCTAAAATTCATAGAGACAGACTTATATTTCACTTCCTCAGAGAATAATGGATACACTGAGATTTATATTTTGTTATTAGACGTCTTCTATTTATAGAGAAGTTAACTCATTCATACTAGAGAATTTGATTCATTCACAACAAGAAAATGAACAAGATTTTATTCATCGAATTTAATTCACAACCTGCATCTCAAACAAGGTTGTCTTAAATTAATCTAATTCACAGCAAGGAGTCAAAAATGGATTTTATTCATCAAAACTAATTCACAACATGTATCTAAATAAGATGTTATTAAATTAATCCAATTTACAGCAAGGAATTGAAAACAAGATTTTATTCATCAAAACTAATTAACAGTATGTATCTAAAACAAGATGTTATTAAATTAATCTAATTTACAGCAAGGAATTAAAAACAAGATAAATCTAATTCTCAACAAGGAGTTGAAACAAGATTGATCTAATCTAATTTTCAGCAATGAATTGAACCAAGATTGATCTAATCTAATTCACAGCAAGAATAAGATGCATGACTCAAGTAAAATAAAATAAACTAAATTAAAAGAACTTGGATACTTGCAACTTGATGTAGAATCCCTTATGAATTCTTCAATTAGCCTCCCTTGATCCTTCCAAGCTTGAAAAATTTCTCCAAAACAACCTTAGCTATTCTCCAAAAATAAAATATGACTACCAAAGCAATTACTTGAGAAAAGAATTTTTTCAAAGAATAACCCACTCCCATTTTTGAAAACTTCCATTCGTTATATAGGAAAAATCCCTTCATTCCACTATCTAGAAAATTAAATTAAAAAGGAGATTCTTTTCCAATATTGGACTCATGCAAATTGATTAAACTTAGTGGGGGAGTTACATGCAAGGTGGTGGAGATTCCTCTAGAAGCTTCTTATTCTTCCTACAACATGTGCCATAATTGGGAGTGGAAAATAAATAAATAAAAATAATGTCTTTTGAATTATATTCTCCAAGTGTGTGTGTGTGTATTATTATTCTTTTATAACATTTATTCAATCATTTAAATAGCTTAACCAAAAAATATAATAGAATTGTATTTAAATCAAAAAGTGATAAAGGAGGGTTGTGACACCCTATGGGTTCTAGAGGCTTGGGTTGAGTTTGTGCTATGATATATCTATGTTTGGGGGTTTTTATGGCCTGATTTGATTTTATTAATGTTTTAATATGTTCAGATATGCTTGGTTGTTAAGAGATCTAGTTGTTAATGCTTTTGGAAGTGGACTCATTGATGCATCTTGATGGATAAGGCCTAGCGTAGCTTTGTGTATGATATTCAATTTTGATTCTTGATTATGGACTTACATATGATTATTATGAGTTATATATGCTATGGATTATTATCATTACTTGGATATAAACCTAGGTTAGAGGTGTGTAGATGCAAATTAGGGAGAGTGGCTCACAATTGGGCACCGGGGCCTTAAAGTGGCTACTAGGGAAACCCATTTTGAGTTTCATAATCAAGTGATAACCTAATTAATAAACTGGGAGGGAAAAAGAACATTAAAAATATAATGGTGATGCCTTTCCCATAGCCTTAAGTTCTTGTACAGACTAAGAATGGGAGTGGGAAGGCCTATTCATCCTAGAACGTTGATCTAGCATGATCGAACCTCCTTGTCTCCATGAAAGGATTGTTTGGTTTTGCATGGGCTGTCAAATGGGTGTTGGGGCCTAGAGATGATTCTAGGGAAATTGATGTTGAGTCAATGTGATGACACTCTTTCCTATTTGTATCCTAGAATCCTATCTTATGTGGTTGTGTATAGAAGCATTTGGTTGAACCTTGTGATCTATCTTATTTGTCCATGTATATATCCTATTTCCTTTGGATGTTAGTGTTGTTGGCCTAGTTTTGATTGTGTGTGTGGGGTCTTGTGTCTATCTCCTCAGCATGGTGGGGTGAACCACATGGTATTTTGGTTGTTGCCAACCTCCATTAGGGACCAATGGACTTGTTCATGTACTTTGGATGGATCTTATCATCTACTTTCTAGTACTCCTTATTCTTGATGCAAATTATTTAGTTATTGTAATAGCATATCTCATGTATCATTATGAAGAAATGTAATTGTAATTATTGTTATTGTTTTGGACACTCAATATGGAGGATGATGTAAATTATATTAATGTAATTTATATTCATGTAATCCTAGAGTAGAATTTAAGTAGTTCAGTTTTGGTACCGACTAATCCTATGTGGATGGATGATATAACATATGTTATGCAAAAAGGTTATCATAGGAACACTTGATTTGGTGTTTAAAATAAACTTAGTGGTGGTTTTAGTTGTTCGTGTTTTATGTAATGTTATCATTATCTCAGTTATGTTTTAAGTATCTTAAATCATGTATAGGAGTGTTGCATAGTAGCAACATTAGGGAACTTGTAAGAGGACATAGTTTTCTATGCATGTTTATCTTTTTCTTGTGAATTTATAATGATTAGCTAAAAGATGAGTTTATGATTTTAATGTGTTTTGTTTAAATTTTTTTTTATTGCTATGCTATTTCAGTTGGTTAGTTGTTATTCCTTTGGGGTTCCTCAGCGAGACATTACACATAAACTCTTAGAATAATTTATTTAGTTCTTAGCAACTTGTATTGCCTAATTACAGTGTGCATGCATTACATTCTAGGTGTATCTATCTATTTTAAATATTTTATCTAGCTTCCAATTTTTTTGGGCTTTAAATCAACCTATTTTTCTATGTTACTCCACTTTCTATTTATTTCCTTGAAAGGTTGCAATATAGATAATTTATTAGGATATTATTTCTAAACATCCATGGAATTTTTAGAGGTATTTTATACCTAGGAATAAGTTGTTACTTAGGAATAGATTGTCCTATTGGTTGCAACCCCTAATTCCATAGATACCATGAGCTCAAAATTTGATAAAATTCAGTTTGGTAGCTCCCTATAAGGTTCTAATTCTATATTCAGTGGTTATGATGATCTATATGAGAAAATGTTTCAATCACTTTTCTATTTTCCTTTCATTTCCAAGTTTAAGTTTGAGTTTCTAGTTTATAACTTGTTTACATCATATTTGTTATTAGGTTATCAATCCCAACTCTAGTGATTGTCAACTAGTGTTAGTCTAGCTGGATATATTCTTAGGAAGCACTAATTTACATTTTATTTACATGCATAATCACATTATAAGATAAATTAAATTAAGATTATGTTTAGGTTCTTTCATTTGGTGAACAACTATTTGAATTACATTTCTACTTCTATTCATGCATGAGTAGCTTATAATTGCATCAATTTTCTCATGTTTATTTCTTTGTTTTTTTATGTCCTCTTATTCCTTTTTCTTCCTTAAATATCTCTTTCATTGATCCTGAATTATTCTCTAAGTTTATATTTTCTTGTCCCTTTTTTCTATAGGACTTCCTTATCTTATTTAGGTTACAAATTTCTCCTCTATCAATTGAAATTATTTAAATATTATTCTCCCATTATCTCATTTTTATGATACTCCCTAGTGCCTATCCTAGAGCATTAGACACTCTTATATCCTTTAATTATATTTTTTATTACACACCTCTTCATTGTGATATAGATGATAACATGGGTTCTAAATTTCCCATCCTACCCTTTTCTTCTCATCCTATTAAAAAACTTATCATCTATAGACCATGATACCCCTCCCATTTCTTCGAACCCTATTCCATCATTCATAGACAAATTCCCTAATAATAATCCTAAAGAATCCATACCATTATTGTTTCTCATTTTACTCCCTCACCGAAAGAATCTTATACTTTACTTGACAATATATAATTTTATACTTTTAGTGATTCTTTTAGTGAGGACATGTTGAACACAACAGATGCTGAGCGAGGGGGTGAATCAACTTAACTAAAAATTATAGACTACAATCTTGCATCAATGATTTAAGTGAAGACATCATAAAATCATACATACCAATCACACATGAACACCAAAATTTATACGTGGAAAACCCAAATTGGGAAAAACCATGGTGAGTGATAACTCATAGAAATAATCCACTATATAAAAATGATTTACAAAAGAGGGATCTCATTGCTTCGGACTTGCAGATTAAGGATAACTACTCATGGGGCAAGATATAATAAGAGGATGTGTGCACTGATGCTAACTACTGTTGGTCCTAAATAATGGACAAATAATTGGGTACTACACCATAACTTAGAGACATTAATTCTTCATTGAGTAGCTATCAGATTCCATCATTAAGATTCATTTATTTTATCAACCCAGGGATGTTTAACTTGAAATTGGACAACAAAGTTTAGGCACTAAGAGCTTTTATGTAGTACCCCTCCTCATTTGAACTTATTAGACTCATATTTTGCTATTGTTTATTTTCAGTGGATACATTACCATTATGTGGTATTCAGACATATATGACTTTATTTCATGCTTTATCTGAATATGAGATGCATAATTTATTTGTAGTATTTCAATACTTATGATTTGTGGTATTCTATGGATAATTGCTATGTACTAATACTTTACAAAACCTATGTGATGTAAAATTGTATGTTGAGTGTCTATGAGTGTGTTGGATGTGAGGGGACAATTTTCCTTCACTCACTCCAGTGAGACAGGGAACGTCGCAATTCTCCTTCATCGGTGTGTATGTTGTGTTTCCTATATTGTATATATGCATGTGTGGTTTGGTGATGCAGGATATTGCAGGTACAAGTATCGGGTAGGTACGAGGTATCGTCTTCACCTGGCTTCACAGGTCTGAGCGTGCCTTACATTTGTTCGATGGAAGTGGAGGAGGTAGTAGTTGACCCTATTTTACCCTGTTACACTCTTGTGAGTGTCATCAATTGGTCGTCCTGTCAATTTGTTCGGCCTTCGTGTATTGTCATTTGACTTTTTCTGAGTCTTTGCTTGAGATTTTCTCAGTTGTGTGTTTAGTGGATTTAATTAATTAATTAAATTTATGGAGTTATCTCATAGTTGGTATTTTTGAATTATGTATTTTATGCATTGAGGTTTTAAATTTAATTAATTAAAAGAAATTATTAAATTAGGTTGCAAGTTGCATTGTATTAGAAATATATCTTATTTAAATTTTAGTGAAAAATAAATTAGATTTATTTCATTTATTGTTTCCTAGAATTTTAAATAATAAATGAATAAAAGAACAAATTGGAATTAAAGTATTGCTTTATTTCTTTTTTAGAAAATTAATTATTTAGCATGAGAAAAGAAAAGAAAAGAAAAAAAAAGAAAGGAATTAGGATTTTCACATATTCATTTTAATTATCTTTTTGGTGGGAATTAGAAAAGAAAAGAAAAGAAAATTTATTTTTATTAATAATAAAATATTAGGTTTTGAAAAATAATGTCCAAACCTAAAAGTTTAGGTTAAATGGTTTATATCTTTTTCTTTTTGAGGAGTTCACAGGAAGGAGGCGGCTGTGCATGAAAGGAATTTTAAAAAAATTTCTGGAGTGCTTGTTCTTGAGAAGGTGAAGATTTTGGAGTTGTTGGGAAGGAGGCTCGTACTTTAGGATTTGGAAGCTTGTTGAAGGATAGAATCTCTGCAACAAAGATCTTCCAGGAAAGCTTCCAAGGTTGGAGAGCTTCTGCTTATTTCTTTCTAATTTGTTTTCATTAGATTAATAAATTTATTTCTCTCTCTATAGATTTGTGTTTTAAAAAAAAAAAATGTTTGGTTTTTCCAGTGCTGGCAAAATTTTGCCAGGATTTCCTCCTATGCTTCTAGCCTTTGCATTGCTCCTGGTAGATTTGTTGGAATGAAATTAAGAAAAAAGAGTTATATTCTTTTCCCCTTTCTTGTGGTTCTTAAATTTATTGAAATATTCAACCGATATGGCTTGTGAAAGAAAATTGTTTGGTTGGAGTTTTTCTTTTTCAATCTCTGGGTTGGGAGTAGTCGGGCATATGTTTTTGCCATAGATTAATTTATGGCATATAGTTTTAATTGTGGTTTTGCTTTTTAAAAAAAAAATTGTATTTTCCTTGTTGTGAAATTTGTTTTAGACTCTGTTCTCAAAGTGGGGAAAACAAAGATTTTAATAGTCTCTGGAAAATATTTACTTGACAAATTTTACTTAAAAAAAAAAAATTAAAAAAAAAATTATTGAAAAACTAGGGGGGTTTGGTAGCATGATACCGCATGTGGTAGTAATTCTACCGATGGTAGCAAAGCCATCGTATGGTAGTAGTGCTACCATATGGCGGCATGCTGCCCTATGGTAGCAAAGCTAGCAGACAATTTGAATTTGCCTTTATTTTTTTGTTTTCAACATAGGGTGTTGGTAATATATATATATATATATATATATATATATATATATATATATATATATATATATATATATATATATATATATAATTTATTTATTTATTTATATATATAATTTATTTATTTATTTATATATATAATTTATTTATTTATTTATTTATTTGTATGACTATATAAACATAGATTCATTAAAAGCATTTTTAATATGCTTTGGGTTAAATGTACTTTCTTGTAATTTTTTTAATGTGGAATTTGGGAATTACAGTTTCTATTAATTTGTAGATGCTAGTTTTTGGAAAGTAAATCTTCAAATTTAGTATGTAAATTTTATTATTGAAAATTAAATATTCTTTTAGTGTATGTATTTCAAGTATGATTTAATTACATGGTTTATATTCTAAATTTTTTTAAAAATCTAGGATATGGAAACCTATTTAATTGGAATATTTGGATATTGTTCTAAAAAATATGACTAGGGGAAAATTAGTTCAATGTGATAAATTTAGCTTTTATACAATGGCAACTTGGAATTTCCTTTATGATGGAGTGTATTATCTTATTTTTTGAAATAACTTTAATTGCAAGTTATTTATGCTTTTGGTTGTTTTTATGAAAAGAATATTTGTTTTAGAATCTTAGTGTTAATGATATTTTCAGTCATGCGTTATTTCGTTGCAATTTTGGTTAAGTTGTCATCATGTCATATATGGATATACCCCTTGGTCAGATGTTGTTGTGTAAACATGTCGGTGTGAGCCATAGTGTGTTCTGTTCCTTATGGTCAATCCTGGTTTATTGATAGTGTACCTTTCACCTATTATTTGGTTAGGATTAGTCATGGCTGTCAGTTTCGCCATAGTGTTCTCATAGATAGTGACCTTTCCTACTAGTGTCGTATGAGAGAGAGTGGCTTTCGAGCGGGGGCCACACCCAAAGTGGATGGCAGGATAACCCTTTGAAAGTTAGTTAAGAAGAGATAACCTAATAATTTATTTGGGGGTGGGTAGCTAAAATATTAATTAAGATAATGTGCCTCGCACATGGTTGAGTGCTTGTATAGGCTCAGGATGTGGTGAGAAGGCATGGAATGTTAAACCTACCACCTTGTCTTCGCGAAAGGATTGGTAGGGTCTGTATGATGCTTAGATGGAGCTGAGGGTTTGGGAGAGGTTACCAGGATAACCCAAGATGGGGGTCGGGACCTATGGAGGCCTACCTAGGGTAACCACCTTAAGCCATGCGATGACACTCTCTCCTTAGAGTCACTAGTATTTATGAGTTGAGTTACATGGATTTGTGGAATCATGTTGTACTGTCATATTCTATCTTACTTTACTTGCTTGAGGGTCTTCTACTATCTCCCAGCACGGTGGGGTGGTTCCCTTTCGGAATCGCATGGTCAGGTGGTAGTGCCACTTCCCATCGGATGTTCTGGATTGTATCTTCATGCGAGGAAAGGTTTCACTGGTGTTTCTTGGTTTGTGGTTCATGTACCAGCTCTTGTTCATGATCATTGTTCAGTTGAGACCATGTGGTCATTATATCAAACAATTATGTAACCTTGACATTGTAACTTTGTAATCTGTGGTATTATTGGCAACCATGTATTTTTGGATATTGTAATATTTGATCATTGGAATGTATGTTAATTCAATTGGGTTGATTCTTATGTATAAATGATTTATGGATAAATATATGCATTTGATTACTTTAATTCTTTCATTATGGAATTTAGATGTATGTGTAGGATTTATCTTAAGCATTTAATTTTCCTAATTAAATGAACAATTGGATTAACCATGGTGTTAATATAATTTGCAAAGTAACCTTCATTGGTAACCCTTAGTAAATCTTGTGTTAGACTTTTGTTGTGTTATTAAGCTGTACAATAAAGATAAACATAACTTTTTCAACAACTCCCTTCTCAAGAAAAACAAAGAGAATTTATAGAATGACTAGACTTTATACCCTAATAGCCACTCCACTCCTAATGTTTAGGAGGAGGGATTTTATTCAAACATAAAAGAAAAGGAGACTAAAACAGAGTAGAACTCTATTTTGAACTTGTTTGCATCAGACACGACAAATAAATGGAAGAGTAACTGCTCCTTGACTTTTCTTTCAAGTGACACTAATAGCTGGTGACCGCATCATAATAGTCTTGACCTCTTCTTTCTTTGTTGTCCAGGACTCTTTCAAAGTTCTACCTCATCTTGTTGTTCCCCTTTGATCCCATCTTAGAAACATTGAACTCTTTCAACTAGCTACATCACTAAGGTTAATAGACTAAAAAATTTACACATTCATGGTTATTTAAAATACAACATTTAATATCATCCAAAGATAACTTGATATACTTATTATTTCATTCATTAAATTGTTATAGAATCACCATAAGAGGTTTAGGATATAAATAATATATTCAACATTATGACTCAAAAAGACACTATCACAAAGCATATGTTCCTAGGAATATTAAAACAAAGTCTTAAAACATCATGAAATGTTGGAAATAAAGATGCATAAAACAAGTCTTATCAATTACAACATGAAAAGATATAGTTTCATAATTAATAGAAAAAGAACTGCATAAACAAAAGCATATCTATATGCTAATCATAATTTCTATTAAAGCACAAATTATAACATTACTAAAATATCAAGACCCCAAACCTCCAACACTACTCTTATATCAACTATATCCTCTATAGTACAATCTCTTTTGATGTGGCTACATCAATCACATTATCATCCTTACATCAAGTTGTACATGAATTCACCATCGCATTCACATACACTCTCTTCCCTATTTTTCTTTTCGAATCATCATATATATACCAATCTATAACAAAAATAATCTCACCAAGTCAACTAAAATAAATATTGTAATGTGTGTACATATTTATGACCCAAGATATATAACCAGACCAAAATATAAAACATATAGAACATAATCCAGACCTAAACAAACAACACTGAACCAAAAGAATAATTCATCCACAATCACCAGACCAAAAATATAGGTTACATCTAATTCCGATAGCATAACCTGAAAACATGTACCAATCATATTATCTCTCAATTGTGAAAGTTTGGATTGAAACAAACAACACTCGAACCACAAAATAAAGCTTCCAGCTAAAATCAATTGGATCAACTACCAACACAAACTGGTTACAACCAAATCATAGAATCAATCCATATCATAACTACAAATACTTCAACATTGTAGCCACCTCTACTAATGTTTGAACTAGAATTCATCTGGATCACACTCTTTGACATCAATGACAACCAAGCATATATTTGTAACAATCCCCCCCTTTGTCATTGAGGGCAAACAAAAAAAATGTTTACCTCAAAACTCCCCCTAATTGAAGAATCACCATATAGTGTAATACTCTTTCATATTCTAGTATTCTCCTTCCAAAGAAATTATATAAATATTTTCCAATATTCTTCTCCCCCTTTTCCATCAAAGACAAAGGCCAAACCAAAGAAACATAACACAAAATCATTAAGAATTACCTAGCCAAATATCTTTGAACTGTTTCTTCAACCTAGTTACAAACACATTCCAAGAACAAGTAGCAACAATAAGAATCATGCTTTGAAATTCACAGTCAATACACTTGTTCACTGCATCATCAAAATAATTTATGTTTTTAGAATCTTTCTCAACATTCTATGCATCAACTAATACTCTTGAATAAGAATAAAGTTTCAATTCTATGTCAACTTGCAACTCTCCAAACATCCTCATGTAATTATCTTTTTGACTCCTCAGAGCTAATTGATCATGCAATTCCCGAGATTTATCTATTTCTTCACCATAAACATTTGTAGAGACTTTATAATCCTTAGACATTTCCACTAAATGGGACTCAATTCAATCAATTTCATCCTTCAACTTCTATGTGGTAGCAGACCACCTCAAACTGAATTTGTACAACATTTCATCTATCTCCATAGATTTCTTGAAATTTATTAAATTTAGGATTAGCACATGATGTTATTTCTTAAATTTTTCTATCATCTTTTCTTGTAAGTTAGCTTCAATAAATTCTTCCTTTGAACCACTATCATCATTTTCAGCCATTCTCTCTACAAGTATCTCCACAAGCTCCTCTAGAAGAAGGTTAGCAATATTATTAGCAACCAAATTATTCTAAACCAAGTACTTCACAAATGCTTTTTCAATGACATCTTTCTCATAAGAAACATGGTTGTGATACAAATTACCAACAACATGCACTCCACCAAGCTTCCTGATCATTTCAAGCACCTTCTTTTCAGTAAATTTATCATTGTCAGTTACTTAATCATGACCTTTCTCCTCCTCTTCTGCTTCCTCACTCTGAGAAAATTTCTATTCTCCTTCTTTTCCTCTTCTTCATCATCACTATCAATTTTAAATGGTTTAATGTCCTTCTCTAGAACCATCTTCGCACTCTTTTGAATTTTAGAACTAGAGACATAACCCTCTGTAGATAGATTCCTTGATTTATTTGCTCTTTTCTAAAGCTTCATTACTCCAAACCTTCCTATAATCTCTTGTTTTGTTCCAAACCTTTCTACATTTGGATCCTTCAACATTTTCAGTTGTTTTTCTGCTAAGCTCATACATTCATCTTCAGAAACCTCATAGGGCAAGGAATTTACCCAAGAAACTCTCAGAACCACAACTTCCAAAAAATAATTATCTTTGTCTACTAAAAATACAATATCATTTCCATACCAATCCATAACCTTAGGAGGAATCCAATTCCTCAAAATCAAATCATCCCTGAGCTTCTCAAATAAATTTCTACACAATTTTAAACTATCATCCAATTCATCTAAATAATCTTTAATCTGTGATCCAACAGTCATGTCATTTCTCCATGCAATATTTTTACACTAGGAAACACATTAAAAAAATAGAAAGCTAAATAGATAATCAAAGAGACATACCATAATGGATACATCTCATTCTTTGTCATTTTGATGTTGTTGAACAATTTCCACTGTACAATATCACACAGACCATATTCTGCATTCTCCTTAACCATCTGATAAGTGACGTGCACTCTAGTGGACACACAAGAACCCTCTTTGTTCCTGCAATAGAATTTATAAGATATCCCCATTTTCACATACCTAACATCCACATCCCTAATAGTATCAATCTTTAATGATCTTCCATTTATAATTACCCTGATCAAATGATTCACTTCAACATTCTTTATAGATTTTAGCATAAGTACTTCACTGGTCATGCACAACCCTATTACAATTTATAGCACCTCCTTTGAAATCAAATACGATTTATCAAGAGAGATAAATTCATATCAATTTTGGTGAGAACAATTTTTATAAATTCTTCATCATTAATCATCGAAAAACTTCCAAGTATCCAAACCCTTGTGCCCTAGGTTGCCAAATTCACTCTTCAACCTTTGCGAATTGTTAGCCAAATAATTTTTCCTGAAATCCCTAATCTTCTCATGATCATGTTGTTATGTATTAACATAAATGTATTGAGTTTTTTTTTCTTTATGAATAACATGATCATCGACACTAAAAAATGCTCCAACTAAATCTACATCCACTGGAATGAAAGGTTTCAATTCATATTCAGGATTGGGTCTATCATTGATACTTACAATTTTTGCCATTCTATCAAATTATAGTTTTGCAATCCTTTTCTCACACTTCTAATTGAACTTTCTCCTTCGCTCTTCTTCAATTCCAAAATCATAAGTACACAAATGATTGTAATCACAAAAATGAATGCTCACAAGCTAGGTTTTCAAATGTTGATACATTGTTTGCCAAACCATCAAAAATCATATCTAGACAACAAGATATGCTCAGAACCTATGGAAAATCATTACACACATTTTTCATGTTGAGAGGAAAATCAACATTAAACCAAGAGAGGTCGAAAGGTGTTTTCATTAAGGCTCCCCCTCAGACCCAGTTGTCTAAGTCAATTACTGGAAGAGGGAACTGCATCCATAGCGGATGTTGAACCACCTTCAACATATTCTTCAATATTCTCTTCTAATTTCTTCACCCACAAAAACTTTCCTTTTCTTCTAGAGTCTAGGACCAACAATATTTCCTTTACTACTTTTACAAAATTTTACAATATGCCCAACAACACTACAATTATAGCATACTAGACTATCCTACATTACACTCTCGTTCTCATTTCTACTAAAGTTGTTATTCATCTTGCATTCAAGGGCTTTGTGTGATAGTTCTGATACTTAATATAAGTACAGATTCGATAGCCAACAAGATGAGAGGGGGGGGTGAATCATACAAACTTAATCATCAATGAAAACATCAGATTCAACCTCGGTAACATATATCAGTCATAGAATACAAACCGTCAAACATACAAACTCAAAAGCATATGAACAATATAAACCTCATAACACCAGATTTAACGTGGAAACCCAAAAAGGGAAAAACCACTGTGGGATTTTGGACCCACTAAGAAATATACTCTTCTAGAGTATGCTTGGTTAAAAGACAATCTTGTTAAAGATTACAAAACACATTGCTAGATGTGACCCGGTTAAGGGATTTCCCTCAGATCTGTTAGGATCTTCACTTTGTTAGAAGTGACCTTGTCAAAGGATTTCAAACACTCATTTAGAATGTCACCTTGTTAGGGTATTTACTTATAAGACTGTTAAGTCCACTTGGTTAAGAGATCTCCTGTTACTTTCACAAGCTAACAGTAATACAATCTATCTGCAACTTTACATCTAAAATGCTAAAGCAGATTCTTATTTATTCAACACAATCTAGACATAGAACTAATCTTGTCTATCTGTTGGGCATCAATACTCTGTTATTTCAATAGGTCTTCAAGCTTCTGTGCTCGGTGATCACTATGTAGCATCCCTGTGCATACACTTGCCCGCATCCACTATTTATCAGCAGTTCCTTATTTATAAACAATCATCTAACTGCTTAATCTCCTTGATCACATTTCCCATGATCAATCATAGCCATCAGATCTTCAATCTTGTCCAGGTTCATTGTATCTTACGATCTGAAAAACATTTTACCCTGCCTCGGAACTTGCACAATCATCTTGGAACTTGTGTTAGGGTAATGCGGTTCAATCTGAGCTGTAGATCTTCTTATTGACTTTCCATTGCCTTAGATTTGTTAACAGACTTCTTCCACGACTTGCCAATCATTGATCCACTCCAGCTCATCAGCTTCTTTCATTAAATATCACATGTAAACATTTAATGCATTCTGTTATAGCTCGGTTACAACTCGGTGAATACTAAACTTTACTCGGTAGACATTCTGTCTTCATTAACCAACTGCGATAACCTTAGGGTTTACTGACTAGGTTCTTTGCCTGATAACATAGTGTAGTATTAACCTTTACATTTTACAACATATGTATGATGTTAAAACAATCTAAAACATCAAGATCTCATCATTTTCTGACTCGGTAGAGTTGCCCATTGAATAACTTATCCCTTTATTCATCATATTCTTTCCTGTGTCTTTACCAACTTCTTTATAATCTTCATATCATATTTCTTAAGATATGACAACATCATACTGAATTAGAAAATCAATTTCTTGACATCAATGACAAAATAATAATAGCAAGACAGTAAAACATCTTTAATCAGTTATGTCCATAATCATCAACAACCTTCTCAATATCCTTGCTATATTGCCAACATTGTGCCCATATCTATTACAGACATGACATTTCTATTCACATTTATTCTTCTTCTACATTCACTAGCCTTTTGTCTAAAATTGTTGTAATAATGACAATTTCCATTGAAAGAAAATCCTTTTCTAGTTTCTACATTCATTTTCTTTTTTCCCTAATGTATTACATGAAAAATTATTTCCTCTTAAAGATAAATACCTAGAAAAGATAGGAAGAGGTTTCTAGTTCATCATAGAAATCCTAAAATTCTGGTTAGGCATGATATTCTTCTTATCTTTAGTAGCATTTTCATTTCTTTTCCCTTTTCTTCTTTTATTTTCAAACATTCACCAGACTCATCTTGAAACTGCAAGATAGATTCTCACATTTCTTTTCCATCTTTCAGACTTAAAGTCATTTCTAATCTGATCTTTATATCATCTTTGAGTTCCTTTTTTATATTTGTCTCTACTTCTAACTTCAAACATTATGTAGTCTTCTCATTTATCTTTGTTTCATATTCATCAATATCCTTCTTTCCTTTGTCCATTAAACCCCTTAAGGAAAAAATATTCTCAACTGCATTCTTCTATTTGTCTCTGCACACATTCAAATCAGCCAAGATAAATATCAACTCTCCTTTCATATCAACAACTCCTTCAACATCATCCCAATCACCTTGTTTTAAACCATCCATATCATTTATTTATGCTTACTCAAGAGGAATCTAGCTCTGATACCAATTGTTGAACACATTAGATACTAAGAGGGGGGTGTGTTGGGATCCAAGAACACTGAGAGGGGGGGAACCATTTTTTTGTATTTTAACCTTATTAACATAACTTAGCAACCAGTAAACATAAAAGTAGATAACAATAAGTAATAATGCAACCACACATATGAACACCATAATACCACATATTTATATGCGAAAAAACTCAATGAAGAAAAATGATAGTGGGATTGGAGACCCACAATATCTATCCACTGATCAGATGAATAAATATTACAATAAGGGGCCTACACATTGAGGAAGGCGAATAACCTAGAGCATATTGCTCATCACAAAAGGAGTCTCACTGACTACATAAAACATCAAACTACAATCTGGAATGAAGATTGAACTACTGGAATAACATCTCCTATGCCTAAGTACAGTTCTGGTTTAAGCTCAATACCAGAGGTCAAAAACCTCTTAAATAAACCCAACTCGATCACCTATGATGACTAAATCCTCTGCATATGATTACAAATTTATTTGCGCATAGATAATTGCATAACCATGATCACATGCCATGATCTACAAAGAGATCTTACATCATATTTATACCAACCCAGGACCTAAACAATTAGGTTGGCCACCTAAAAGATAATACAATAATTCCATTACATAAACCCACAAACCAATGATAACCCAAATTGGCCTAAGACCGAAAAAAAATTAATCAAACAATAAATCCAACCGATAACGCATCAGGAGCATCCACCAACACGTTACATAAACCAATCCATAACCTAACAGAATAAGACTAGACCTAAAATAGGTCACCATAAACCAAATGCAACACCACTAATCAACTGGAACACAAATAAGATAACCTTTAGCATCCTAAAAAACTTCTAGAAGCCACACCAACACCACTTATTGAATCTATCAAAATATCTTCAACAAAGCTCTATCGGTAGAACCCTTACTAGTAACCAAAAGGCTTACTAGAACATATGATAGCTTCTGGATCACCAAATACCAAACCAATTAAATGTGATACACATCTGAATAACATGAATAATCAAACCAAACCAATTCCACCAATCATAACATACTAGAGACAAATCTCTTGATCATCATCAAAGTCCAACCACTCTACCAGAACCCGGTAGACAACCAAAGAAGCTAGTGTTGACATCAATGACAAACACCAATGCTACACATAATCAATTCCTCCAAATTTCCAACATTCTCTCCCTTTGGCATTGATGACAATACTAGATGTGAAAAACATCCAAGTGCCAAGAAGTGCCAAACAAATCTCCCTCAGTGGAAGACATCCAATAAATGATATGTCAATGAAGTTCTAAACCAAATATCTCTGTACCAATTAACCATTCATATACCTGAACCAAACTCCCCCAATCAGATACAACCAATCTAAAATTACGTTCCTCCCCCTTTGATTGATATCTTTGTTAAGCTCTATTTTTCACATGTATATCTCTCCCCCTTTGACATCAATGCTAGAAATCTGACATAAACATCAAAGAAAAATCATAAAACCTCTGAACCACATAACTGCCTACTCCCCCTAAGTAGTAGCACCATCTCATCAATCCAGAATGAATGAAATTCTGGTAATGCGTACCAGACTAATGCCAATCAGCATCAGTCAAGTATCAACCGAAGGGGTAGAGACCCCCAATCTGTCTCTAAAGTACTCAAATGATTCCTTGGGAAAAGGTTTAGTGAAGATATGTGCAAACTGCTCTTTAGTGTTCACATAAACCAATCTAACTTCATTTGCTTCCACCGTTTCCTTCAAAAAGTTATACTTGATTGATATATGCTTTGTCCTAGAATGAAATACTGCACTCTTTGATATGTCAATAGCAGCAGAGTTATCATAGTGAATAACTACCTGTTCATTACAATCTACCCTTATATCCTTCAACATTTGCTTCATCCATAGAACTTGTGTACAACTAGTAGCAGTCGCAACATACTCAGCTTCAATAGTAGATAAAGAAGTACATGACTATTTCTTGCTGATCCATGAAACAAGTTTCCTTCCAAGAAAGAAAACTCCACTGAATGTTCTTTTCCGATTACCTATATCTCCAACCCAATCTGCACCTAAATGTGCACATAGTGTAAAGTCATCATAAACCATACCTAAAAACCCTTAAAAATATCTAAAGATCCTAGCTACTGGAGAAAGGATTCAACATAATCAATTCCTTCCTTCTGAGAATATCCTTTGCAAACCAATCTAGCCTTGTTCCTCACAACTTGACCGTCTTCATTCAATTTATTCCTAAAAACCCATTTAGTTCTAATAACATTCTTATTTTTAGGTCGGGGAACTAAAGTCCTTGTGTTGTTCTTTTCTATCTGATCCAATTCATCTTCGATAGCTTTCATCCATCATTCATTCTTACATGCTTCAACTAATGATGTTGGTTCAATTAAAGAAATTAAGAATACCTCATCAGCTGCCAACCTTCTCCCTGTCCAATTATTTGATCTTTTGAATGATTCAACCTTACATACCTAGGAATCTTCTGACTTTTTGTTTCTCTGCTCTGATCTTCCATTACTGTTGAATTTTTTGATATTGTTGGAGTAACTGGTTCAACATTTGTTTTTGGTACAGGTGTTATTGGTTTAGTTATGATCATTTCTACTTCCAGTTCTCTCTCATAAGTTTTGATTTGAGCTTTGTACTACTCGTCCACCTTGACATTAACATTCTCCATAATTCTTGATAAACCAAACTAGATCCAAGATCCAACAAATCTTCATTGGTTAACCTTCAAACTCACTTCTCCAAAATCTAAAACAAGCTTTCAGACCACTACTAGGGGTAATGCAAGATCTATCATCAATTTTCCTCCCCCTAAGGTGAATGCCTTAGTTACCAGATGAGTTTCCTACAGGTGCAAGAACATTCTACTTTGTCGATTGAATAATCGAGGTATTTACTTTAGCTGGATGATCATCTGGGGCAATTGATTCCATTGGTTGATCCTCAAACTTCATAACCCACTCCTTCTCATGCTCCTTCCAAATATCATCAACCTTTTGCTTTCCCTTCTCATTAGATTTATCACTTCCTATCGGTAGGTTCTTGCTTCTGCATAATTTAGCAATATGTCCTACTTTCTTGTATCTTTAACAAGTGACATTGTTTATTTTAATTGTCTTGTTGTAATCTTGACCATTCCTTGACCTACATTGGTTAGCCATATATCCAAATTTTCCACATGCATGACATTTCGCATTCATTCTAAAATTTGTTGTTCTATGACCATACTTTTTGCAATTGGAACACTGATTGATACTTGAATTATTATTATGATTGACTCTATTTCTGCATTGACTTGCCATATAACCAAACTTATTACAAACAAATCATCTACCATTAAATTTATGTGGATTGGGTCTCCTTACTGATGACCTCTGAATCTAATTGTCTGGTGAATTCTCTTGATTGTTTTTTTCATAGGATGTATCATCCTAACTTGCAGTACCAAAGCTTACTCCATGCTCAAATCCAAGACCTCTAGTATATCCAGTCTCCCTTTGATTCTTCAATAAATCATTAAGCTTAGCAGAACTAACCTTGAACTTTTCTTTGTATTCATTTGCAGCATCCAAATCACCTCTTAGGACTATCACCATTCTCTCCAAATCTTGCTCATTGTTTTGTGATTGCACTAATTCAGTTCTCAACACATCATTCTCATGTTCCAACCTAATGCATTCTTTAGATCTATCTTTCAGAGATTTAGCAAGATTTTATTCATTCTTCTTCTAATCTTCAATCTCCTTAGACATCCTCATAGTTAGGGCTTGCGTTTCATTCTTCATGACACCATTTTCTTGACTCAGCTTCTGACATAATTCCTTTAAAGCATTCTTCTCTTCATCATCCTAATTTTGTAATTGATCACAAAGTTCTTTCCTTTTAGCTTGTACGGATGACAACCTCTCTTACAGAGTAAAAATGAATTCCTTCGTAGATCTCAGCTCATCTTGCAACTTCATTTTCCTCAATCTTTCAACATCATAGTCTTAAAGAGCTACTTGAAGTTCTTTCCTTAAACTTTTCTCCATAGATTTTAGATACATGATCTTCCTCAAGCTATTAGACTTACTCTGAGGCACCAGGCTCTGATACCAATTATTAGGATCCAAGAACACTGAGAGGGGGGGGGGGGGGATTAGTGTTCTCCCAGAATGATTAATTTTAACCTTATTAACACAACAACTTAGCAACCGGTAAACATAAAAGTAGATAACAATAAGTAATAATGAAACCACATAGATGAACACCATAACACCACAAATTTATATGTGGAAAGCCTCAATGGGGGAAAACCACAGTGGATTAGAGACCCAAAATATCTATCCACTGATCAAATGAATAAATATTACAATAAGGGGCTTGCACATGCAGGAAGGCTAACAACCTAGAGTGCACTACTCATCACAAAAGGAGTCTAACTAACTATAGAAAACATCAGACTACAATCCAAAATGAAGATTGAACTTCTAGAATAACATCTCCTATACCTGAGTACAGATCTAGTTTAAGCTCAATATCGGAGGTCTAAAACCCCTTACATAAACCCAACTTTATCACCTATGATCGACCAAATCCTCTGCATATGATTACAACTTTATTTGCACATAGATAATTGCATAACCATGATCACATGCCATGGTCTACAAAGAGATCTTACATCATATTTATACCAACTCGGTACCTAAACAATTAGGTTGGCTACCTAAAAGATAATACAATAAATCCATTACATAAACCCGCAAACCAATGATAATCCAAGTCGAACTAAGACCGAAACAATATTAACCAAACAATAAATCCAACTAGTAGCCCATTGGGATAATCCACTAACACGTTACATAAACAGGTCCATAACCTAGTAGAATAAGACCAGACCTAAAATAGGTTGCCATAAACCAAATGCAACACCACCGATCAACTGGAACATGAATAAGATAACCTTAAGCATCCTAAAAACCTTCTAGAAACCACACCAATACCACTTATTGAATCCATCAAAATCTCTTCAACAAAACTTTGTCGATAGAGCCCTCACCGCAACCAAAAGGCTTACTAGAATATATGATAGCTTCTAAATCACCAAATCCCAAACCAACTGAATATGATAAGCATCTAGATAACATGAAAAAACAAACCAAACCAATTCCACCAATTGGAACATACCAGAGACAAATCTCCTGATCATCATCGAAGTCCAACCATTGTACTGGAACCTGGTAGACAACCAAAGAAGCTAGTGTTGACATTAATGACAAACATCAATGCAACACATAATCAATTCCTCCAAATTGCTAACAGGGTGAATCAACATTAACTAAAATTCTAGACTACAATCTTACATCAATAATTAAGTGAAGACATCATTAAATCATTCATTCCAATCACACATGAACACCATTATTTATATGTGGAAAACCCAAACTGGGGAAAACCATGGTGAGTGCTAACTCATAGAAATAATCCACTATATTAAAATGATCTACAAAAGAGGGAGCTCACTACTTCGCTATTTTTTAAGACCAAGGCTAATTTCTCTTGGGGCAAGATACAATAAGAGGACTTATGCATTGATTCTAACTACAACACAACAAGATACAGTTTCACAATTTGTAGAAAAAAAACTGCATAAACAAAAACATCTCTATATGTTGATCATATTTTTTGTTAACATACCAATTTTGACCTTACTAAAATATCTGGACCCCAAACCTCCAGATTCATACTCTTATATAAACTATCTCCTTTGTACTATAATCTCTTCTGATGTGGCTACATCAATCACATCATCATCCTTACATCAAGTAGCACATGAATTCACCACTGCACTCGCACATACTCTTTTCTCTATTTTTTTTCAACAAATCATCATATATATACCACTCTAGAACAAAAACAATGTCACTAAGTTGGCCAAAAGAAATATTGTAACATGTATTCATATTTATGATCCAAGATATACAACCAGACCAAAATATGAAACACATAGAACATAATCCAAACCTAAACAAGCAACATTGGAATAAAAGAATATTTCACCTGCAATCACCAGACCAAAAATATATGTTACATCTAATTCTGATAGCATAACCCAAACACATGTACCAATCATATTATTTCTCAATTGTGAAAGTCTGGACTAAAACAAGGAACACCTAGACCATAAAATGAAGCTTCCAGCTAATATCAATCGGATTAACTAGGTCAATGCAAACTTCTTATGACCACACGATAGAATCAATCATAACATAATTGTAAATACTTCAACATTGTAGCCACCTCTATTGATGTCTGGACTAGAATCAATCCAAACCACACTATTTGACATCAATGACAACCAAGCATATATCTGTAACAAGACATACTCCATGTGATGACAATCCTTTTTGTTTTCTCATCCCTCTTAAGTACCATCCTTGTGTTTCTATGACCTCTATACATGACATCAACCTTGAATAATTTATTTCATATGAGCACTTTAGTCAACCAAAAGTTATTATTGATGTCAAATTTGTAGTTGACATTCTTTTTTTATTTAGTCTCAGAAGTGAAGATTGTTGGTCAGATGTTGGGTACTATTTCAATTGTTGGACATATGTCTAGTAGTGTTTAAGTCATGATGTAGCATTTGGAAAGTACATTAACGACATGTCATGTCAAAGCATTTTGAGTTGTAGCTGACTTATGCAGTACCATTAATTGTGGCACAATCATAGCCAAAGGGTCTAGATAGGATTGCCCAATCATGCATCATAGAGTTCAACACACCATATATAACAGAAGAAGATTCTCAAAAAATAAGAATATTATTTATTCAATACATCATACACCTTCATATACAAAGTCTCAATGGGCTCACATGGGTACCACAAGGTATTGCAAGATATACAATGGGTGATTTAGCCTGATCATAATCCCTTGGATTGACAGATTGAGGAACTCAATTATAATGATCAAAATTACTATCTATCTATCTAACTAACTAAATTCCTTTGAATGATTAAAAAATGATCTTATATATGTTTCTCTAGCTCTAGCAAAGATCCGCTTCGACCTCAAAGGTCTCAAAACCCATGGAATGATGAAAGATGAATGTTGGCCTCAATCATGAGATGATACTTCGCAAAAGGATAAAACGTGTTGTAGACCATGGGAAGGGTTTCTTTAGGACTCAAAATTAATTGAGTGATGTTCTAGTATTACTAGAAGCAAAGATAAAGTGACATTCTTGGGTCCGATAACTAACACAACATCCACTTCCAGATGATATAACTTAGTAGATCAATTACAGAAACCCTTGCGCAAATATCAATCCTAGAGCTTGTCAGACAAAATGTGCCATTGAGAGGGGGGGTGAATCAGTGTTTTAAAAACTTTTCCCTTTTCTATCCTATGTGTGTATAGTGGTTAACAAATCTAATAGAAAGCAGACTTATCGGTTAGATAGGAGACCGACACAAAAGAAATCATACACAAGGACACATCACATAACACCACTATATATGAGGAAAACTCAAGATAGGAAAAAACTCGGTGAGAAATGTTGCTGGAGACTACTACTCCAATCCAGCCTCACAATGAAACTCTGATTACAATGTTTAGGGCACCAAACCAAGGAGAACCAAGCCCTGTGTCGAGCTCCAACTCAGTGATCTTCAATGAACATAATCAATTACAAAAGTAATAACCTTGTTACAAATGAACTTTGTAACTCTTCTACAAATATCTTCACCAGATCTTCTATCTAGTTTACTGTCAGTTCTTTGCTCACCCTCTTACTGTTGCAGCCTTATCTCTTGTTGCAACCTTACCAATTCAACCTCTTCTTCTTCTTTGTCGGTTCTACTCTCTATCGGTTCTTCTCTCTATCGGTTCTTCTCTCCGTCGGTTCTCTCTTCTCTCTACTACACTGCTTCTCTCCACCACCAGTCTTCATAACTTAGTCAAATGTCTACCATTTGATTCCTACTGGTTCTCAGCTTGCCTTCTCTACAATCCTCTGCAATTCTTCTCTGTCAATTTGGCCACTACCGGTTCGTTCCTCTGTCAGACTCAATGGCTAACTGCCGGTTGTCTCACTATTGCCAATTGGACTCTTCAACCTTGTTATTTCTCACACTTAGTCTCTTCTTCTTATTTTTGTTGAGCACTTGACTGAATTTACCTCTTCAGTAGCAACACCCTCTCATTCAGTGGCACCCCTCATCAATGTTGGCTTACATTTTATAAATTGATTTTCCCACCAAAAACTAATTCAAAATTTGGGTAGTTAGGGTTTATTCATTGACCTCAAGGTGAACCAAATCCAATCAGATCTAATCTATCTTGGATCACTGACCTGCTTTGGGGAGATGCATCTATACATATTTCTATCCATCCAATGTATGTTTTCTAAAAATAGAAAACTTCACCCTACTTTTCGACCTTGATCTTTGTCGACCTCATTTCACCCAGCCATTTCTAACTGAAGGTCAACTTTTAATTGGATTTCATGCCTTGATCATAGTGCCAACAACTACTTGATCATTCTTTGTCGTCCATTCTTCCTCAAGCCACATCAATATGTCATCAACTCATGAATTTTAGTTTTATCATTTAATGACCACCTACTACATAGAAAACTCTGTCGATGAATATTTCATTGACCTCTACATGTTTTCCACCTCAGCTCCATGGAGGACACATCAACATATATTCAACTTCACCGACACAGGGTCGGTTCAAACTTGAACAACCGGGAAACCCTTCTACCGGTAGAACCTTACTAGTATGACCAACACATTGATCAATCACTCTTACAAGAAACACATTATCATGACAATTCATCTTGCCTTCTAGTATGACTTTAGGTCATTCTTTCTGTTCAACTCTCTAAGTGTTTTTGTGATTCATCAACATTCCACCTCTTCATCACAAACAAACAACTGACCTTCATACTAGTTTATGCCTTCCTGGTTATAACTCTCTATATGCAGTTGCTCTACCTTGCATTCTTTATCATTAGCCTAGACATCATCTCAACCAGTTTGTCAAGGTGACAAACCCATCACTTCTTTGCTCTTCTAATTTTGTCATGGTGGCACAATATGCCGACCCTTTCTAATCCAGTGCATATTTTTGATTTCATCCACCTGAGGTATTCTTTTGTTTCATTGGTAGATCCGGTGTGAGCCTTCAATCACCTACCTTCTACTCTTCTCTCTTATCTTAAAGGACTATGATGCATTTCATGCATAATAGGAGATAAGCTCCACTTACTGGTGGGAGTGGATCCCTGTCATCTGCATCCTGCAATGCACCAATGTGGCTTCCCTATTTGAGTAGCATATCTTCAAACAGGCACATGTGATCCAATTTAGGAACACTCATTGTCACTCTTCTCTTCAAATGGTGTCTGAATATTTATCCGGTGAGAATCCTGACATCCACACAGCTTACCAGTGACCTGTACATACTTCTCCTCTAGTGTTGATGTGATTTAGATAACATTCCCCCTCTTCATCACAATCAACCAACCAACATCTTTCTCACTTACAACTATCATCATTTACCGGTTTCCTATCCATATGTTCAACACAAGTCAAACACTAATTTGTGTACCGGTGGCTCCAATGGTTATTGTGTTGAAGGACATTCTTTCCCTTACCAGTGACTTGCTAAGCTAGGTGACATCAAAGACATCACATCTGGTATGCATCAATGATAGAGCTGCACATATATCTCATACTGGTTTACATCAATGACAACATAATGCCAACAATCTCTCCCTTTGGCATTGATGTCAATACATGTAGTAACTGGCATACTACATATTCTCTCTCCCCCTTTTTGTGATCCAAGGATTATCACACATGTACTATGTGACATGCTACATAATCTCTCTCCCCCTTTGACAACAATGGCAAAGGGCATTGATAGGGTTTCTCTCCTCCTTGTGTCTACTGGGCACTGGAAATTTTCTAACCCCCTTTTTCTCTATCTGGATGCTTCTCCTCCTTTGACCATCATACATTTCATCCTCTCAAATCACAACATTTGAGATGGAGGCTCAACCACCAATTGAAACCAATGCTTAGTACCCAAGTGTATATGCAAACCGAAACCTTAATGCATATGCAAGACCTTAATCATGAAATTCTCTTGGGTATTCCTAGAACAATTTCCATCTTCTGCAGTTGGTGCAGCTAGTACACCTATACATTCAAGCATGTCAGTTTTGCATCATGAGCACTTGAACTCCCCTTGAGTCATACATATCAGGTCCTTAACGCATGTCAGGTTCAAAACCGGAGCTCCTATCTTTACCATATACTAGTTGAGTTGTGCATATGTGATCAATCTAATGATCTATCAACTCCATTATATCTACTACAGCCTATAACATGATCATGGATGCACACAATGCCATACAATATTACCATCATGCCATAAATCAAACTGGTTAGCCCATAAAGTATGCATGCATACATAATCAATAATCGAGCCAACATATGTCATTCAGGTATTCACTAATACCACCTGAGACATAAACTCCTCATTCCATGCTACTGGGGCTAATGCAATAATCTCAAACCTGATTGTCTTACATAACTTGCAAGTACATGTTAGCATTCATACCGGTGACATCCTTCTCATACCGATTTCTTATACCGGTCCATCATCACTACCAGAGCACCTTCCTGTAACTCTTGACATCTTGTGTCAATTTGTATCTAATCCCAATTACAATTTTCCATCCATTGACACATCCAGTAGTGATCCATCTTTCATCTATAGTTGTGTAGCCAAGGCAACCACTACACACACTTGCCCTCTCATTTTCTTCTTTCTTACCGGTAGCAACTTGTTCTTACATGTGTCCTTCACTGAGGGGGTGAATGATAAGGTTGGTATACTACTCCCCCCAAGGTACTACATCTCCTTTAAGCCTTATGAGATATCACCTATACATTGAATACATAGTGTTAGTCCAAGGTCCTACTCTCTTCTTTCTTCCTCCATACCTGCATGACTTCACTTTTCTTCCCATTTTTAGTCTTGGGAGAAGGTCTTACATTCTTTTTCTGAATGGTCCTTTCTCTACTAGATCCTGCACCATAATCGGAACTAGTGCTATAATAGCACACAACATCCATTCCAATATCATGATTGGGAAACCTTCTAACATGCCGATTTTACCATCTTCTTCCGATCATGCTATTGTAACTGGCTACTGGAACTAATGGTCCTCTTGATCATGTAGGAACATTTCTCCTTTGGTTCCATGCAGGTCTTTGACCTCCATATGCACTATATCCATTTCCATGTTGAACATAGTTTTTATACCGGCTTCCATGTGACTGCAAGTCCTTCTTCCTGCATTCAAACTCTCTATGGTTAGATCTATTGTAGTTACAACACACAATATTTGCATAACCAGGAGAGGCGATATGCATGTATCTACTCTTTGATATTTTTTTGTCATATGCATGGTATCTATGAGATCCTAGATTATTCCTTCTAGATCCCTTTCTACATTCTTCTACCCTATGGTCATGACCATTACATACATTCTTCTACTTCTCTAGGGATGGACCCTAGGTTGTCCATTTTTTGCATTTCTTCCATTTGGTCCCTTCTTCTTCCACACTTGCCTTGACTTGTGGGTGGTAGTGTTTCCTTGTCCTCTACCGATAAGAGGTCTTCTTTTTTGTCTTCTCATATTCTTGCTTCCAGTGAAGCTACCTTCTCCCATCTTCCCTTTTCCTTTGGGATCTGTATTGTTGCTCCTTCTTGCAGAACTGGTGTTCATCGTTGTTTGCATGTCTTCACCAGTTGTGGTTAGATCAATATTTTTTTGCGGATCATTTCTAACTATGAAGGTCTGACCCTTGTTATCTCCATTTAAGGAGACAAACAAAATTTCATTGTGAGGGACATTCTTGCTAGTGGAGCATTCACTGGAACCACTTCCTAATCCTTTGATGTCCTTCGTATGCTTTTTCTTTTTCAACATTTTTTCCAAGGCATCACTGCTACCATCATATCAGTTTATTACCTTGAGCTCATCCTAACATTTCTCAAGGTCATTCTAGAGAATCTCCATTTCTCCTACCAGTTGTTAATATCCTTTATCTTTTACTTCTAGCTTAGATGCTAGATCTTTACATTGAAACTCCTTGGTTTCTTCTTGTTGAGTCTTCAACTCTGAGATGCATTTCTCAGATTCTTCAAGGTATTTGATCAACTATTTCTACTCCACAATTGCAGTAGTATTGAATAACTTGTACTCATTCCTTACTCTACTAAGTTCTTTGAGTGCACTTGCAAGTTCTCCTTCAAGATCAACTTTTGATTCTTCTTCTTCTTCACCTTCACTATCACTTCCAAACACATCTTGCTGGTAGGAGTGATCTACATGATTATTCTTAGATGTGTACCTCTCATCTTCTGATTCTTCAGCCATGAAGAGGTGGTTTCCTTCTTAATTATTGTTGTGATTGCTAACAGATCTATTAGATATTTGGTTAGTCCCAAAGACACCAAGAGGGGGGGTAATGAATCAGTGTCTAACTGGTAGATGAAAGATTTAAACTTATTTGCAACTTTACAACTCAAACTAATATACCGGTAAGAAAATAAAATTGCAGTAAAGAGAAACAAAAGAATAAGCATCAATGCACACCATAACACAAATATTTTTGGTGAGGAAACCCGTTAAGGGAAAAACCTCAGTGGGATTTGTGACCCACAATATTTACTCACTGGCCAATATGAATAAATATTACTTACTACCATAGGGGCCTATACATGTAGGAAGGCCAACTTCGTAGAGCTCACTTCTCAATAAAAATGGAGTCTCACTGACTACACAATTGGATGGTTAATCCAATAATAATGTACTACTCAAAATAGCATCTGCAATGCTGGATTCAGTACCAGTTTAAGCTCTATCTGATACCTCTACCAAAACCTTGCTTTGCTCTTCTCTGCTCTTATTCTCTCTCAAGATAAATACATCAAAGTACATGAACAATTATTCACTATCATAACCTATCATATATCTTCATACATTACAAATGACCTACAAGATCTCATACATATATGAGTCTTTACAATACATCATGTTGGCTATACAAATAATATTACATTACAATACATTTCTCATAAACAATATTATTTCCAAGTTGGCTTGGACTACCAGTATAATTTATTGTTGGTGTAACTGGAGGCCGGTGTGAATAAACCTTGTAGTGACTCTCGGTACAAATAGGTGAAGTCTGATGTCAGTATAACCTTTGAAACCTATTTCCAGTTGGTTGCCATCAATGAAAATATCAACCATTCTCATCTGAGTGTATATTGCCAACAATCTCCCCCTTTGGCATTGATGGCAACACTCAAGAGAAAAATCAAAACTGATATCAAAATTTGAAATCCAAAAACTGAGAGTGCTCCCCCTGAGCAAGTGATCTCAAGTGATCTCTATTTGTATATTTTTCTCATTACACTACTCCCCCTTTGACATCAATGACAAAGGATGTCAAAAGAATAAAAAATTCAAAATTTACCTAGAAACTTGTAGTCGGTTATGAACAATCTGAAAAATGTCTGCCAAAACCAGGTTAAGACCTTGCAAAAACTTTATGTTGTCAAAAATTATTGTCTCTGTCTATCAGATCATTCTAGTAAGATAATGCATTTGTTGCTCTGATGATCTGTCCCCTTGAATAGTTACCTTAGATAGCTCATTCTGGCGTGTTAACAAATTATCCAATCTAGGACCAAGCTTGTTCTTTAACTTTCAGGTATTCATCTTCAACCTTTCTTTTTCTCTTTCCAGTTTCTTAATATTCTCTTCATAAGTAGCGATCTCTTGATCCAAAACTAATGTGAGTTCCGAAGAACCAATCATACTGTCAGCAATGTCATCAATTTCTTTCCATGTTTTTTTTATTTTCTCACCAATATCTTATGTTAGGTTGTGAGGTTTGCATGCTTCCCTGTACAATTCCTTGTATTCCAGAATGGTGGAATTCAGTGCCGATAACAATGAATCAATTTGTCCTATATAGTACTTTATTGTTTTATCAAAGAATTCATCCTTCTCCTTATTTACTCTTTCCTTAATAGTCTCCTCATTTATCTTATCTACAGACTGAATGTTAGAAGAAATGAATTTAGACAATATGTCCACTTTGCTTATAGACCCAACAATGTGATCAACCTTGCATGTCGGTGCAATCATCTCCAAAATTAGTAAATAATCATCAATAGCCTTAAATGCTAAGGCATTGCATTCTGATATCTTCTTAATGGAATCTAATAATAAATTTGTTGGTCTGTAATCCATAGTATAAGTACTAGGATGAGTGCTAGGTTCTGCAATATTTCTCTTCTCTTCTCCAAATACCTTAACCTCTTCTTTATCCACTTTCTCTTTCTTATTTTCACTCTTATCCTCATTCTTATTTAATGTCGGTTTTGATTTTGTCTGTTCTTGTTCCTTTTCTATTCTTGTCGGTATCTCAATATTTTGCTGTGTGTCAATAGTATTGACCGGTGATTCAGGTTTCTCAATATTAATAGATTCAGATTTCTTTTCCTCTACAGTTTCCTTATCCATTACAATGTTGATATCTTGAGTGTCAACATTCATTGTGAATAGAATGTTTGACTTGGGATCAATGTTATCTTCTTTCACTTCCTTCGACTTTTTTTCAGTCTCATTTTCCATCTCTGTCTGTGCCTCTAATACTACCGGTGGGGTGTCATGTGCTGGTGGAGGTAAGTTGTCCTTAACTATGATGTCAGGTACACTACCAACCTTACTTTTACCCTTTTCTATTTTCTAATATACTTTAGTAAAGGTTTTATCAACCTTTTGTCTATCTTTCTCTTCCCTTTTCTCCTTTTCAACAAAGAATATATCCCATTTATCAGTTGTTTCATCTGCAATCTCTTTTACTCTGCCGACCATAAGACTAACTTACCAGTGACTACTCACAAAAATAGTCCTGTTAGCTTCAGATATTAAATCATCTATTTCTTATTTAGAATTAACAGGATGAACGACTAACAGTGCCTCAACCTTCAGTTTCTTATCTAATCCATAAGAGACATTCTCTTTTCTTCAAGTCTCAAGTTTAAATCATTAGGAAGAACATCTATGACCTCAATAAGAACCTTCTTATATATATCTAGATACAAAATTATACTTTCCTCAACAGAATTTATTAACATTACTAAGATTTCCTTCTTGAGTTATTTCATTTATTAGCTCTGCTACTGAAAGTGTGTTTGGTTCCTTTTGTTCCTGTTGCTTCTTTGGTGACACTTTCTTCTTCTGACCACTGGGCTCTCTCATAGCCTGTTGTTTCTTCCTAAGTGTTCTAGATTTCTTTGGCTATGGAGCAGGTGCCGGTGAGGGTTTTCTTTTCTTTTTGTCCACCCTTTTTAATTCAGCAGCCTTATCATTGTCCAAATCAAATGAGGTACCCATGGGAGAAATATGTGCTACCAATTGTTGTTCTGATTTTCTTTCTTGTTCAACAACACCATTCATCAGATCTAGTTTCAGTAATCCCTTCTTAACAATTTCAACAAACTTAGAAGCATCTTTTATTTCTTTTTCTCTTTTCTTCCTCTACTTCAACATAGTAACATCACTTTCTATAGTTTTAGCATTACCAAAGATCTTTTCAGTGGGTTTCGGTGGAGCATCTAGGAGTATCTTGGTATAATATTCCAAGATGTGTAAGTCCACTTCATAACCCATCTCGGTTATCTAGACAGTTCTAGGTCTAACTGCCTCCATCCATACTTAATCTCTTTTCACAACAAAGCATATCTGTTTGTCATATTTGTCTACAATGCTTTGGGGAATCCTTTCCCTTTGCCTCATTTTTGCTTGAAAGTTCTTGAAATACTCTTTTACCAATTTGTCACCATCTGAGCCTATGCCGGTAATTGCCTCCTTTATCTGTTTTTGGACAGAAATATCATAGGCAAAGTCCTTGTATCCAATATCGGGAATCTCCTTTGAGAAATATAGCATTAAGCACATAATCTATTTCCCAAACTTGAAAGTTCCCTTCTTCTCACCTTTGATCTTACTCAAATTTTCTAACAGTTCATCTTTTATCCATTCACAGATGTCAATTTTATCATTATTCATAATCATCTCATAGGCACTATGAATGCATAAACTTGAAACAAAATTCAGCCTATTAGCATGAGCAACTTTGTATCCAATAACCATACTAGCATATTTGACATTGTTGTTAGTTATATCACTAACCCTAAGTGATTTGTTGTCAAATGTAACTTTGGTTAAGTTCATAACCGCTTTGTTTGGAATTTTCTTTTTCATATCAGGCCAAGTGCCAGTAAAAGGTAAACTAGTAACAGCCTTAATTGCTTCCTTAGTGATCTTGAAAACTGAATCTAACCACAAAAATTCACGGTGAACTCTACTAAGAACATAATGGACAATCTCATCTAAGAATTCAGGCATGTGAAGGATGTTAGTGAATCCTAAATCTTCAACAATCTTGTGTTCAGGTTTGACTATACCTTGGTTGTCAGTAATAACATTCATGAACATGTTCCTTAAATCCTTGGACCCTAAATTTTTTATGTTACAATGAATGTATGCCCTAGGGTCTTCAACAAACGCAATTCCTTTCGAGATTTTTGAAAATGCACCAATGGAGTCATCTAACTTAGCTATCTTAGGGATGATTTTGAAGACTGGTCTAGGACGCTTGACATTTTCCACAATAGTAGGGTTTGCAATGAATTCGGGAATGGAAGATGAAGAAGCCATGTTGTAAGATAAATACCTTTTAACTAAAAATCTTGGATGCCTTGAGAATCTTGGATCTTTGCTTCTTGAATGTTGGTGCTCAACTCTGCACTCTTTGAATGCTTGAATGTTTGGTAAGTAGAAATGAGAAAATTCAAGTTCTTTATAACCAAAAATTTTAACTTACAACCGCATTAAATGCTTCATCGGTGAAGTGAATACTCAACATATGTGTCGGTAAATAAGAAATGTGACTTCTTACCACCAACTGAGGGTAAATACATGATCTTCAATTAGTTTTGTTGCCCCTAAGGATTATTCCTTAGTTAGATGAAGAATCTCCTGTCGGTGTAGGATTGCTCTGTTCTGTCGGCGCAGAGACAGATTCATTATTCCTCTAATCTCTCTTCTTGATCCATTCTTTAGTGAATTCTTACTTGATTTCATTCACCTTTTCTTTGCCTTTTCATTAGATCCTTTATTGTTTGTCGGTACATTCTTGCTTCTACAAAATCTTGTAATATGCCCAATCTTGTTACATGCATAACAGGTTACATTGTTTCTTTGTATAGCTTTTCCATAGCCTTGACCGGTTTGAGTTCTGCATTGATTAGATAGATGTCCAAATCTACCACAAACAAATAATTTTACATTCATTCTACAGTTGTCTGACTTATGAGAAATTTTATTGCATTTGGAACATTGACCGGTGGGTGAGTTTATATTCTAATTATTCCTAAATCTGCATTGATTTGCTCTATGACCAAATTTGTTGCAATTAAAACATTTGCCATTGAATTTATAAGCATTAGGTTGCCTTACAAGTTTGTTGGGATCATGATTGTTTGCAATTCAAGAACTTTCTCCATGTTCAAATCCAAGTCCAATTGTTTCTCCATCTAGTTTTTGACTTTTTAGCATATCATCAATTTTATCTGAACTATTATTGAATTTGTCTTTATATTCATTTGCAGTGACCAACTCGCTTTCTAAAGTACTAACTTGTCTTATAAGTTCATCTTTGTTATGTTGCATGTGAATCAAATCTATTTTAAGCATATCATTTTCATAGCTAAGCCTTAGAGATTCATCTGATCTTTTATTAAGTCTTCTAGCCAAATTTTCCTCATTCCTCTTTCTATCTTCAATAACCATAAATAGTCTCATGGTTAAATCTTGCATATCATTCCTCATGTTACTGTTCTCTTGTCTTAGTTTCTCTGCAATATCTCTGAGAGTTTCCTTTTCTTTGTCATCTTGGTTTTGTAGTTGCACATGTAATTCCTTTCTCTTATTCTTTGCTATGACTAGGTTTTCTTGAAGTGCTTTGATGAATTCCTGAGCAGTTCTGAGTTCATCTTCTAGTTTTATATTCTTCAATTTTTCTACATCAAAATCATCAAGAGCTCCTTCCAACTATTGTCTCAAACTTTCCATCAGTACCAGTTTCAAAATCTTCCTCAAGCTGTTAGGCTTCTACAAATAGAGGACTAGGCTCTGATACCAATTGTTAGATATGTGGTTAGTCCCAAAGACACTGAGAGGGGGGGGGTGAATCAGTGTCTAACTGGTAGATGAAATATTTAAACTTATTTTCAACTTTAGAACTCAAACTAATATACCGCTAAGCAAATAATAATGCAGTAAAGAGAAACAAAAGAATAAGCATCAATGCACACCATAACACAAATATTTTTGGCGCGGAAACCCGATAAGGGAAAAACCTCAATGGGATTTGTGACCCACAATATTTACTCACTGGTCAATATGAATAAATATTACTTAGTATGATAGGGTCCTCCACATGTAGGAAGGCCAACTGCCTAGAGCTCACTGCTCAATAAAAATGGAGTTTCACTCACTACACAATTGAAGGTTAAATCCAATAACAATGTACTGGTCAAAATAGCATCTGCAATGTTGGATTCAATATTAGTTTAAGCTTTGTCTGATACCTTTGGCAAAACCTTGCTTCGCTCTACTCTACTATTATTCGCTCTTAAGATAAATACATCAAAGTGCATGAACAATTATTCCCTATCATAACCTATCGCATATTACCACTTCCTTACATTACCTATCATATATTTTCATACATTACAAATGACCTACAAGATCTCATACATATATGAGTATTTACAATACATCATATCGTCTATATAAATAATATTATACTACAATACATTTCTCATAAATAATATTATTTCCAAGTCAGCTTGGACTGTCGGTGTAATCTGTTGCTGATGTAACTTGATGCTGGTGTGAATAAACCTTATAGTGACTATCAGTGCCAGTAGGTAAAGTCTAATGTCAGTTAACCTTTGAACCCTGTTTCTAGTTGGTTACCATTAATGACAATATTAACCATTCTCATCTGAGTGTATAATACCAACAAGATCTGCCTTCATCATCTGTAGATGCATGAGTTACATTTCTCATCTTTTCTTCACAAATCGATTCTGCAGTGGTAGGCTCATTTCCATAGAGCTTCTTTAATCTATCCCATAAGGTTTTTGTTGATCTACATCTCTCCACCTATGAGGAGACATCATCAGATAACCCACAGAGTATATCCTTCATTGCTACATCATTACACTAGTTTCTTCTTTCAGCATCTAAATCGGTGGGAGGACTGACTTTACTAGGGCACTGATTTATACAGACATCCAAACATCATACCCTAGAGAGGATAACTGAACTTCCATTCTATAACTCCAAATGAAATAGTTTAAACCATCATATACTGGAGCAGGGATTGACACTAAATAGACCATTGTGTCCTTAAGCTAGAATCTACCCAAGCTAGAGAAAGCTTGTCAAATGGGAACCTAGGCTCTGATACCAATTGTTAGACACAATGTACCACTGAGAGGGGGGGGGGGGGGGTAAATCAGTGATTTGCAAACTTTTCCATTTTCTATCCTATGTGTGTATATCGATTAACAGATCTAATAGAAATCAGACTTACTGGTTAGATAGGAGACCGACAAAAAAACAATCACACACAAGGGCACATCACATAACACCAGTATATACGAGGAAAAACCAAGATAGGAAAAACCTCAGTGAGAAATGTTGTTGGAGACTACTGCTCCAATCCAGCCTCACAATGAAACTCTAAAATTATAATATTTAGAGCACCAACCAAAGGAGCACCAACCCCTGCACCGAGCTCCAACTCAGTGATATTCAATGAACATAATCAATTATAAAAGTGTAGTCACATAAATCTGTCCACTTAATTAAATGAATACTTAGTATTTATTTGATTATTTAACCATCAATTAATAATTAATTAAATTAATATTTAATTAATTCATCTTAACCCTATTCTCCTATTAATTAAATAAATTATTCAATTTATTTGATTTAATTCACTTAACCAAATTCAGACCATTAATTAAATAAATAAATCATATTTATTTAATTAAATCTTCTCTCACATTTAAATAAATTAATATTTATTTAAAACCCCCAAAATCCCACCTCTCACATTTAAATAAATAAATCATTTATTTAAATCACCTTTATCCTCCACCCACTTGTATTTTCCTACAAAAGCAAGTTGCACAATTATTTTAAATAAATAATTTATTTAAATCACCTTTATCCTCCACCCACTTGTATTTTCCTACAAAAGCAAGTTGCACAACTATTTTAAATAAATTATTTATTTAAAATCCTATTTATCCTCACCCACTTGAAACCTTTAATGGTTTCCCTTAAAGTATTCAAACTTGATGGCTTTAAAGTCTTCAAACTTGATGGCTTCCTTCTATAGTCTTCTTAAAGACTTTAATGGTTTTCCTTAAAGTCTTCAAGCCTTTAATGGTTTCCCTCAAAGTCTTCAAGCATTTTAATGCTTTATCTTCTTTTTCTCATTTAAATAAATTAATATTTATTTAAATATTTATCCAAATGCAACTTACACCATTTAATTGAAATAAATGATTTTATTTTAATTGAAAATACCAAAATTTCTCCCACTTGCATTTTCCTACAAAATCCACTTGCATGCCTAAACCCCTTCTAAATTCTTCTAAACCCTTCCTAATTAGCCTAATCCATCCCCTAAATATTGTCACATTCCTAAGCAAATTGGAGTCACTTCTCAAAGACTCCAAAGTCTTTGAAAAGCAATTAATGCTTTGTGTGTTCAACAAATTAACCCTCAAAGTCTTGGATAACCTTTGAAAGCTTCCAACCTTCAACCACTAAATGGCTCAAAGTCTTGGATAACCTTTGAAAGCTTTCAACCTTCAACCACTTAATCCCCAAAGTCTCCAATAACCATTAATGGTTAATTCAACCCTCCCACATGGTTAAAACATTTGTTTTGACTCAACCTCTACCCAACCCAAAGGTCTCATCAGGCCATTAATGCTTTGACCATGATTATCTCTTAAACATTTGCACAAAGGTTTATCCTTGGATTAACTCTTAATCCAATGGGTAATCTTAATTTAGACTTGACCCTTACCTTCTAGATAACCATGAGGTCTTCTCAGGCCTTTAATGCCTCCAACCTCATCTCTCAACCCAATCCTATGTTGACACTTGTCACCATTTTATTGGTGCCAATTGTGCACATGGATCCCCAACTTTCAAACTTGGCCCTTGATTAAACCATTCAATCTTAACCCTTCATTTCCCTATTTCTTCTATAAATAGAACCCTTCTCCTCAAGCAAAAGGAGAAGCATTTTAGAGTATTGTTGTTATACTGGCATTAGCATAGAGCTTTTTCATAGCATCACTAACTACTCTTGCATAGTATTTGCTTATCATATTCAACCATCTTGAATCTCCATATGGCATCCATGGCTAGTGCTAAAAGCTGAGAGCTACACTCATTTGGGACTTGGAGAGGAGAGGAACAAGGGAGGAGCAACTATGAGCATCTTGATTAGCTATTTCATTTTATGTTTATATGCTTTCTATTTCATGCTTAATATCTCTCTTGATATGCCTGTTTAGGATAATCTTTTGTTGCTAACACTAACGTTTGTTTCTTGTGCTCTTGTGTGTGTTGCCATCAAACAGATTTTCTAATCCTTTTTGCAGAGCATCATTTGGTGAACCCGACGTGAATCGAACACGCAACCTTCTTAGGGAGGCTCTTCTCCTTTCTTTTATTTTGTTAAACTTCTTTCATGCTTTTTGAAATCTCTCTTGATATGTTTGGAATGGTTTTTAGTTCTTTGTTTTGTTTTTATGGTTGAAACTAACTTATTAACATTGAACTTTGTTGTTGCCTTGTCCCCATTTCCATGACATCATTTGGTGAACCCGACGTGAATCCAAACACCAAAAAGATCATTTTTTTTTTTTTTAACCAATAACATGTTTGAATGTTGAAAATGTCACACAGGTTGCGATTTTGACACTGTTTTGGTGCGTTTGACATTATTTTGGCGCTATTCCCCCTGTTTCAGTGCTTTTCCCTTCTCTGTCTTTCCCTTTCTTTTAATACGTTTGTGTTAAATAGTGCCTCTATTCAAACGTAGACTAGCGCTATTGTAACAAAACGTTGTACAAATCACCTTGTAACCAAAAAAAAAATAAAAAATTTAGGCTTGTAGAAGCCCACCAAATAGGCAGATTTTACTAACTATTTTTCTCTTTTGTGCAGATTTAAATTAGATTAAAGAGTAGATTTATATTTTTTACTAACTTGTTTTTTAAGTTGGTTTTAAAAATGAATTCACTTTTTATTTTGGTTTAAAATTAACTTCACATTTCAAATTTGGGCTTTTGAAAAAGAATCACACATTTGTTTGGGGCTCTTAAAAAGAATTTCATTGTTCAAAGGTAAAAAGAACCACAAACTTATACAAAAACAACTTTATTTTTTTTTTTGCAAGTTAGGAAACAAACTTCGTTTTGGTGCTTAAAATCAACAAGGCAAATTTTATTTCTTGCATCAAGATAAAACTCACAATCCACACTTCCATTTTTGGTGCAAATAAAATTCACAATCAAACTTGTCTCATTTTTAAAGCAATCTTACTTCATGCAAACGTGCTTTTCATTAAGTTGACCAGGATTTTCAAATTCTAGTTTACTCAAACAATTGCCTTTGAAAATTAAAAAGAACACCATGATTGTTGGAGCAACATCTCCAAATAGTTAGATCACATTGCAATGATAGATTAAAAAGAACAGGTGTTTTTCGTGCTTGGCACACTTGTGCAAAGAGTTGGTCGAGTGGTCCTACTTCTAACACACACTATCCTCTCCCTTGGCTTTCGTGGTCCTAGGTGCAAGAGAAAAGTGTTAGTAACACTCACATTTTATCTTTTTAAGAGAGGCCTGCCAAGGGATCGATACTCTTGGGAACGACCTCGAGCGGTAAATCCTTCGAGCCGCTATAGAAATCAGGTGAGAGCGAAAGCTGTAGCCTTGGGTATAGCTGTTCCTACAGTGTAACTGGCCGAAAGGATAAATGGGCCCCACCACCAGTTACAAGGCTCTTAAGTGAGTCACTGCAGAATGAACTTATGTCCAAAAACATCGAACATGACTAAACACCTTTAAGTAGTAGCCCACCTGTTCTATTGATTGAGGATATTTGAGATATAATTTAGTGCAAGAGCATAGATGGTTTTGCTCCCAAGATACTCACCATACATATTTCCTTGAGTAGAAACATAGCTTTTTGAAAAGTCACTTGTGGCTTGATAAAAGTGGTGACTCCCCCATCATAGGGATCATCTATTTGTTATGCTCGTGCAAGACTTAGTATATCACATCCTTACCTGCCACGGCGGGATTCATAAGGTATGTAGTACCAAAGTCGAAGAAATATCAAGATGTGGGCTAAATTTATCACAACTGGCCATTTGACCATAGGGATAAAGAGTGTTTGAAGTGTGTTCATTTTACAGACCTAGAGCAAATTGAGCCGACTTCAGGCTTTGGAAATACACCTTAAAATACATCTAAAGGAAGGGTCAAAAACAAGTCCAAGAATTGGGTTGATCTAGACCCATACTCATTTGTGCCTTTGAGGCTACAATCTTGTGTTTGTGTGCTTGCTTTGTTTTCTTGTCAAAGAAAAATCAGAAAATCAATCCCAAAAACAAAGTATTCATCCAACATCTGTCAACACAACCAAAAATACCAAAAACAAAGTGCAAACAAACAAAGAGTCAAAAATTTATGACCATTCTTCACATCTTGCGAAAGAAGAAGTGTCATCAGAGTATCACCTTGAAAAGGAGACCACTAAGCTCAAAGGCTTTAATCAAAAGGAGGAAATTCTTCTATATCAATCGACAAATCTTTGTCTCCCATAGAGTCTTTCTACATCGCATGCGTCTATACCTTCAAGGTAAAACAAACGAGTTTGATTCAGAATCATTGAACCACAGAGCTTTTATGCAATATAGAGCTCTGAGTTATCACAAAAATCAAGGAGGAAAGATTAATCCCAATTTCTTCCCAAACATCTGTATCACCTACAACACAGCTCGAGAAGTGCCACCAACGTCTGAAAGGGAAGAAGAAGAGTTTGTCCCATTTGTGACACAAAGTTTTTATTGAAAGTTGAAAACATTTTCATCCATCATCCCACTCATACATCATCACTTCATCATCAATCCATCCCAACTCTCAAAACATTAAGAGGTTCTTGTCCCAAGATTCCTTTTTAGATATTGCTTGAAATCAAACACATCACATCACTTTTAGATTGTTTCTACATCTAGGATAAGCTCATCCTAAGAGACACATCTACGCAGGTTAAAACTAGTTCATGAGTGAATCCTCTCATTGCTAGGTAGTCAAAATCTGTAACACATCTCAGATTTCTCTACACCTTATCACATCCAAACTTATCAAACAAACAAGCAATTCAAAGAAAGGAATTTCGGTTACATCTACCTTAAAAGTGCTAGAGATCCCCATACAACACAAATCACCAATCATCAATCTTTCATCACCAACTCATCATCATCTTCAATCAACTTCAAAACAAACTTGCAAACAAAATGGCTCAAACCCGATCACGATCAAGGCAGCGAGAAATAGAAATTGAGGAAGAAGAGGACAACCTCAATGAATTTCAAGAAGCACTTGGAGGAACTGGGAATGATGAAAACCCAGGTACACCCACTCCTTCAACAATCGAAAGGGTTCAGCATAACCCTCATTTTAACAGATTATTTGATGAAATACTAAGGAGCAACGCAGATGCTCACTTCTTAAGACTTGCTCAAGAAGGAGCCAAACTCCCCTCAGACTTTGATCTTGCCCAATTAAGACAAGCATCAGAAAGACAAAGTCACCATGAGGAGGAAAGAGGTAGAAATCAAATCAGATATAACATCCCTCGAGGTAACCCACCACCTCCTCCTCCAAATGAAATGGAGATGTTGCGGCAACAAGTCGAGAATCTCGCCCAACAACTTCATAGTGGTGTTAGGACCAATCAATTCTCACTTAACGACATCTGTCCCTATCCGTTTGATAGGAATCTTTATATGCCACCCTTTCCACGCGGGTTCGAAACACCAAAATTCGAAAAATATAGAGGAAAGGGAGATCCCCGTGATCATGTCCGAGAATTTCATTCCGCTTGTCTCGAAGTCGCTTATGAGGACACATACCTAATGCGCCTTTTTCCCCAAAGCTTGGGAGGAACAACCACATCATGGTTTTCCCGACTACCAGGTGGCATAAGAACATTTGAGGAACTCATCCAGAAGTTCCTATCTCATTACTCTTATAATATTGAACGCGACATCACCATGGCTGATCTATGTAACACCAAACAAAAACCAGGTGAATTATTCTCAGTATTCCTGCAACGATGGTGCCAAATGTCTAGCAGACGTTCTCTTCAGTTACCTGAACGAGAACTAGTGGAAATTTTCATTTCCAACTTAAACGAAGAAATGGAATTTCACCTGGATGTCAAAGACACAGATTCTTTTAACGATATGATCACCAAAGGTATAAAATGTGAAAGGGCACTCATCAAAAAAGGACTCATTAAAATCTTTAATGAACCCAAAGATGGTCCTCGCCCGCGCTTCAATAGCGATAAACCGAACTTCTGGAACAAGAATAAGAATATCGTTAACGATGGAGTTGTGGATGCTCGGACTGTCCAAAATGCACAACCTGTGGTTCGGTTTGCAGGACAAAATCCTCCACCTCAAAATAACACAAATGTTCTTCCTAATCAAGGTCGCATCACATCTCAGGATGAACCAAGACCTCGTCCACAAAAACAAAAACGCATATACACTCCCTTAGGGGAACCCATTGAAACAGTGATGCGACAACTCATTTCTCAGAATTTGATCACTCTACCTAAGTTATCAAATTATGAGCCTCAGGTCAAACCGGCATGGTGGAGAGATACTGAACATTGTGAATTCCATCAAGGAAGAGGACACAAAACAAGTAATTGTCACCGATTGAAAGATCTCATTCAGGATCTTATTGACCGAGGAGAAATTGAAATTGAAGGGCATGACCCAAAAACAACCAATAATGATCATCAGATGTTCAAGAATCCACTTCCATCACAAGATCAAAGGGGTCCTTCCACTTCCAGACGAGGTCCTGATACCACTGATTATACGCAAGCTGCGTATAACTACACTGTCAATCACCTGTATGATGCCAGTGAACAAATTGCAACTATCACCTTCAAAAATCCCACCTCAAATTGCAATGTTGTTACGCGTCGTGGCAAAGTTACCATCAAGGCAGCTCCACAAGGCACCACCTCCATCCCAAAGCAGTACAATCTTGTGGAACAATTAGACAAAACCCCTGCGCTTATATCCATCTTGGAGCTTTTGCGTCTGTCACCCTCTCATAAAACAATCTTGGATCAAGCACTCCAAGAGGCGTCAGTCCCTGCAAACCTGAACACGGACCAATTTCAAGCCATGGTTGGAAGTCTAAAGTCATCACCTTGTCTCACTTTTTCCGAAAGTGATAACTCTTCCTTCCAGCAACCTCATAACGCCTCACTCCACATTGAAGGCTTTGTCAACCAACACAGGATCAAGCGAGTCTTGATTGATAATGGAGCAGGCCTAAACATTTGCACACTACAGTTGGTCACAGCATTGGGCTATGCAGTAGAATCAGTGGATCCTCGCAAGAAGATCACCATCAAGGCCTATGATGATGCAGAGCGTTCATCCAAAGGAGCTGTGGTACTACCAATCCGAGTAGGCCCTGTGGTAAAGCACATCATCTGTCAGGTTCTGGACCTTCCTCTGCCATATAATCTATTATTAGGGAGACCTTGGATACATGCCATGCAAGCCGTTCCATCTACCTACCATCAATGTATCAAGTTCCCACATAACGGTGTAGAGATCACAATCCTGGGCGATGCAAATCCCTTTGCATTTTGCCATAATATCAGCCATCAACCAGAGATTACTGTTCCTAATAATAGGGAAGCCATTTCCTCCACATCATATGTAAATCCTGCCTCTCTTGCCAGTTCGAACACCCCTATGCCCAAGCAAGAAAAGCTTAAAATGAAAGTCACAGAGGAAGGTCCTGGAGAATACAACTTGAGTCAGCTCTTTTGTGTGGGACAAATGCCCACTTCTCCTAGAACACATGGTAAACCACAGCAGTTGCTCCAGCAACCACTAATCACGCCAGCATGTGCCTTAATGCCTTTCATCCTTGGAAAGAGTCAAGAGGAAGAAACACAAGATGAGGACCTAGCGGACTGGATCTATAAGGATCCCATCACCACTGATAAACCGCAAGTTACACTTCCTACGGAACAGTATGGTAAAGGCCTCCTCATTATGCAAAGAATGGGGTATGATGGTCAGAGTGCTTTGGGATACTGCAAACAAGGACGACATGAACCACTGCTGCTAGAGTTCAAGCCCAAAGGTAATACAGGCCTAGGCTTTGAAAAAGAGATCCTTCCTAAACTCAGATTTAAAGGAAAACCTAGCAAACCATTTTGCCCACCTACTGTAAAGAGGACACCTTTCATAATCAAAGCACCATCAAGCAATATTGCCACTGCCCCATCGAGGCTCACGAACCCACCACAACCATCTACAATGCCAATCATCCCACCAAACGAACCAGTAATCCCATCAATAACACCAATAGCAGCAGCAACTGTATCAGAACCCGCTGCAACATCTATGGCGCCAGTAATTCTAGCAAAAGCCACTGAGTCACCATTACCGATACTTCCAGTGACAAAACCTTTAAACCCCATCACAGTTCCTGCAGCACCGATCACCTCAAAGATACATAAACCAATCACACCTGCCGTGTTCAACTCCAAAGACATCCCAGTATGGTATAGCAATCGGATGCTGGAAAGTGATTCAGAGACCGACTCACATGAGTGGGAATTTGATTCAGTGCAACTTAACACTTTAGATGAGGAAGATACATCACCACCTCCACCCCGCAAAGACATCCCTGTTTACGGAGAAGCACAGATAAAGACCACTTGGGTACCTGAGCTGGAAACATCTTCCACAGACCCTACGTCTCATCCTACGCCTGATTCTGATAGGAAGAGTACCATCAACGACCTTCACCACACCGTCTTAACCCTCACTGATACATCTCCCGCACTTAACTTAATCGATGAAGTAATGCCCATTATCCACCCTGAACTCATTGAATGGAACCAACCAAATCCCCCATGTCTTGACCTCTTCCAGAACGATGAGGCTATCATTGACTTTTTGGAATTAAGGGATAATCTACCAAGCGGGGATCACAAAGCTGGATTCGCCATTGAACTTAATAGCGCAGCATACTTCGGGGCGGATGCCAAATCCTTCAGCTGCAAAAATATAACAATAAAACATGGATCTTCCAGTGAAAACCACACTGTGGCACTATTTGATCCGACAAAAGTAAAAAGAAAGAGCGTATCCAATGGTGAAAACCTCTCTGAGGCGCCTGAGGATGAAGGGTTTGACATCCTCCCTGCTAGTACACAACAGGAACGATCAACGATTCTTATCGAGGAAACCAAAGAATACAATGTGGGGACTCCTGAAAATCCTCATATCATACATCTGGCATCTCTTCTCACTCCAGAGGAACAGCCTCAATTTATAGAGTTCTTCCAACAGCGTCAGATCAACTTTGCATGGTCATATGCAGACATGCCTGGGCTTGATCCTGATTTAGTCATGCATCATCTCACAGTAGCAAAAGGAGCCAAACCTGTCAAGCAGAAGCTTCGTAAGATGCATCCTCAGATTGCCGTGCTAGTCAAAACAGAACTCAAGAAACTCCTGGATGTTGGTTTCATTAGACCAATTGATTATGCAGAATGGATCTCCAACATTGTACCAGTTGGCAAACCAAAAGGGGGCATCCGCATTTGTACAGACTTCAGAGATCTGAATAAGGCATGTCCTAAGGATGACTTCCCTCTACCAAATATCGACATCATAGTAGATTTGACAGCAAGACATGCCATGCTTTCACTCATGGATGGCTTTTCAAGATACAATCAAATAAAGATCGCACCAGAGGACCAACATAAGACAACCTTCACATGTCCATGGGGCACATACTGCTGGAATGTAATGCCTTTTGGTCTAAAGAATGCAGGAGCGACCTATCAAAGAGCAATGACCACCATCTTCCATGACATGATGCATACTATAATGGAAGATTATGTGGATGATTTACTAGCAAAATCACTTACTAGAGAAGGACATCTTCACATCTTAGATAAAATCTTTGATAGACTGGAACAATACCATGTTCGACTCAACCCAAAGAAATGTGTCTTCGGAGTGACCTCCGGGAAGCTTCTAGGATACATTGTCTCAAGCAAAGGCATTGAGGTCGATCCAGCAAAGGTTAAAGCAATCATGGACATGCCACCTCCAAAGAATATCAGTCAGCTAAGAACACTACAAGGACGGCTTCAATCTATCCGCAGATTCATTGCACAATTGGCTGATAAGTGTCACCCATTCACACACCTGCTACACAAGAACATCCGCTTTCAGTGGGATGACAGATGCCAGCAAGCATTTCAGGCGCTTAAAGACTATCTCATGAATCCACCATTGTTGATGCCACCAGATCCAAGTAGACCGTTGTTACTTTATATCTCAGCGACAAGTACAGCATTAGGTGTATTACTGGCACAACATAATGCAGAAGGCAAAGAGTGTGCTGTATACTACATCTCTCGTACACTAGTTGGCTATGAACTCAATTACACACCTATTGAGCGAGCTTGCCTAGCAGTAATCCTGGCAGCCACTAAACTGAGGCACTATCTATTAACACACAAGGTGCAACTCATTGCAAAGATTGATCCACTCAAGTATTTACTCAGCAAAGCAGCATTGACAGGCCGCTTGGCCAAATGGGTGATGATTCTAAGTGAATTTGACATTGAGTATGTGGACCGTAAAGCTATCAAAGGTCAAGTTATTGCAGATCAGTTGGCCGATGCACCACTCATAGGCGATCATCCCCTCATTTCCAATTTTCCAGATGAAGAGATATTCATGCTCACAGAAGTACAACCATGGAAGCTATATTTTGATGGTTCATACACTAGGCACGGCTCGGGGGCAGGCATTCTGTTTATCACACCTCAAGGTGATAGCATCCCGAAGTCTTACAGGCTCACATTTCCATGCACAAACAACATAGCAGAGTATGAGGCCTTGATCACAGGACTCAGGTTAGCCGTACAATGGAAATTAAAAGAATTGCAAGTATATGGCGATTCCCAACTAGTCATTCGACAAGCAACCGATGAATATCAGACCAAGGATGATAAACTCATGCCATACAAGCAAATGGTGGACAATATAAAGACATCATTTACTACTATCACTTTTGAGCAGATACCAAGAGATCAGAATCGAGCTGCTGACGCTATGGCTACCATCGCATCTCTACTAGATCTTCCACAGAATTCAACACGCTACGAGTTCTTGGTAGAACAGCTTTGGATTCCCGCTTATGATATCCCCGAATCCGAAATGATATGTCGCCTTGTCGGTTCTGAATCCCCATGGTATGGTGAGTTCTACACTTATCTCCGTGATCACACCCTTCCTCCCAACCAATCAAATAATCAACGTAAAACCTTCATTCGCCAAACTGCTCGATATACCATTATTGCTGAAACCCTATACCGACGTAGTCTTGATGGTACTCTCCTTCGATGTCTGGAACAAGATGAGATAACAAAGGCTTTGGAAGAGGTACATGAAGGAATTTGCGGGACTCACTCAAGTGGTCCGTCACTAGCCAAGAAACTCATGCGAGCTGGATACTATTGGCCATCTATGGAAAAGGATTCCTACTACTTTGTCAGGAAATGCAAGAAATGTCAAGTTCATGGCGACCTGATACATGCACCAGCACAGGAACTACAACCAATCACAACACCATGGCCTTTTTGTCAATGGGGCCTTGACCTTGTGGGTAAAATCCATCCATCTTCATCCAATGGCCATAAATTCATTATTACCGCCACCGAATATTTCACCAAGTGGATCGAAGCTGTTCCACTTACCCAAGTCACCGGCAAGCAGATCGCCTCATTCATCCTCAATTACATCATCTGCCGGTATGGTGTGCCCATGTCCATTGTCACAGATAACGGTCTTCCTTTCAAAAATCAGGATGTTCGTGAGCTTTGTGAGAAATTTCATATCCAACACCGCTTTTCCACTCCCTATTACCCACAAGGCAATGGTCAGGCCGAAGCATCCAATAAAAACATATTGAGGATCCTAAAGAAGACAGTCAATGATGCTGGCCGTGATTGGCATGTTCAATTGAATCCAGCGCTATGGGCATATCGAACTAGCATTCGGACCCCTACAGGTGCAACTCCTTATTCATTGGTCTATGGTGCCGAAGCTATCTTACCTATTGAGGTTGAGATACCATCATTACGAGTTTCCTTGCATAATCTCATTGATGATGAAGCATACAGAGTCTCACGCCTTCAGGACTTAGAGTTACTTGATGAGAAGCGACAAGCTGCATACAATCACCTCAAAGCCTATCAGCAGCGCATGAGTAGAAGTTACAATCACCGAGTTAGATCTCGTACATTTGAGGTAGGTGATCTTGTTCTTCGAGAAAATCCTCGCAACCAACCAAATAGAGAACATCAAGGCAAGTTTGAATCAAACTGGCTGGGCCCATATGTTGTCACTGCTGTATTCGGGTCCGGGGCATATCAGTTGGCTACTTCAGAAGGAGAACCGCTTGCAGATCCAATCAATAGCATGCACCTCAAAAGATTTTATACCTAAGGTGTACAGAGCATCAGGCTCCCCTACATATCAGAAAAATACCAAAAACATTCAGAAAATGTCCTGAAGAAAATACAAAAACATTCAAAAAAGTAAAGAAAAATCATGCATTCAAATGGTGAACAACCACTCCGGTGGCACCTTGGGTAAGTACGATGGCGAAAACCTGGCAAACAGGCGCCACTCGTAAAGGGTATGGCTCCATTGTCTTTCAGGCTTGTTGCGATCACATTCATACATACACACATCCATCCATCTAACCATGGCTTGTTATTTTATCTGTAATCCAAGAAAGTACTTCATGCGTCTAGCATCCCGCTTTTTCATAAATCATGTCCAACTTGGGGGCAATGCCCTTACAATCTAGATGATGGAAGTGGATTCTACATTACTGGTGATTCATTGGCAAAAACATTCAAAAATGTCTCGCAAAATACAAAAACATTCAAAAATGTGTCGCAAAATACAAAAACATTCAAAAATGTCTCGCAAAATCCAAAAACATTCAAAAATGACTCACAAAATCCAAAAACATTCAAAAACTATTACACAAAATCCAAAAACATCGAAAAACCCATCGAAAATCACACCAAAACATGGCAACACCTTGTACATATTCATTCAAGCAGATGCAAAACCAACATTAACACAGTACTCACACAATGACCATTTATCAATCGACCACACAATCCACATCCAACAAATCAGAAACTGTCTTTAAAAACAAGGATGCATCCTTCCTTACCAAAACAAAGACAAAAGTGACGTTTTCTTTGACAAGAAAATTATGTTAAGCTATCAAATGCTTGGTTGATTCGTGAGTAATTCATTTGTTTATCTGTATCGGGATCTTTCAGCATTGTTTTGTATCGTTTGCGCATTATTTCCGATGAAGTTCTGGGGCATGTACTAATGGTGTCTACGTGGGAAGTTCACTAGGCTATGTGATCTTATGCCAAATGCAATCATAGATCACTACGGCTTGCTGACTACAGCGTATATCTCGACCATATGAGCATGAACCATTACCAAGGATCCATATTCTTTATTCTTTATGTATATATTGTTTGTTTACAGGTACAATGCTCATTCTTTGGTTCCTCCTCATCCAATTTGGATAAAGGTTTTTATTTCTTAGTACGGTATGCACTTGTCTCAGGATATGATCAGCCTAAGATCAAGGAGGACGATCCAAGTCATGCATGAAAGGAGATAATCCTTATCTGTTCCGCAAGCAATACTCAGGTCAACTTGATCCATTATATCAAGTTGCTTGTATTAACTTGCTATATCAAAATCCATGTAAGAAATACTCTGGTCATCTTGAATCTTTATGTCAAGTTGCTTGTATTTTCTTACAACATTTTAAAGCTCAATGATGAAAAATAAAGCACCATGGATTGTCATTCCATCTCATTTGTATATATTGCATTTCGTTGCATTCCACCCATCCATACATTCATAATAGCTGCATATCATGCATACGTAGTCATAATAATGCATACTCTATTTTACTCATCTTCTTCCATAGGACTCGGTCCTATTCCTCCATATCTTCTATCTAACATCTAATCCCCCCTCACCCTCCCTATCTTGATCATCAACATCATCCTAATCCCTTCATCACTTCCCATCCTCACTCATCCACAAAATTAAGCCAGTTACTCTGTCTACACAGATACATCGACTCCCACACACCTAGACTATCAACAGATACTCTGATCAAGTATCTTCGGGTCTCAACAGGTAATCGATTATGGTAATCCTAGACTACATCAGGCATTTATCATAATGACCTAGTCTCAACGGGACTGCCATGATTCACCACAATCAACCATCCATCACAGGCACACACTATCAATTGATTAGCCAATCAAACACAATCCAACGGACAATTACATCAATTGTCTACGTCTCAACGAGTATTTTGCTTCATATACCTTGACTTCATCGGGCAATTACATCAATTGTCTAAGTCACATCAGGTCACTTTGATTCACTTACTCAGACTTTATCATGTCCAAGCGACCAACTGACATCAACTGTCACGCTTTGACTTGACCGGGGCAATTTAACCGATTGCACCAGATTGTCCAACCAATTTTGATCAATTGTATAGCATCAATCCAAACCCCACACTACATCTGCTATGTATCTCTTGCATGACCTCAGGGTACTCGCTGGCTTGTTGTTTCTTCATATTCACTCCATTTTCTCCCATTCTTTCATCATTAGTTCTAATTTTTTCTATTCTACCTCCCCTCCGCTTTTCATTCTTTTTCAAGAGATCGCCCGATTTTTCAAAAAAATTCGGCCCATCCCTCGAGGGGGCATACCACCCATTAAATTTACATTTTATGGGGCATTTCTTCACACCTATTTTTCTTTCTTTGAAACGACGCGATAAACTGCATCGTCTCAAAGAGGGGCAAATGTAGTCACATAAATATGTCCACTTAATTAAATGAATACTTAGTATTTATTTGATTATTTAACCATCAATTAATAATTAATTAAATTAATATTTAATTAATTCATCTTAACCCTATTCTCCTATTAATTAAATAAATTATTCAATTTATTTGATTTAATTCACTTAACCAAATTCAGACCATTAATTAAATAAATAAATCATATTTATTTAATTAAATCTTCTCTCACATTTAAATAAATTAATATTTATTTAAAACCCCCAAAATCCCACCTCTCACATTTAAATAAATAAATCATTTATTTAAATCACCTTTATCCTCCACCCACTTGTATTTTCCTACAAAAGCAAGTTGCACAATTATTTTAAATAAATAATTTATTTAAATCACCTTTATCCTCCACCCACTTGTATTTTCCTACAAAAGCAAGTTGCACAACTATTTTAAATAAATTATTTATTTAAAATCCTATTTATCCTCACCCACTTGAAACCTTTAATGGTTTCCCTTAAAGTATTCAAACTTGATGGCTTTAAAGTCTTCAAACTTGATGGCTTCCTTCTATAGTCTTCTTAAAGACTTTAATGGTTTTCCTTAAAGTCTTCAAGCCTTTAATGGTTTCCCTCAAAGTCTTCAAGCATTTTAATGCTTTATCTTCTTTTTCTCATTTAAATAAATTAATATTTATTTAAATATTTATCCAAATGCAACTTACACCATTTAATTGAAATAAATGATTTTATTTTAATTGAAAATACCAAAATTTCTCCCACTTGCATTTTCCTACAAAATCCACTTGCATGCCTAAACCCCTTCTAAATTCTTCTAAACCCTTCCTAATTAGCCTAATCCATCCCCTAAATATTGTCACATTCCTAAGCAAATTGGAGTCACTTCTCAAAGACTCCAAAGTCTTTGAAAAGCAATTAATGCTTTGTGTGTTCAACAAATTAACCCTCAAAGTCTTGGATAACCTTTGAAAGCTTCCAACCTTCAACCACTAAATGGCTCAAAGTCTTGGATAACCTTTGAAAGCTTTCAACCTTCAACCACTTAATCCCCAAAGTCTCCAATAACCATTAATGGTTAATTCAACCCTCCCACATGGTTAAAACATTTGTTTTGACTCAACCTCTACCCAACCCAAAGGTCTCATCAGGCCATTAATGCTTTGACCATGATTATCTCTTAAACATTTGCACAAAGGTTTATCCTTGGATTAACTCTTAATCCAATGGGTAATCTTAATTTAGACTTGACCCTTACCTTCTAGATAACCATGAGGTCTTCTCAGGCCTTTAATGCCTCCAACCTCTTCTCTCAACCCAATCCTATGTTGACACTTGTCACCATTTTATTGGTGCCAATTGTGCACATGGATCCCCAACTTTCAAACTTGGCCCTTGATTAAACCATTCAATCTTAACCCTTCATTTCCCTATTTCTTCTATAAATAGAACCCTTCTCCTCAAGCAAAAGGAGAAGCATTTTAGAGTATTGTTGTTATACTGGCATTAGCATAGAGCTTTTTCATAGCATCACTAACTACTCTTGCATAGTATTTGCTTATCATATTCAACCATCTTGAATCTCCATATGGCATCCATGGCTAGTGCTAAAAGCTGAGAGCTACACTCATTTGGGACTTGGAGAGGAGAGGAACAAGGGAGGAGCAACTATGAGCATCTTGATTAGCTATTTCATTTTATGTTTATATGCTTTCTATTTCATGCTTAATATCTCTCTTGATATGCCTGTTTAGGATAATCTTTTGTTGCTAACACTAACGTTTGTTTCTTGTGCTCTTGTGTGTGTTGCCATCAAACAGATTTTCTAATCCTTTTTGCAGAGCATCAAAAAGTAATTACCTTGTTACAAATGAACTTTGTAACTCTTCTGGAAATATCTTCACTAGATCTTCTATCTAGTTCACTATCGGTTTGTTTCTCACCCTCTCACTATTGCAGCCTTATCTTCTATTGCAACCTTACTGATTCAACCTCTTCTTCTTCTTCTTTGTCGGTTCTTCTCTCTGTTGTTTCAGCTCTCTGTCGGTTCTTCTCTCTATCAGTTCTCTCTTCTCTCTGCTACACTGCTGCTCTCCACCATCGGTCTTGATAAATTAGTTACTTGTCTACCATCCAACTCCTGTTGGTTCTCATCTTGCCTTCTTTGTAATCTTCTGCGATTCTTCTATGTCGGTTTGGCCACTATCTGTTCACTCCTCTATTAGACTCAATGGATGACTATTGGTTGTCTCACTGTTGCCGGTTGAACTCTTCAACCCTGTTCTTTCTCACACTTTGTCTCTTGTTGTTGTTGTTGTTGTTGAGCACTTGACTAAATTCACTTCTTCAGCAGCAACACCCTCTCATTCAATGACACCCTTCATCAATTTTGGCTTGCATATTTATAATCTACTTTTCCTGCCAAAAACTAATTCAAACTTCGGGCGGTTAGGGTTTCTTCATTGACCTCAAGGTGAACCAAATCCAATCAGATCCGATCTGCCTTGGATTTATCACCTGCTTTGGGGAGATGCATCTGTACACATTTGTATTCATCTAATGCATGTTTGCTAAAAATAGAAAACTTCACCCTTCTTTATGGCCTTGATCTTTGTCGACCTCATTTCACCCAACTATTTCTAACTGAAGGTCAATTTGCAATCACATTTTGTGCCTTGATCATAGTGCCAGCAACTGCCTGATCATTCTCTGTTGTCCATTCTTCCGCAATTCGCATCAGTCTATCATCAACCTGTGATTTGTGGTTTTATCATTTAATGACCACCTGCTATACAAACAACCATGTTGATGAACATTTCATCTACCTTTGCATGTTTTCCACCTCAGCTCCACAAAGGACACATTAGCATATATTCAACTTCACCAACATAGGGTCAGTTAAAACTTCAACAACCAGGAAACCCTTCTACCAATAGAACCTTACAAGTATGACCGACACATTGATCAATCACTCCTACCAGCAACACATTATCCTGACAATTCATCTTGCCTTCTGGTGTGACTTTATGTCATTTTTACTGTTCATCTCATTGGGTGTTGTTGTGATTCATCAACATTTTTCCTCTTCATCACAAACAAACAACCAACCTTCATACAGGTTTATGCCTTACTAGTTATAACTCTCTATCTGTAGCTGCTTAGCCTTGCCTTCTTCATCATTAGCCCATAAATCATCTCAACCGGCTTTTCAAGGTGACAAACCCATCACTTCTTTGCTCTTCTATTTTTGTCTCTGTAGCACAACATGCCAACCCTTTCTAATCTGGTGCACATTTCTGATTTCATGCACCTGAGGCATTCTTTTTTTTCACCAGTAGATCCGGTGTGAGCCTTCAATCACCTACCTTCTACACTTCTCTCTTATCTCAGAGGACTATTATGCATTTCATGCATAATAGGAGATAAGCTCCACTTACCAGTGGGAGTGGATCCTTGTCATTTGCATCCTACAATGCACCAATGTGGATTCCTTGTTTGAGTAGCATATCTTCAAATAGGCACATGTGATCTGGTTTAGGAACACTCACTGTCAGTGTTCTCTTCAAATGGTGACTGCATCTTTATCCGGTGGGAATCTTGTTGTTGACATCCACACAACATACCAGGACCTATACATACTTCTCCTCTGGTGTTGATGTGATTTAAATAATATTCCCCCTCTTCATCAAAATCAACTGACCAACATCTTGCTCACTTACAACTATTATCATTTACCGGTTTCCTATCCATATCTTCCACACAGGTCAAACACTAACTTGTGTTGAAGGATACTTTTCCCCTTACCGGTGACCTGCTAAGCTAGGTGACATCAAAGACATCGCATCCAGTATGAATCAATGATAGAGGTACACATACATCTCTTATACCGATGGCCATCCTATACTGGTTGACATCAATGATAACACAATGCCAATAGAGATATTAAAACTTTTGCCAACACACAAAGATATTTTGGAAAGAGCTTTAGTAGACATCACTGTCTCTAAGGATTTGGATGTTGACTAATTCAAGGTCATGGGAGGACATTTAACAATGCCTCATTGCTTATCCTTCATGGAAAATTAATACATGTCCTTATAACATCCTCATAATGCTCTGCTACATATTGAAGTGGTTATCCATAAAATGCACGTTAAACGTGATCTCATAGATGGGGGAGCCAGTGTGAATATTTGTTCATTAACACTGGTCCAACCTTTAGGTTTTTCAGAAGAAGCAGTTGATCCCAAAAATATGATCACCATAAAAGCATATGACGAAGAGGGGTGCTCTTCTAAAGGAATTGTGATATTACCTCTCAGAATAGGACCAATGCAATGAGGCATAGTTTGTCAAGTATTAGACCTGAATTTATCCTACAACATACTTCTAGGAAAGCCTTGGATTCATGATATGTAGGCATTTCATTCAACATATCATTGATGTGTAAAGTTCCCCTATGATGGACAAGAGATAACTATTTCAAAAAATTCAAATCCCTTTCAACATTGTAGTAATCTGAGACCAGCTGAGGATGTAACAGTTCCCTATAATAGAGAGTCTTTGTCTCCTAAACTATCACCTAAGGAGAACTTGTTGAGAGAAACTTTGGTAATTTTTGGGAAAAAAAAACAACCAATGCCAATGGAATGGGAGAATATTCTCTACAAGATTTACCACTCTCTCCTAGGTCTTATGGTAAACCGTCAACTTCACAATAATGACTTGTGGAATAATTTCTCAATATGTTTGATGGAGCATTTGTTAAAGCATAAACCCTATCTGAAGAGATGGAGGACAAAGATATTTTACAATGGCTCTATTAGGATGATGAAACTCAGCAAAATATCAATAATGCCAACATATCCATAGATAAGTATGGAAAAGGATCCCACATCCTACAAGAATGGGATATTCTGGCACAGGTCTTGTGGGTAAGAGGAAATAAGGTATTCTAGAACCCATACAACTTAAATCTCAAAATGTAAAAGACAAATTAGGTTTAGGATATAAGCAATTTACTCCAAAAGAAGAAGCATTTTCTAGATGGCAAGAAGAGGAGAATGAGAGAAGATAAGAAGATCTTGCTATCAAAAGAGAGGAAGCAACCACCAATCAACAACAAGAGCAAGAGGATAGAAGACCCCAACAAGAGAGAACCTCTAATAAACAAGAAGAACAAAATGATAGAAAATCATAAGAAGTGACAACTTCCATTCAGCAAGGATAAGAACTTGAGAGAAAGAAAGAAGACCTAGCAACAAGACAAGCAGAAGTAACCATCAGCCTAGAAGAAGTAGAATATGAGAGAAGAAAATAGATGGCAAGGAAAATAGAATAAGCAACCATCTTTATGAGAAAATATTTATATTACAAGCTTCTAGTGAAACTGACTCTCATGAGTGAGAATTTGATACATGTTATGAAGAATATTATGATGTAAAAGATGTAGATGTTGATATAATTCATTCGTATGAAGTACAAACATCAACTTGCAGACCTCTTGAATGGGAATTGCAAGTTATCAATTCTAACTTCATCGAGGACAATTAGAGAGTAATCGGGAGAGTTTATCCTAAGGAGAGTGACATCCTTAAGTTGGTTGAAATAACTAAAAACCTTGAAAACTCTGTTATGACCATTGAGGTATTTCAAACCAACCAATCAGACAATGTTTTACCCTTAATACACCCATAACTTATTGACTAGGAAACCACTAGACTCATGGAGATACAAACCTTCCCAAATGATCAATGTGTCACTTTGTATCTCAATGTTGTCGAACCTAAAACCTCAAAAACATCTTCCACTAGTAAATTCTATAACGCTTTGTCTAGTCAGGGGGTGTCAAATCTTTCAGTTGTAAAACTAAAATAAAAGAATCAAAAAATAGATCTAATTTTGAAAACCATTTGATGGCAACATTAGATCAATCAAAAGTAAAAAGAAAGGATGTATTTGATGGTGAAAACCTCCTTGAGGCACTTAAGGATGGGAGATTTGACACTCTCTAAACATTTTCAAGAGAGATCCACCATATTGATTGAGCCGATAGAAGTAGATAACATTGGCACCTTAGAAAATCCTAAGATCTTACATCCAGTAGCATCACTATCAAAGCAATAGAGACAAGACTACAGTGTGTTCTTCAAGATGAGACAAATCAAATTTGCTTGGTCATATGTAGACATGCCAAGGTTAGATCTAGAACTCATAATACTAGTAGCATGGTGAGAACCTACCCACAATAAGATTATACTCTACAACAGTATGTATAAATATTACAATGGGGAATGCACATGCATTGAGGCACACTGCCTAGTGCTCACTACTCAAAATAAGATGACCCAAAAGGATCCAAACCTCAAAGAAAACTCACTACCTTACAATAAGATTCAGACTATAATCCGAATTACATGAACTACAAATATGGCATCTCCTTATGCCTGATGACGGTTCCAGTTAAGCACATTTGTCTACCCTACAACAATATCTTCTCAATACACCACACTGAAGGATGAATTCTCTTATACACACATACACCACTCTTTGATAATACAAACACAACATCAACACCTAAATTACATGACTATAACCCTTATATATACAATTCATCAACCTTGACTACAAGGTTGGCCAAACCATCAAACCTCAATTACAAAATTACATCACATGATACATATGTGAAACACTGGACCAATATAATGATATACATGACATAACATGGACCTAAATCAAATCTCCAAATATGCATCACCACCAAAAATCTCACCAAGATCAACTGCAACACGCTACACCACCAAGAATACCACATAACACGAAGAATATCACCGAATCAACAAAATCACCAAGAGAGTCCACAAGAATCAATGTGGACCACCAAGATAAATAGGACACAATTAGGAAACACCAACAAGAACATTAGAATCATCTGCAATAGATGCACCAACACCACTTATGCAAATCTTCATCGATCAACACGCTAACTCACGGGAACACTCAACAACAACAATTCAGGCTAGAAAGACAATTTGTAGAACACCAAATCATGAACCATCTGAACTAAGGATACACATGAACATCAAAAACATTCTCCCAAATCTGCAACCAAACATATGATCATACTAGATCTCACCAGAGCAAACACCAAACTCTACCAACCTCTACATATGAAGACTGAACTATAAACTAGATCAAATAATATGATTCAAGCAATCTCCCGGATCACTAAAACCAATAAGGAATGAATTACTCCAACATCTCAAATAGATAAACCATCCATATCAGCTCAATGCAATCACCAGAACACCAAACAACTCATAGCAACACAAGAATATGTTATCAATGACATCAACAACATATCCTAACATCAACAATATCCAACAATCTACGCCTTTGGAATTGATGGTAGCATATCAATTTAAAAAATAATCAATGCAAAGGAAATAGATCAACACCATCAATCTGCAACAAACTCCCCTAAGATCGTGCACAACAAAGCTAAAAAGTAAAACAATTTTTCACATGCTTCTCTCCCCTTTTGACAACAAGCCAAAGAAAGAACACAAATTATGCTCTCTCTCACAAAAATCATCTTCTAAGAAGGACAATCTCCCCCTTAGGATAAACCCATAACTAAAAATCAAAATCACACACTAACTACTCTGGCTGAGTAGCAACACCAAATCATCAATCTGGATAAAAGGATAAGGCTCTGAAATCCACTAGATTGATGCAACTCCATGCATCTAGTTCTCAATAGGAGGGGCACATACCCCTAACTTTTATCTCAAATAGACAAATGTATCTACAGGAAAAGTCTTAGTGAAAATATATGCAATCTAATCCTTTATAGATACATATTCCAATTTGACTTCCTCATCACTGACCGTGTCCCTCAAGAAATGGTACTTTATGGAAACACATTTTGTTTTAGAATGCAACACCGAATTCTTTGAAATATTGATAGCACTTGCATTGACACAATGTATAACAGTTGGCTCATCATAAATCACCCTAATATCCTTTAACATTTGCTTCATCCAAACTACCTGAGTACAATTACTAGTAGCAACAATGTACTCAACTTCAGTAGTAGACAAAGATACACCATCTTATTTCTTACTCGACCATGAAATCAACTTCTTTCCCAAAAAGAATGCTCCACTGGTAGTGCTCTTCTGGTCATCAACTTCACTAGCCCATTCAACATCAATATAGGCACACAATAGGAAATCATCATTCTTCGAATACCACAAACCATAGTCAATAGTCCCCTTCAAATATTTGAAAATCATCTTTATAGCAGTAACATGAGTCTCTTTAGGATTTTGATTGAAATCTAGCACAAAGACAAACAAAATGCATAATATCTGGTCTAGTTTGAGTTAAGTACAATAATCCACCAACCATAGATCTATACAAAGTATGATAAACTTTATGAGATTCATCATTCTTTGATAGCTTGTATCCAGTCATCATAGGAGTTCTAATAGGCTTAGAATAAGCTAATCAAAACTTTTTCAACAATTCCTTCACATAATTAGATTGAGAAATGAAAATACCTTTACTGATCTGAGTAATATGCAATCCTAAGAAGAATTTCATTTCAGCTATCATAGACATCTCAAATTCCTTTTGCATATCATCAGCAAACTTCATAATCAAATCATCATCACCACCAAAAATGATATCATCAACAAAGACTTCAACAATCAAAATGTTATCATTCTCAACTTTGAAGCACAAATTACTATCAGAAGTACCTTTACCGAATCCCAACTTCAACAAATACTTATCCAATCTAGCATACCAGGCTCTAGGGGATTGCTTCAGTCCCTACAAATCTTTCTTCAATTTGCATACCATATCTCCTTCGTCTGATAAAGAAAATCCATTTGGCTGCTCAATGTAGACTTCCTCCTCAAGATCACCATTCAAAAAGGATGACTTGACATCCATTTGATATACCTTAAAATTCTTGTAAGCAACATATGCAAGAAACAATCTAACAACTTCAATTCTAGATATAGGAGCAAAATTTTCTTCACAGTCTATACCTTCCATCTGAGAACAATCTTTACATAACAATCTTGATTTGTGTAATGGAGATAATTTGTCACCTCAAGGATGACGAATCCTCAAGGACAAATTGTCCTTTTGATTACCTATATGAACTGGCGCTAAGATGAGCCAGGGGATAATAGATGTATACAAGGAGCATCAGACACCTGAGAAGCGTCTCTAGATGGCTCTATAGAGCCTTTGTCCTCGAGATGAGCACGCAAAGCTGGGACACCATCACAACGTGCTATCATCTTGTATGGACAAAGCGCAGAGTCCAAGCAGAAAGTCCTCCATAAAATAACTAAACAATATTATAAATTCTGAAAAACAAAGATTACAAAACAGAATAAGGAAAATGCTAAATGATAAGAAAATCTAACAACTGATCCAAGTTGTGAAGCCTCCCGCAAGATAATCTCCTCTTCACAAAGTTGTGCCTATACACATGCAAGAGAGAAAATGTTTGGGGTTATATTTTGGAGTCTGCCTAAGTTAGACCCCCATTTTGGTGTTTCCACCTCCATGGATAACCCAAAAAGCCACGGGAAAGGAAGATGATGAAGAAGCTGATAAAGAATAATGCAAAGACCAATATAAAGGCAATGCTATGCTATTTGATAATTGGAGAAAAAGAGAGATATTGAAAGTAAAGGATAAACTTAGATTACTCCCCTAGTGTTTGGAAAGTGTTGGAATGCTTGATAAACTTAGTATCTTGAGGATGTTGCAACAATGGTGGTGGCATCTCCAAGAGATTCAATCTCCAAGAGCAAGTCTCCAATCAGCCAAAAGATCCTTTGGAAATGTCCCAAAACCAAGGATATAGGCTAAGGGATGAGTCTATCAGTGGCCACACAAGGAGGTGTTATAATTCCTTCTTGGTGTGGGTCATAACATCCCAATGGTCACTTGTTGGCTAGAAGGTTGGTGGGATGATAGTGCATCGCGCAGACGTCTTTGCACCGCGTCTGTGTCTGCGTCCTACAAATCTGTCAGATTCACAGAGTTGGTAATGCCTCTAAGGAAGCTGACATGGACTTCTTTGGTGGACAAAAGGACAAGTTGACGAACCTATCCTCCAAGCAGTATGGGGGAGGTGCCACATGTCGCAATTGCCACTACAAGTGATGAGGGTGACATTTTTGACTCTACACTTTATTTTTGACAAATTCACCGACTTCATTCAATTTATTCCCAAACACCCATTTAGTATCAATAACATTCTTGTCTTTAGGTCTCGGAACAAGCTTCCAAGTGTTATTCTTCTCAATCTGATTTAGCAATTCTTCCATTGCTTTTAACCAATTTTCCTCTTCACATGCTTTTGCAACATCTTTAGGTTCAATCTTTGAAATCAAGCATATCTCTTTAACAACAATATTTCTCCTATTCATCACTCCTTTATTCTTATCACCAATAATCTATTTTTCTAAATGAATCAATCTTACATACCTCAGAGTCTTCTAATTGTTCTGATTTTCAGGCTCTTGCACTTCTTCACTAGCAGTAACAATATCCAAATTAACTATCTCCACCGGATCAATCTTCTTCAAGATCTTTGTCTGCACAGGCTTAGGAATGTCTTCATCATCAAAACAACAAGTGCATGCTCTGATCTGCTTTCCAAGACATTCATCTACCTTCACATTTTTATGTTCAACTATCTTCTTTAGTCTCTTATTATAGCATTGGTAGGCCTTTCTCTTAGTAGAATATCCCAAGAAGATTCCTTCATCACATCTTGCATCAAAATTTCCTATATCCTCATCTCTCTTGATATAACATTTACTTCCAAAAATTCTGAAATATCTAGCTGTATGAACATGACCAAACCATAACTCATAAGGAGTCTTACTGGAATCACCTTTAATATGCACTTGGTTGAATGTGTAAACAAAAGTGCTTACAACTTCTCTCCAAAAGGTTTGTGCAACATTTCCTTCAATAATCATGGCCCTTGTAGCATCTAAGATAGTTTTGTTCTTCCTTTCAACAATTCCATTCTATTGGGGGTTCTAGGAGTAGATAATTGTCTTCTAATTCCATTCCTCTCATAGAATGTATCAAACTCTCTTGATGCAAATTCTCCTCCTTTGTCAGATCTCAAACATTTCAGCTTGAACACTATCTCAATCTCCAGTCTGGCTTTGAGTATCTTAAATTTCTCCAATGCTTCTAATTTCTCCCTTACGAAGGTAACAAACATCATCCTTGAATAGTCATCAATCATCAACATGAAATATCTATCTCCTTGCATGCTTCTCACTCTAGTAGGACCACATAAGTCAATATGAACCAGATCTAGCAATCCAATAGATGAATACAACTTACTCTTAAATAAAAATTTTGTTTGATTTCCCATCTGACATTCCTTAAATACTAGATTAACAAGCTTCACAATCTTAGACATATCTCTAACAACTTGAGTAGAACTTATCCTTACCATGTAGTCAAAATTAACATGACACATTCTTCTATACCATAACCAACTCTCATCAATCTGAGCAATCAAACAAATTTTCTCACTAGCATTCAAGTGAAAGATATTACATTTAGTCTTAGTACCCGATGCAATCTCTATACCGGAGTCATTTAGGATCTTGAATTTATCATTCTTGAATTGCAAATCATATCCCTTTTAAACCATCTATCCAACACTCAAAATATTATGCTTCAAACATTCAACATACAAGACATCATCAATATTATGCTTACCATTAAAAGATATAGAACCTCTACCACGAATCACACAAGTTTTGTCATCTCCAAATCTCACTATTCCACCATCATACCTTTCCATACTCACAAACTTTCTTTTATCACCTTTCATATGATGTGAACAACCATTATCAGTCACCCATTCATCTTTCTCCTTAATCTTAGCATCTAAAGCTTTTTCTTCAACAATGCAGCTTGTAGGATTCATGAATACTGCATCATCTTTCTTGATAGCAATAAATACAAATTTGTCATTAGAATTCTCATTCTTTGATTCCTCGTCGATCACACCTTCACCAGCAACATAATAGAATCTCTTTTGATTCATGTACTTCTGATAGGGCTTATAAAGCTTATCATTCTTATCATGCTTCTCATATCTATCATACTTGTCAGATCTATCACGTCTTTCAAATTTATCATGCTTATCATATCTAGATATCCTCTCAGAACACCTAGAAGAAAAATGTCCTATCTTATTACAAGAGAAATATTTCAAAGGTAAATTTCCATCATACTTACCAGCTCCTTTAGGAAATCTCTGAGCAATAAGGGCTTCAAGCTCATCTAGTTCTCTTTCTTACTCTTCCATCTCTTTCTTTTCTCTTTTAGATCTAGATACCAAACAAGAACTTTCTCCTGGATCATACTTCTACTTCCCATATACAAAGGCTCTGAATGCAATCTTTGATTTCCCATATGATTCTCCAAATTTGCTCAACTCAAATGCAGTAAGCTTCCCAACCAACAAATCTCTAGTCATTGTGGTTACACTCTGAATCTCATTAATAGTAGCAACCTTATGTTTATAAGTAGGAGGCAACGATCTCAACACCTTACCAAAAATATCATCTTCTTTAAGGGTTCCACCAGCAAATCTGACATTCATGACAAGATCATTCACCTTAGCCATAAAGGTTGATATATTTTCATCTTCTACCATCTTCAATGCTTCATACTTTCCTTTCAAGCTCTACAACTTAACAACTCTAGTTTGTGCATCTTCTTCATACAAGGTCTCTAGCTTCTTCCAGATCTTATGTGTAGTCTACAAACCCATCACATTAGTCATCTCTGAATTAGTCAAGGCACTCAACAATGCTTCATTTTCTCTTATGTTATGTTCAGCATGTTAGGATTATTGATAGTCCCAAAGATACTAAGAGGGGGGTGAATCAGTATCTAATTGGTTAGTAGAATATTTAAACTTATTAAGAACTTTGCATCCCGAAATAGTGTACCGGTAAATAAGAATTAATGCAGTAAACAGGAACAACAAAGACAACATAGAAAACACTACATAACACAAGATGTTTAACGAGGAAACCCAGTGTGGGAAAAACCTCAGTGGGATTTGTGACCCACAATATTCACTCACTGGCCAATGAATAACTATTACTTACAATAAGGGTCTTGCACATGTAGGAAGGCCAACTGCCTAGAGCACACTACTCAATAAGAGTCACACTGACTACAAAAGTGGATTATGAAATTCAATACAATGTATTGTTTCAAAATAGCATCAACTATGCCAAGTTTTTTATTGGTTTAAGCTCATTCCATTACCAAAACCTTCGTTGTCAACTATATCACAATATCATCCTTTATCTTTTTCTTACAAAATGACCTATAAGATCTCATGGATATATATGAGTCTTTTACAATATGTCATGTCAGCTTTACAAAAGATAATTACATTTAAATATGTTGGTGTAAATAATTATTCATCTTGGATATTATTACACCTTACTTAAGTTTACTTAGGATAATGCATTTCATAGTAGTTTGGGTATGAGACACTTGGGTGTTTGTGCCACATTGGGATAGTGTGTGTAGGATAATTTCCACCTTTTGTGTACCTATCTTGTTGTTACACTCCACATTCAGTGGGTAATCCACCTCATGTGGAATATTATATTATTTCTCCTACCTACCCACACCTATTTCCTACCTACCCTTGTTTCTTATTGAGCCACATGTCATATTTGTGTGCTCACATATCCATATAGCCTTTTCTATATAAGTAGGCTCATATTCATTATATGTATCGATTGATGATCCAGTTGATCAATATTTTCATCTTGATAGAATACAGTTTATTCCTATCATATATTTTGTTCATTCTTATTTGTGCTTTCCATTTCCTCTAGATCTTGGATAAATCTCACATGGTATCAAAGCCATTAGAGTGTCATTGGTTTGCTAATTGAGAGAAATTTGATGTTATTTGGGGTTGTGTATTTTGGAGTTTTCTATTGCAAGTTATTATTGAAGCTTGATGAGTCAAATCTGAGGTTATCATTGGATTGAGGAGGACCAAGAAAGTCAGTTTTTCCTTTTGTTTCATCAAAATTAGATTTCGGAGGCCAAATCTAGAGGCATTTGAAGTTTGACGTTGCGGCGGAAATTTTGCAGGCATTTTTCAAATAGCGATATCTCACTCATCCGGACTCGTTTTTTCGAGCAATTTTTTTTGTTTTGGGGTATAATTTCATGATCTGGACAGTGGTGGAGGATTTTTTTGATTTTTGGATACAGGTTTTTTGAAAATCATGAAATCCCGATTTTTACAACTTTGGAGGCTTCGTTTGGGCTCATATGGACTCCTTTTCAGGTGCCATTTTTTTTTAAAGTGCATATTTTTTTGTCTACTTTCATAATTTTCCATCTGTTTGTAGTGATTTTAAGTAGAAATTGTATTTTTTTTATTTGGCCATTTTTGGCATATTTGGTACTTGCATTTTGCTTGGATCTCAGTTTAGATCACTAGCAGTATTTGTTGAAGTCTCTTAGATCTCATTTTGAGAAGTTGTAAATTGAAATCAGAAGTCCACTTTTCCTTGTTTTGCAAGTGGCCCATTGTATACGCACTAAGTATAAAGTGCCAAAATCATCACTTTGGAGGGATTTCTTGATTGAGTATTTTGGGGGGGTGTCTTGTGTGATTGTGCCTCTCTCCATCTTGTGTTTTTTCATTTTGGTGCTATGGATTCTCCTAAATTTCCACTTTTAACTCCTCATAATTATGCATCATGGAAAATTAAGGCATGGAGTAAACTAATGGAAAAAGGACTCATTCATTATGTAAATGAAACTATTACAGCACCACCTAATCCTAAGGCTGATCCTAATGCTCAAATTGAATGTCTTACTAAGAATGCTATGACACTTGGAACTCTTAGAAAGTATGTATAAGATGACCTCATTTTTCACATTGATAAGTGTACAACAATTAAAGAGACTGAGAATATTTTTAAGAAATTGTATGGTCAAGTTGATGAGATTAAGGGCTACAAGATTGATAGTGAACTCACAACTTTGGATCCCAAGAATTTTGATACAATCCAAGATTATGTCACAAAAACAACTGAGTTAAGAGCAAAGCTAAAGGATTGTGGAATTGACAAAAAGGATGCTCAATTGGTTTATAACTTGTTGGACAAGCTTCCTTCAGAGTATGCAGCCATTGTATCTAGCTTTCACACCCATAGGTTAGCTCAAGGTTCCTCATACACTTCTCCCTCATTTGATTCATTCACGAAGATGTTGATACTTGAGCAATCTAAGTTGACCACTATGGGGATTCTCAAATCTTCAAAGTCACAAGCTTTGGTGGCTAACAAAGGGAATCAAAGTAATCAAGGAAAATGCAAGAATCAAAATCAACCTAAGTCTAAACCACAACAAGATGGAGCACAATCTTCCTCTCCACAAAAAGGTGATTCACCATTCTCACCTAAGAGGAAATCATATAAGGACAATCTTTTTTGTGGATATTGCAAGAAGTTAGGACATGATGAACATCATTGTTATCAGAAGGATATTGATGAGTTGAAGAATCTTCTTGAGAGTAATAGAATCAAACTACCTTCTACAATGTCTACATCAGCTTCTTCTTCCAAGGATAAAGGAAAGGATCACTCTTTTGGGATAGATAAAGGAAAGGGACAAGCTCTTTGTGCTACTACAAGTAATGATTCAGGGAGATGGCTTCTAGATTCAGGGGCTTCTCATCATATGGCATCTTCACAATCTATGTTTTCTACATTTGAGCCTTGCCACATGCCACAGATTTTGATGGGCAATCATACATACATGGATGTGATTGGGAAAGGATCTATTGCCATTGGGGATAACTCCTTTAATGATGTGTTGTGTGTAAACCACTTGACAAATAATCTTCTTTCCATCTATCAAATCACACATGGGGCAACTAGGAAAACTATGGAGTTCACACCTGATTCAGTTATCATTAGTGACTAGAGAGTAGAGCTATCATTGTGACTGGGGTGGTTGATCATGTATCTCGGTTGTACTCTTTTTTAGATTTTGGTCCTATTGATGAGGTTGATTCTTCCTATGTTGATGATTCAGATTTTGAGGAGAAATTTGGGCATTTGAACTTGGGGATTCTCACATGTGACCCCGTTCTTGAGCCTTGCATTTCATCTCCTTCTATTGATATCACACCACCTATTGCACCTGATGATGCAGCTAGTATGATAGTTTTTCCTTCTTGTGATTCAGTGCAGCAAGATATTTCATGTCTTCCAGCTTTAGTTGATTGGCATGCCTACTTGACAGACATTGCAAGTTTGTTTGTGGAGTCCTATATTGTAGATTTGGGAGACGTCATTGATGACATTCATCTTCTCTTTGATGAAGATGATTCTTCTTCAATTGTTGCGAGGGATCACTCTGACCCTCTTGTGCATTCTCTACATGATCAATCTTTAGAGTTTGACATGATTGTGGATACTTTTGTACAACACTTGGAGGAGGTCTCTTTATCTTTTGAGGAGACATATGAGTCTTTGGATATTGTTCTACATTCATCACCACTAGATCTTGGAGTGTCTTTTTCAGTAGTGTGGCACAGTTTACCACCTTTAGAGGGGATATCTTTCAGCATTGACATGGGGACACTTGAGCAGTTTTCAGATATTTCATTCATCAGGAGGTTTTTTCATACATCTTCCCTTCATGATTCAAGAGACTTCATGGATGCACCTTTGGTTTTGTTTCTTCCTAAGGGGAGGAAAGTTGTTTGACATTTGTGGAGCAGTTTCTTCATACATCGATCTTCTATCATTGGTGCAGATTCCACATTGAGGGGGGGCTTCCTATCTTTTCTTCTTCTTCTGTCATATGGGGGGGACTTTTTCCTCACATGGGGTTTTGTCCTTCACACACTTCTATGAGAGTTCTTTGTATCTAGTTTTCATCTCTCTTTTGGGGGAGGGTTTTTTCCCATTGGGTTTTTCTCTCTTTTCCCGCTTTGTGAGAGATTTCCTTGCATTGGTTTTCATGCATTTGCATTTGTACATGGGTACCTAACATGGCCTCGTAGCCAGGACCCATCTTGCATTGCTTAGTTGCATTATAGACTTAAGTGCATTCCCCTAAGTTGCACTTAAGGGGGGGTGTTGGTGTAAATAATTATTCATCTTGGATATTATTACACCTTACTTAAGTTTACTTAGGATAATGCATTTCATAGTAGTTTGGGTATGAGACACTTGGGTGTTTTTGCCACATTGGGATGGTGTGTGTAGGATAATTTCCACATTTTGTGCACCTATCTTGTTGTTACACTCCACATTCAGTGGGTGATCCACCTCATGTGGACTATTATATTGTTTCTCCTACCTACCCACACCTATTTCCTACCTACCCTTGTTTCTTATTGAGCCACATGTCATATTTGTGTGCTCACATATCCATATAGTCTTGCCTATATAAGTAGGCTCATATTCATTGTATGTATCGATTGATGATCCAGTTGATCAGTATTTTCATCTTGATAGAATACAGTTTATTCCTATCATATATTTTGTTCTCTTGTATGTGTGCTTTCCATTTCCTCTAGATCTTGGCAAAATCTCACAAAATACAATAAACACAATTTTATTCCCTCTCGGCTGGGGTGTCAGTATGCATTGTTCCCGTTGTCGGTGAAGTGTCTGTCGATGTATTTAGATGTCTATTGCCAGTGTCAGTAACTGTTGGTGGCTTTCTAGATGAATACCAGAAGGTTGTCAAATGGTTGCCATCAATGACAACACCAACTATTCTCATAAGAGTGTAGAATGCCAACAATCTCCCCCTTTGGCATTGATGGCAACACTCATGAGAAAAATCCAAAAACTGTTTCAAAACTGAAGTCCAAAAAGTTACCAAAAAGATGTGCTCCTCCTAAGAAAGTGATCTCCTCTGAATAATCATTTTTCGCCCTCCACTACTCCCCCTTTGACATCAATGACAAAGGTTGTCAAAAATTGTCAAACGAGTGCAAAAACTTCACCTCAAAGTTTGTAACCAGTTGGTTACAATCTGGAATATTTCTACCAAAACCAAATTAAGACTCTGCATGAATTTGTTGTTGTCATTCAAGGTTGCCTCAGTTTGTTGAATCGTGTCAGTGAGATGATGTATGTGCTCTTCCAATGATCTTTCTCCTTGAAGTAATGCCTTAGAGATTTCATTTCTCAAAGAGATTAGATTGTCCAACTTAGGACCAAGTTTGTACTTAAGTTCTTTGGCATTAGCCTTAATCCTTTCCTTCTCTTTCTCAAATTTCTCCAATTTCTCCTCAAAACCTACTATTTCCTGCTCATTAACTGATATAGGTTCGGATGAACCAATTATGTTATCAGCTATGTTATCTATTTCTTTCTACGCTCTATCGATCTCCTTTTCTATGTCCTTTATCAAAAGATGTGGTTTGCATGTTTCTCTGTACAGCTCTTTATATTCCAAAATTGTAGTGTTCAGTGTTGGTAATAGTGTATTCATGTGTTTTTTACACTTCTTTATTGTGTCCTCAAATAATTTATCCTTCTCCTTTTCAACTTTCTCTTTGAAGGTTTCCCCATTCACCTTATCAACCATTATTACATTGTAGTAATGAATTTGGACAATGTGTCCAATTTACCTAAACAATCCTTTACATGATCTATGTTACATTTTGGTGCAATCAATTTAAGAATTGGTATGGTGTCATCAATTGTCTTGTAGGCCAATGAATTACAGTATGTTATATTCTTGATTGAATCCAATAGTACCTCTGTTACATTAGTAGGTCTAAATTCGCTTGATGAAGTGTCAGATGTCTGACCTATTACCTCAATTACCTCTGTGCTTCCAACATTTGTAACCATTTTTCTTATGTTATCCTCCAGTGGATCAGTCTAATTTTGCATTTCAACCAGTAAAGGTTTGTGTGATTGTTTAGGTATCTCAGTGATTGTTGGTTTCTCTGTATGCTCAACTTTTGGTGTCTCCATCTCAGTAGGTTTCTCTGTGCCAGCATCTATACTTTTAGTATTATTCCCAGTATCTATTGATTTCTCTGTTTGTAATGATTTCTCTATTGGGATCTCAACCTCAACAGTCTCTACTGATTTTTTAGAAATGTTGCCACTGTCAACATTATCATCCTTAACCTATGTAGTGTCCTTATCCACAACAATATTCACTTCATGAGTATCCACATTCATGGTGAATAGTATTTTAGATTCAGGATTAGTGTTATCATGTGTGATACATTCACTATTAGTAACTAGTGGATCCAAAGTATGTATCGGTGCAGTATCCAAAGGTGGTGGTAAATTGTTAGTTATCTTGATTTTTGATATTCCACCAACTTTACCTTTCCCCTTGTCCTTATCCTTCTGATACACATTGAATGTTTTCTTTGGCCAGTTCATTTCCTCTTTTTTTTCCTTTTCCACAAAAAAAAAATCCCATTTATCAACAGTCTCCTCTGCAATCTCATTTACTCTACCTGCCATCAGACTTACTTGTCGGTGACCACTAGCAAAAATGGATTTGTTAGACTCACAAATCAGATCATTAATTTCCTCTTTTGAGTTAACCGGATGTACAACTAGAAGTTTTTTAACATTCAGTTTCTTGTCCAATTCCATCAGTGCAATCCTTTTTGCATCTAATCTTCTATATAGTTTATTAGGTAAGTCATCCAGAAGTTCAATTAAAACTTTCTCTTATATATCCAGATGTAAAATTATACTATTTTCAATGCTTTCCTTGTCTGAATCTTTGAATGTGTTATACTGTTTACTCGCATTATCCAAATTACCATGATCGGTTATTTCATTTAACAACTTATCTAATGAAGGTATAACCAGTTTTTGTTTCTTCTTGGGAGTTAATTTCTTAGCCGGTTGCCTTACTGCTTGTTGTTTCTTCCTTAAAGTCCTTGTTCTTTTGGGTGAAAGAGAGGGTACTGGTGAAGGTTTTCTCTTCCTCTCAACTCTTTTGAATTCAACTTGCATCTCACTATCAGAAGATGTGCCAACCTGTAAAATGTGTGCCTCCAGTTGTAGTCCTTCCAGCTCACTAGCCATTATCCCATTAAAGTTCATAACATTTTCTTTGATTTCATGTACCTTCTTTGATGCATCCCTAATATACTTTTCTCTTTTCTTCCTTTTCTTCATTGTTTTCACACCATTCGCAATAGTTTCAGCACTACCAAAAACTTGTTTTGTTGGTTCTCTTGGTGCATTTAACAAAGCTTTTACATATGTCTCAATAATGCCGAGATCTACCTCATAGCCCATCTGAGTTACCCATATAGTCCTAAGAAGTACAACTTATATCCATGTCTCATCTTTTTTAATGACAAAACAAATTTCTTTGTCATATTTATCCACTACACTCTATGGTAGTCTTTCTCTAGTTTTCATTTTGGCTTGAAAATATTTAAAGCATTCAGTTATATTGTTGTCTTTTGTAGTTCCCATGCCAGTTAAAGCTTCCTGTAATTGTTTTCCTACCGGTATGTAATATCCAAAGTCATTTGGTCCTATACCAGGAATTTCCTTAGTTAAATACAACATTAATCATACTAAAAGATTAATAAAGCGAAATGTCCCTTTCTTATCTCCTTTAATATTTTTCAAATTATCAATGAGTTCATCTTTCAACCATTCACACACATCAATCATTGCATTGTTGTTGACCATTTCATAAGCACTATTAATGCAAAGACTAGAAACTGAATTAAGTCTGTTTGCATGTGTAGTCTTGTAACCAAGTATCATACTTATGAATCTCACATTGGTGTCTTTGATGTCATTCACTCTTAGTGATCTACTATTTGATGTTGCTCTAGTTAGGGTCATTACTTTGTTGTTAGTAACTTTCTTTGTTTTGTCTATTCTGTTGTCGGTTGAGGGTAAACCAATTACTGCCCTAATTACTTGTCGGGTAAATTTGCAGATAGAATCCAACCATAGAATTTCTCCATGTTCTCTACTTAGGACAATTCTCACTACTTTCAAAAATTCAGAGATATTCAATATCTCAACAAAACCTAAAGTCTCCATAATCTTGTGTTCAGGTTTGACAGTGCCATTTTCATCACAAATTACAGTTCTAAACATTTTCAACAATTCCTCAAAACCTAATTCTTCAATGTTGCAATGAATATAAATTGTAGGGTGTTCAGCATAAGCTACACCTTTAGGAATTTTTGAAAAAGCACCTATGGAATCATCTTGCTTAGCTACTTTAGGAATTATCTTAAACATGGGCCTAGGGAGTTTTACGTTTTCCATGATAGTAGGGTTTGCAATAAATTCGAGAGCAGAAGAAGAAGCCATTTGAAAAATACCTTTAGTTGCCTGACAATATATGAATGCTTGAAAGAAATCACTTCACACCTTTGCCTTGAATGCCTTAGCTCTTTTTCATGCTCTCTACTGATTTTGAATGCTCAGTAAATCAAAAATGAGGGAAATTTGATGATTTATAATGACTTTTCTCTCAACAACCGCATTAAATGCTCGTCAGTTAAGTGAAAACTTAACACATCTACCGGTAAAGAAGAAATCTATCTTCTCAACATCAACTGAGGGTAATCTGCATGATATTCAATTTGCTACAATACCCCCAAAGGGTTACTTCTTAGTTGGATGATGAATCTCCTGTCGGTGGAGGGATACTCTGTTCTACCAGTGAAGAAATGGTATCATCAACATTCTGATATGTCTTCCGAATCCATTGTTTTGAAAATTATTGCTTTACCTCATCTACCTTTTCTTTGTCTTTCAAACTGGATCCTTTATTATTGTTGGTGAAGTCTTGCTTCTGCAAAATTTTGCAATATGTACAATCTTGTTACAAGCATAATAAGTCACATTATTCCTCTGAATAGCTTTTCCATATCCTATGCCGGTTTGTGTTCTGCATTGATTAGATAAGTGTCCATATCTTCCACAAACATAACATTTCACATTCATTTTATAGTTTTCTAAATTATGACCAACTTTGTTGCATTTGGAACATTGACCGGTGGGTGAATTAATGTTCTGATTGTTTCTAAATCTACATTGATTTGCTTTATGACCATATTTGTTGCAATTGAAACATTTTCCATTAAACTTGTAATCATTAGGTTGTCTTACTGGTTTACTATGATCATGGTTGCTTGCAGTACCAAAACTTTCTCCAACTTCAAATCCAAGTCCATTAGTATCTCCATTTGGTTTCTAACTTTTCAGCATATCATCAAGTTATTCTGAACTTTTCTTGAATTTCTCTTTGTGTTGATTTACAATAGCCAACTCATTTTCCAGAATTCCCTTTTGTCTCATAAGTTCAGTTTTATCATATTGCATGTGAATCAGATCTGTCTTCAACATATCATTTTCATGACCGAGTCTTAGATTTTCATTCCCATCATCATTGAGTCTCCTAGCCAAGTCATCTTCATTCTTCTTTCTGTCTTAAATGTCTTTATAAAACCTCATAGTCATATCTTGCATTTCATTCTTCATAGCATTGTTTTCTTGTCTCAACTTGTTCACAAGTTCATTAAGAGTTTCCTTTTCATCATTATCATTCTGCATCTTCTCATGAAGTTTTTTTCTTTTATTTCGAGCTATAGTAATATTCTCCTAAAGTCCTTGAATGAATTCCTGTGCAGTCCTCAGATCATCTTGAAGTTTGATATTCTTCAACTTCTCTGCATCATAATCTACAAGAGCTCCTTCCAATTATTTTTTTAAGTTCTCCATTTGTACCAATGTCAGAATCTTCCTCAAGCTGTTAGGCTTTTGAAAATAGAGGACCAAGCTTTGATACCAATTGTTAGGATTATTGATAGTCCCAAAGATAATGAGAGGGGGGGTGAATTAGTATCTAACTGGTTAGGAGAATATTTAAACTAATTAAGAACTTTGCATCCCAAAATAGTGTACCGGTAAATAAGAATTAATGTAGTAAACAGGAGTAGGAACAATAAATACAGCATAGAAAACATACCATAACACAAGATGTTTAACAAGGAAACCCGATGTGGAAAAAACCTCGGTGGGATTTGTGACCCACAATATTCACTCACTGGCCAACGAATAAATATTACTTACAATGAGGGGCCTGCACATGCAGGAAGGCCAACTGCCTAGAGTACACTGCTCAATAAGAGTCACACTGACTACAAAAGTGGATTATGAAATCCAATACAATGTACTGCTTCAAAATAGCATCAACTATGCCAAGTTCAGTACCCGTTTAAGCTCATTCCATTACCAAAACCTTCATTGTCAACTATATCACAATATCATCCTCTATCTCTTTCTTACAAAATGACCTATAAGATCTCATAGATATATATGAGTCTTTGACAATATGCCATGTCGGCTTTACAAAAGATAATCACATTTAAATACAATAAACAAAAGTTTATTCCCTGTCGGCTGGGGTGTCGGTATGTATTGTTTCCGCTGTCGGTGTATGTAGATGTCTATTGCCAGTGCCGGTAATTGTCGGTGGATTTCCAGATGAATACCAGAAGGTTGCTAGATGGTTTCCATCAATGACAACACTAACTATTCTCATAAGAGTGTAGAATGCCAACACAACATCCTTGATCTTAGCATTAGTAACCGGTCCATTCTAAGGAATATTGTAAACATTCTTTGTGATCTTCCAATACTCATATCTAAGATATTTCAAGTGAACTTCAATCCGGCCCTTCCAAACTATGTAATTACTTCCATCAAATCTAGGAATCTCCTTCTAGAACACATAAGTTTCCATCCCAGATCTCGTCAAGCATTCAAGCTTCTTCCATAGGATCTAGCTCTGATACCAATTGTTAGTAGCAACCAAGAAGGAAAACTGAGAGGGGGGGTGAATCATTTTTCATTGGATTAGCCAAACTAAGCACAATCTTAGATCTAAACAACTAGAGCAAGAATAAAGATAAATACAATAGTACCAACACACATAACACTAAGATTTTGATGTGAAAAATCCGGTTAAGGGAAAAACCACGGTGGGAACCTACCCACAATAAGATGATACTCTGCAGTAGTATGTGTAAATATTACAATGGGGAATGCACATGCATTTAGACACACTGCCTAGATTTCACTTCTCAAAATAAGATGACCTAGAAGGCTCCAACTCTCAGGGAAGGCTCACTACCTTACAATAAGATTCAGACTATAATCTGGATTACATGAACTACAAATATAGCATCTCCTTATGCTTGATGACAGTTCTGGTTAAGCATATTTTTTTGCCCTGTAACAATGTTTACTCAATACACCACATTGAAGAATAAATTCACTTATGTACACATACACCATTATCTAATAATGCAGACACAACATCAACACCTAAAATTACATGACTATACTACCTATATATACAATTCATTAACCTTGACTACAAGGTCAACCAAACCCTCAAACCTCAACTATAAAATTACATCACACGATATATATGTGAGCCACTAGACCAATATAATGATATACATGACATAACATGGACCTAAATCAAATCTCCAAACATGCATCACCACCAGAAATCTTGCAAAGATCAACCGCAACACACTATACCACCAAGAATACCGCATAAAATAAAGAATATCTTCGAATCAACAAAATCACCGAGAACGCACACAAGAATCAATGTGGACCACCAAGACAAATAGGACAAGATCAAGAAACACTAACAAGCACATTAGAACCATCCACAATAGATGCACCAACACCACTTATTCAAATCTTTATCGATCAACATGCTAACTCATAGGAACACTCAACAACAATTCAAACTAGAAAGATAACTTGTGGAGCACCAAATCATGAACCATCTGAACTGAGGATACACGTAAACATCAAAAACATTTTCCTAAATCCGCAACCAAAGATATGATCATACTGGAGCTCACCAGATCAAACACCAAAGTCTGCCAACCAAAGATATGATCATACCAGAGCAATCTCCTGGATAACTGAAACCAATAAGGAATGAAGTATTCTAGCATCCCAAAGAGATAAACCATCCATATCAACTCAATGCAATCACTAGAACACCAAACAACTCACATCAACACAAGAATATATTGACATGGATGACAACAACAACAACATATCCTAGCAGCAACAATATCCAACAAATGCATCACCTAAATGTTGCTCCATGAGCTAAACCACTCAAACAAAAAATTAGAAAGATGCATCCTCATGTAGCTCTTCTTGTTAAAGAAGAATGGAAAAAGTTGTTCGACATAGGATTCATAAGTGTTGGTGTAAATAAATATTCATTTTGGATATTATTACACTTTACTTAAGTTAACTTAGGATAATGCATCTCTTCGTAGTTTGGATTTGAGACACTTAGGGAAGTGTGCACATAGGGATAGAGCTTGTAGGAGAAATTCCACCTTTTGTGGTCTTATTTTGCTGTTACACTCCACATTCGGTGGGTCATCCACCTCTTGTGGAATATTATATTATTTCTCCTACCTACCCCTAGTATTTCTTACCTACCCTTGTTTCTCATTGAGCCACATGTCATAATTGTGTGCTCGTACATCCATATGGCCTTGCCTATATAAGTAGACCTATATTCATTGTATTGGTTAATCCAGTTGATCATTTTGCATATTGATGAGAATACAGTTTGTTCTTGTCATTCTATTGTCTCTCTTTTTATGCTTTTCATTGTGCCCTTGATCTTGGCAAAATCCTACATGGTATCAGAGCTATTGGGGCTTCATTGATTAGTTTTTTGGAGACATTTTGGAGGCTTCTACTTTCGGATTTGGGGATCTTCATTTTTCTGGGGCGTCATACAGAAATTTTGACATCACCGTTGAATCCGAGAGGCCGTTTCCATAAATTTCAACTATAAAGTCGACCTATTTTGGTGAGAAATTTTTTTTCCCCATTTTGGCTATTATCGTATGGATTTCGAAAAAAAATTTCAAAAAAAAAAAATTCAAAAGGGCGATCAAAATTTTCAAAAAAAAAACAAAAAAATATATATTTTTGGGGGGTCCATAGACCCCCCCCCATGCCCTTCGTACCCTGCGCATGTTGCAGGCTGCAGGTCGTCCCTGCTGTTGGAGCTGCCAAAGTGTACCCGCCGCTGTCGTGACCTGTGCCGCCGAGACCTACGTCGCCCAGCTACTGCACCGTCGGGACCCCGTCAGCTGCCGCCCACACCTTCCGCAGAGCCCAGGTCTCCCATCATCGGCCACCCAAACCATCCGTCGGCCGCCTCCCGCCAGTTGCCTCACTCCTGCCGCCGGCTTCCCTCGACTCCCGGCCTGCCGGTCTCTGTCCTTCTGGCAGCTCGCTCCCACCTCTGGCGACTCCGGCAGCCTGCCCCTACCTCTAGTGATGCCTTCCTCCCGTCGGCTGTTACTAAATAGACGGACTTGCGATCGCCACGTGGTAGGCGGCCACTGGCCTGCGCTCACCACTGTACGCCCAGTCATAGAGCCACATCATCTGTTCGTACAGTACGGATGCCACACAGGGGGGATGATATTTTTGTGATGGCCAAACGAGCATCAAATTTAAGCTCGTGAATTGCTGATGTCAGTGCCACATCAGCAGCTTTTTGAATTTTATTTTTTTGACCCATCTCCATTGAGCTTTTCAGTTTTGCAGTCCAATTTTGAAAGGCCATATCTTACTCATTTTTGCTCCTTTTTTGGTGCAATTTTTTTTGAAATGGGCTAAAATTTTGTGATCTTTGTAGTGGTGTGGTTATTTTCTAATTTTGGTGCACATGCTTTTTGGAATTTTTGGATTCTCTCAGCTATACCGGTCCAATCCTCAATTCTGCAACTTCAAAGGTCTCATTTGAGCTCATACGACCTCCTTTTCAGGTGTCATTTTTTTTGAAAGTGCATGTTTTTTTGTCTACTTTCATAATATATGATCAGATTTCAGAGATTTTGAATGGAAATTGTACTTTCAGACATTGGTCTTATTTGGCCTATTAGGTGCTTGTAATGTGCTTGGATCTTAGTTTAGATCTCTTGCATTATCAGTTTGAGTCTCTTTTGGCCTTATTGAGGCAGTTGTAAAATTGTAATCAGAAGTCCACTTTGCCTTTTTTTGTAAGTGGCCCATTGTATATGCACTAATTATAAAGTGCCAAATCATCACTTTTGGGGGGGTTCTTTGATTGAGTGAATTTGGGGGGGTGTCTTGTGTGATTGTGCCTCTCTTTGTGCTCTTTCCATTTTTGTTGCAATGAGTCCTAATAAATTTCCACCTTTAACTCCACATAATTATGCATCATGGAAAATTAAAGTATGGAGTAAATTAATGGAAAAGGGTCTCACACATTACATAGATGGAACAATAACAGCACCACCTGATCCTAAGGCTGATCCAAATGCTCAATTAGAATGGCTCACAAAGAATTGCATGGCTCTTGGAACTTTGTGCAAGTATGTATCAGATGACCTCATTTTTCACATTGAGAAGTGTAAAACAATCAAAGAGGCTTGGGATATGTTTCAGAAATTGTATGGTCAAGTTGATGAAATTAGAGGCTATCAGATTGACAATGAGCTCACCAAATTAGATCCCAAGAGTTTTGATACAATCCAAGATTATGTCACCAAAGCAAATGAGCTAATAGCAAAGCTTAAGGATTGTGGAATTGACAAAAAGGATGCTCAGTTGATATTCAACTTGTTGGAAAAGCTTGCACCAGAATATGCAACATTTGTGTCTAGCTTCCAAACTCATCGTTTGACAGTGGGGAGTTCCTATGTTATGCCTTCATTTCATGCTTTCACAAAAATGTTGATATTGGAACAATCTAAGTTGTTGAACATGGGGCTTCTCAAGTCTTCAAAGTCCAAGGCTTTGGTGGCTAATCAAGGGAATCAAGGAAGTCAAGGCAAAGATTCCAACAAAAAGAAGAAGCACTCCAAGTCTAAGCCACACCAGGAAAAAGGACAATCATCCTCTCCATCACAAGGCAATTTTTATCCTCTTCCAAGAAGGGGACACCACCTAAGAAGGATAAACCAACTTGTGCATATTGCAAGAAGTATGGTCATGATGAGCATTGATGCCACGCAAAGCAAGTTGATGAGTTAACTAATCTTCTCAAGAAAAACAACATCAACTTGCCATCCGCCTACACAAAGAAGGATTCATCTCCTTCCTCTTCCTCACAGTCTAAGGGAAAAGGGCAAGCATTTGTGGCTACAACAGGTTCTTCACAGCAATGGATACTTGACTCGAGTGTCTCATATCACATGGGTTCTACAAAGGAGCAATTTTCTTCATTGGAGCCATCTAAGGTACCTCACATTTACATAGGTGATGATACACAAGTAGAGGTTGAAGGGAAAGGATCAGTTGACATGGATGATGGAACATTTGAGAATGTTCTCTATGTTCCTAACTTGTCTACCAACCTTCTCTCCATCTACAAAATCACTCACTATGGGAATGGGAAAAAGGTTGAGTTTACACCAGATTTAGTTGTGGTAAAGGAACTTGATGATGATGCCTTGGTAGCAGTGGGACAAGTCAATGACAACTCAAGGCTTTATTCATTCTCCCACTTTGTGCCAAGTTCACCTTTTAGGGCCTTGCTTACTCATTCAAATTCAGAAAGTAAGCTATGGCATGAGCTGTTTGGTCACCTCAACTACCGCCATCTTCAGCAGCTAAGCACTAAAAGCATGGTCACAGGTCTACCTTGAATCAGTTTTTTAGAGGGTGTATGTTCAGGTTGTTCCATGGGCAAGCATCCCGAAGAGAAGTTTGATAAGGGGAAAGCTTGGAGAGCTTTGGAAGTTCTTCAACTTGTTCACAGCGATGTAGCAGGTCCATTTCCAGCACCTTCATTTAGTAAGGCCCACTATGTTCTCACCTTCATTGATGACTACTCCCGCTTCACTTGGGTCTACTTTCTTATTCATAAGAGTGAAGTATTTGACAGATTTCAGGACTTCAAGACTCATGTGGAGAAGCAATTAGGGAAAGTGGTCAAGATTCTTTACATAGATAATGGAAGGGAATATGTGAACAAAAGACTTGAGGATTTTTGTACATTTGAGGGGATTGATCTTTAGCATTTTGTAGCATACACTCCACAGCAGAACGGGGTTGCAGAACGCAAGAATAGAACTCTCAAAGAAATGGCTAGCTATATGATACATGCACATTCTCTTGATCCCACCTTTTGGGCAAAGGCTATCAGTTGTGCCACACACATCCAGAATCGGGTTCCTCACAAAGCTTTGCAAGGTATTACTCTTTTTGAGGCTTGGGCTGGTAGGAAACCGATTGTGAGACATTTCAAAGTCTTTGGGTGTCCAGCATGGGCTCACATACCTCCGCAGAAACGCAAGGCATTGGAACCTCAGAGTCGGCCTTGCATATTTGTTGGATATCCTAAGGGTGTTAAGGCATACAGATTGATGGATCCAGAGACACATGAGGTGTTCATTAAGAGGAGTGTTCACTTTGAGGAAAGCTCTCCTAGCTTAGCCTCTCTACCTCCACCTTCCTCCATTGTGGATAGTGATGTTAGTGATTCAAATGATGAGACTCCTTCAACTCTGACTCGCAGGGTTACACCTCCGCAGGGTCCACTTGAAGTTGAGGAGCCTCGTTCTCCACCTCCACCTAGACCTCGTTGGGCTCGACAGACACTTGAGTCCGCGGGTTCTCTTGTTGGGGATCCTTCAGATACACGGAGAACTCGATCACAACATCAGGATCTTCTTCATGCATTCATTGCTACTGCTTCCAATCCACAGACATTTAGGGAGGCATTAGGGGTTCGTAAGTGGGACCAAGCTATGGAGGAAGAGTATAGTTCCCTGATCAGGAACAACACATGGGATCTAGTCCATCTCCCTAAGGGGAGAAAGATGGTTCGATGTAAGTGGATCTATCGGACCAAGTTTGCAGTAGATGGTAATGTGGATAAGTATAAGGCTCGGCTTGTTGTGAAAGGTTTCTCTCAGGTTGCAGGTGTTGACTATACTGAGACCTTTGCACCCATAGCCAAGATGAACTCCATTCGTTTGACTCTTGCTATTGCTGCAGCTCATGGTTGGGTTGTACATCAGATGGATGTGAAGAGTTCTTTTCTTCATGGTGACCTTGATGAGGAGATTTATATGGAGTAGCCATAGGGTTTCATCCATAATACTTCCTTGGTTTGCAGACTAAGGAAATGTCTCTATGGCCTTAAGTAGGCCCCCAGGGCTTGGTACACCAAGATGGATTCCTTTCTTCTCTCCGCAGGGTTCACTAGGTTTCATTCCGATCCGAATGTCTACATTTTGTGACAGGATGACTCTCATTTGATACTTGTGCTCTATGTTGATGACTTGATCATTACAGGGAGTACTTCATCCATCATTAGCAGGGTCAAATTTTCTTTGCATGATAGATTTACTATGACTGACTTGGGTCTTTTGCACTACTTTCTCAAGATAGAGATTTCACAATCACTTTCCAGGATTACATTATCATAGCCCAAGTATGCTCTTGATCTACTTGCACGCTTTCATATGGCTGATTGTAAGCCTACCCCGACTCCCTTTCTTTCAGGAGTCAAGCTTGAGGCTCAGTGTTCTTCTCCACCAGTTGATGCCACTTTGTATCGTCAACTTGTGGGTAGTCTCATCTACTTGACTCATACACACCTTGATATTTAATTTGTAGTTGGCATGGTTTCCCACTTCATGCAGGAACCACATGAGCTTCATTGGAAAGTCGCCAAACGCATCCTTCATTACATCTAGGGTCACTATGGGATTCACTATGCAGCAGGCACAAGACTTCACTTGGTTGGTTACATAGACTCCAATTGGGCTAGCGATCTTGATGATCGTAAGTCTACTTTTGGTTACAGTTTTCACCTTGGTTTGGGCCCCATTTGTTGGCAGAGCAAGAAGCAACATGCTATTGCTCTCTCTTAGACTGAGACTAAGTATCGAGGCACTGTTAATGCAACAACTAAGACCATTTGGCTCCAGCAGATCCTCACAGAGTTTGGATTCACCACTCCACGACCGACAGTTCTACATTGTGATAATCAGAGTGCTATTTCAATCTCAAAGAACCCAGTCCAACACCAGCAGACCAAACACATTGAGATTCATATGCACTATATCCAAGAGCTCATCCAGGAGCAGGTCATTGATTTGCAGTAATGTCCTACAGCAGAGCAGGTTACTGACATATTCACCAAACCTTTCACTGAGAGTAAGTTCCAGCAGTTGCGACCTCTCTTGGGGGTGCGGGATGTGTCATTAGGGGGGGTCAGCTGACTTCTTCTTCCTCTCTTATGGGGGGGACTTTTTCCTCTTTGAGGTTTTGTCCTTCTTCTTTGGGAGTCTTTTGTACATTCATCTCTCTTTTGGGGGGGAGTTTTTCCCACTGGGTTTTCTCCCTTTCTCCATTTGTGAGAGATTGCATTACATGGTTTTGCTTGCATTTACATATTGTACATGGGTACCTATCATGGCCTAGTATCCGGGACCCATCTTGCATTGTTGACTTGAGTCTTCATTCCCCTAAGTTGCACTTAAGGGGGGGTGTTGGTGTAAATAAATATTCATTTTGGATATTATTACACTTTACTTAAGTTAACTTAAGATAATGCATCTCTTCGTAGTTTGGATTTGAGACACTTAGGGAAGTGTGCACATAGGGATAGAGCTTGTAGGAGAAATTCCACCTTTTGTGGTCTTATTTTGCTGTTACACTCCACATTCAGTGGGTCATCCACCTCTTGTGGAATATTATATTATTTCTCCTACCTACCCCTAGTATTTCTTACCTACCCTTGTTTCTCATTGAGCCACATGTCATAATTGTGTGCTCGTACATCCATATGGCCTTGCCTATATAAGCAGGCCTATATTCATTGTATTGGTTAATCTAGTTGATCATTTTGCATATTGATGAGAATACAGTTTGTTCTTGTCATTCTATTGTCTCTCTTTTTATGCTTTTCATTGTGCCCTTGATCTTGGCAAAATCCTACAATAAGACCAGTCACATATCTAGATTGGGTATCCAATATTGTACATGTTTAAAAGCCAAACAAGAGTATCATAGAGTGCACTGACTTTAGGGACTTGAATAAAGCATGTCCAAAAGATGATTTTCCACCACCAAGCATCGATATCATTGTCAATCTAACAATCGAACATGATATGTTCTCTCTAATGGATGGATTCTTAGGGTATAACCAAATCAAATTAGCACCTGAAGATCAGGAGAAGACAACTTTTACATGCCCCTAGGGTACTTTCTGTTAGAATGTCATGCCTTTTGGGCTAAAGAATGCTGGTGCAACTTATCAAACATCCATGACAATTATTTTCCATGATATCATGCATACATACATGGAGGATTATGTAGATGATATAATAGAAAAATCACACACACGAGAAGAACATATGGAAATCCTAGATAAGATATTTTAAAGGCTAGAGCAATACAAGTTGAGGCTAAATAAATAAAAAATGCACTTTTGGGGTCACAACAGGGAAGCTCCTAGGATATATCACTTCATCTCAAGGTATAAAAGTTGATCCAGCTAAAGTGAATGCTATAATGGAAATGGAATCACCTAAGAACATCACTTAGCTATGTTCTCTCCAAGGATGGTTGCAATCTATAAGAAGGTTCATAGCTCAACTAGCTAATAGGTGTCATCCATTCACTCACCTATTCCACAAAAAATATTCCATTTAGGTGGAATGATAAATGTGAACAAGATTTTGATAAAATAAAAGAGCATCTGGTAACTCCACCTATCTTAGCATCTCCAATCGAAGTAAAACCTTTGTTTCTCTACATTTTTGCAATGGAGGTATCATTGGGAGCTCTCCTAGAACATCAAGATCAAGAAGGAAAAGAGAGAGCCATCTATCATATCAATAGGACTTTAGTTGGCTACGAGCTTAACTACACATCAATTGAGAAAACATGCTTAGGAGTAGTGTTCACATCCCAAAAGTTGTGATACTATATGCTTACACATTCAATTAAGTTGATTGAAAAGATAGATCCTCTACAGTATCTCCTCAACAAGGCAACATTGACGAGTCGATTAGCAAAATGGGTCATGGTGCGTAGTGAATATGATATCAAGTATGTTGATAGAAAGGCTATAGAGGGACAAGCGATCATTGATTAACTAGAATAAGCACCCTTGCATGATGACACTCCATTGCAAATTGAATTTCCTAATGCAGATGTTCTCATTGTCAACAAGAAAATCTAGGAATTGTATTATGATGTCTCCTACACATAGCATGGATCAGGCGCTGACATACTTTTCATAACGCTTCAAGGACATACAATCCCAAAATCATACATATTGAGCTTTCCATGTATCAACAACACAATAGAGTATGAAACATTAGTCATTGGAATCAAAATGGCTATTGAATGGAACATTAAAGAGCTACAAGTCTATGGAGATTCTCAGTTAGTGATCAATCAGATTAATGATGAATATCAAACCAAGGATGATAAACTCATGCTTTATCAAAAATTGATTGATGACTTCACAAAGTACTTTTTCTATATCACTTTTGTAATGCCCTGCCAGAAACCCTAAAGGAAAACAATACAACTAGGCAACTAAAAGGGCGTAATATTTTTTTTTAAAAGAACAAGTGCACTAATTATAACCATTGCACGTCTAATAACACAACAGAAGACTAACACATGATTTCCTAAGGGTTACCAATGAAGATTAATTCACAAATTATGTTAACACCACGGTTAAACCAACTATTCATCTAAATAGGAAAATCAAATGCTTAAGACAAAAACTACACATACATCCATATTCCATAATGAAAGAATCAGAGTACTCCAATGCATTCATTTCTCATAGATCATATATACAAAAGATTAAGGCAACTGAAATAACAAACATTCCAATGATTCCCTTTTACAATATCCATAAATACATGGTTACCACAAATACCATGGATTACAAAGTTACAATATCAAGGTTACATAAAAGTTTGATACAATGACCACAAGGTCTCAACTGAACAATTATCACGAACATGAGCTAGTACATGAACCACGAACCAAGAACACCAACAAAACTCTTCCTCGCCTGAAGATACATTCCAAAACATCCAATGGGAAGTGGCACTACAACCCAACCATGTGATCTCGAAATGGAACTACCCCACCGTGCTAGGAGATAGTAGAAAACCCTCAAGCAATCAAAGTAAGACAAGTACGAAAGAACTACAAGACTCCGCAAACATCCATGTGACTCAACTCACAAACACCAGTCACTCTAAGGAGAGAGTGTCATCGCATAGCTTAAGATGGATACCATGGTACAACCTCCTAGGTCCTGGCTCTCTATCCTAGTAACCTCTCCCAGCTTCCGGCTCCAACCAAGTCTCATGCATACCCTACCAATCCTTTCATGAAGACAAGGTGGTAAGTTTTCCATTCCAAGCCTTCTCGTAACATTATGAGCCCTGTACAAGCACTACACCTATGCACAAGGCACATTATCTTAATTAATATTTATTCTAACCACCCCCTAATCAATTATTAGGTTATCACTTTTTATCTGACTTCTGATGGGTTATCCTATCATCCACTTCGGGCATGGTCCCCACTCGAAAGCCACTCTCTCTCATAGGACACTACAAGAAAGGTCTCTCTACGAGAACTCTATGGCGAAATAGACAGTCATACCTAATCCTGACAAACCATAGGTGAAGGATACACAATCACTAACCAAAGATTGACCATTTGGACAAAACACATAATGACTCACATCAATAAGGTTGTACATCAACACCTAACCAAGGAAATATAATAACATAAGACACAATGACAACTCAACCAGAATTGCAACGGAATTTAAACTTGACTGAAAACACCATTTACACAAGATCCTAATACAAACAATCTTTTCTTAAAACAACAAAATGCATAAATAACTTTCAAATTAAGACTTCTAGAAAATAAGAATTACAACTATATTAATACACTATTTAATAAGTCATAAACCTAATGTTTCATCTTTTTCGTAGTTCAATTTTAGAGTTTCTCTCTCTATCCTCTGACTCTGTTTCTAAAGGATTTGGATTAGGTGGTCGCAAAACCCTCGTCTTGCCTTAGCCATGATCAAGTGAGCGTCTTGTGTGGTCCGTCGGTTTCCCTTTTCATTTGGGTTTCTGTGTCGTGTATTTAGTTGGTTTTCTTGGTTTGCATGCCTTGCGTGTGGTAAAATGGAATATTTTATACTAAGTATTTAGTTCGAATTAATATGTTCATTTACGCATTAGTAATTGAGGGATTTGAAATATATAGGTTTCTTTTATGTGATTAATCATTAATTAAAAAGATCGCTTTATTTATGTTTGTAGCGAGTTTAATTTAATGGTTAATTTTAAAATAATGAATTTAATTAGTTTGTGCGTTTTTAAAAAGGGAAGGATTTAAAGTTATTTGAAATAGAAATAATTTAATCTCATTTGCATTTTGGAAAAGAAAGGTTAATTTCACTTATTTAAGAAAATCATTTTTTATTAGAAAAGCAAGTTTAATTTATATGTATATTTGATATAGTGTGAAAGATTGATTTTGGGAGTTAATTTAATTAAAATATTCTATCCTTGTCAATATTGTGAAATATAAATGTGAGCTTAGTTAATATTGAGAAAATTAAAATTAAATAAGAGAGAAGCATTTTAACTTTTATTAGAAAAGCAAGTTAGATTATTTGAATAGTTTAAAAAGAATGATTATTTTTATTTTTATTTCTTTTTATTTAAAAAGTGTTTAAATTTGAAATTAGAAAATTAGGTCAAAATTTCATTCTTTTAACCTAGGTTGGAAAAACATTTTGGGGGTTGTTGATTTTCTTTTAGAAAAAAAAAAAATGACATTTTTTTTGGATGGAGAAAATTTGGGGATTTTGGGAAAGCAAGAATTTCCACAGCTGCAGGTTGGGCTCTTCGTCGGATCTTGCAAGGAATGTGAAGAGAGTAGGATTATTTATTTTGTTTCCTTTGTTGAAAGAAAAATAAATAAAAGAATGAAATAAAATTTCTGGCTACTTTCCTTTGAAGAAATTTCTGGATTGAAATGGGGTTTGGGTTTTGAATCTATGTATTTTAGTTTCAAGTGTGGGAATTGGGCGGATTCATTGTTTGGGGAATGATCTCCATTATGCTCAAGATTTGCTTGTTGGGTTTAGTTTTTTTCAGCAAGTATGTGTTTTGGAAAAACAATAATATTCTAGAAAAATCTTCAAAATGGTGTTTATTTTTTAAATTTTGAAAAATATTACGGAGTTTGTGAATGAAAGAAATTGGGGGTTTTAGTTTCCTTTTATTTTATTTGGGGCTTCCTCCCTTTTTCTTCTTTTTTTTTAAACCAATATGTTTATGCTGGTCTTTGCTATTCTGGAAAATATCCCCATTTTGTTCTCAGAATATTTCTGAGTAATGAAAAAAATTTAAAATTATATATATATATATATATATATAAATAAAATAAAAAATACATACATTACTGTTGGTTTGTGTACCCGCCAGCTAGGGTTTTAATTTTATTTGTTTTTGAAATGTTATTAAAACTCAAAAAAAGGATATATATATATATATATATATATATATATATATATATATATATATATATATATATATATATATATATATATATATATATATATATATAACTGTTGGTCTATGTACCCAACAACTGGGGTTTTAGTTTTATTTGTTTTTATATTACTGTTGGTCTATGTACCCAACAACTAGGGTTTTAGTTTTATTTGTTTTTGAAATGTTATTAAAACTCATATATATATATATATATATATATATATATATATATATATATATATATATTACTGTTGGTCTATGTACCCAACACCTGAGGTTTTAGTTTTATTTGTTTTTGAAATGTTATTAAAACTCAACAAAAAAAAATGTATATATATATATATAAATATATACATTACTGCTGGTCTATGTACCCAGCAGCTGGGGTTTTAGTTTTATTTGTTTTTGAAATATTATTAAAACTAATATATATATATATATATATATAAAACTGGTGGTCTGTGTATTGTTGGGGTTTTAGTTTAATTAATTATTAATTATTAATAATATATATTTATTAATGAAGATTAATATATATATTAATTAATAATTAATTTGAAATTCAAGCATTATTAAATTATTATTAATATATATATATATATATTAATGAAGATTAATATATATATATTAATTAATATTTGATTGGATTATTGTGTATTATTAATTATTAATTGTGTATATTTTATTAATCATGGGTTAATAAATATATATTAATTAATATTTAATTTTGATATCAGTATTAATGGGAAAGTATCTTTTTGGGAAAAAGATAGAATATTATTTTGATCGGAAAATTGTTGAAGTAAAATATATTTATTAATTGATAATTTTTAAATAATATTTTATCCAGGAACATATTATAGAGAAATTGAAAAGTAAAAATAAAATGAATGAGATATTTATCATAGGATATTTTGAAAACGTAGCTCATTTAGAAAACTTGATCGACATTTAAATGTTTAAATCAACATGAGAAAAGATTGTATTTTTCGGTTATTGCTTGTGCAAGGTTTAATTTTTGCTTTTGCTTTTGTTTAAAGTAATGGCAAGTTCCTTGATATGTTTGTTTGGACCCTGTTGTCTGGTTGTTTTGTGTTTGGCCATAATTGGTCAAGTCCCCAGGTTAGAGTACCACCAGACAAGAGACCTTTGTAGTTCTTTTAATATGCTCAGTTGGATCTATTTCTATGTAGGGATCTTTTAGGATTTATTGACCGAAGTGGTTGTTTGTATATTGTTGTGCTCGTCTAAAAGGGCAGGAATGTAAATGATGTGAACCCTATGTAACTATAACTTAATTAATTACCAGAGGGGTCTTGCAGTTGAGCAGACCCGGAGATGTAGCCCTCTAGGGGTGAACTTTGAGATCATTTATGTATTATGTGATGTTTTTGTCTCTCAGGTTTCATGGATAGTGCTAGCATGTATGGATGATAATTGGATTGAAAATATAAGTGGGTTAGATGAGAATTATCGTAATGCATGTATGTAGTCATCTTTTAAATGCAATAAATGGATCATGAAGGAATGCAATTAATTTTAGTTAATGATGATACAATTAAGTATGCATTAAAGAACTCATTAGTTATGATGAAATTAAAGTACATTTTGGAACAAGATGCATGGCATGTGTTAATGTAAACTTGAATGCAACAAATGGTTTAAAAGTTATTGGATGAACTAGTCATATCACCTAAATTGTAGTTCTAATGGATGAACTTCATGTTCTTATCTACATTTTAATCTTAATAAATGAACTTCATCATAATAGCTATAATTGAACTAAAATGGGTGAACTCATTTAGCTATCTATATTTTAACCCTAATGGATGAACTTCATTATGTTATTTACATTTTATCCTTAATAAATGATCTTCATCTTATTAACTATATTTTAACTATAATAGATGAACTCATTTGGTTATTTACATTTTAACCTTAATAAATGTACTTCATCTTATTAGCTATATTTTAACTAAATTGGATGAACTCATCAAGATAACTATATTTAACCTTAATGGATGAATTCATATGTTATCTATGCTTTAACTTTCAAGGGGTAGATATCCTCATGTTAGTTGCATCTTCAACCATAATAGATGAACGCTTCCTAATTTCTATAATGTTGACTCATTGAACAAATTATACCCATGTTTCAAGTAATAACATGTAATTAAGATATCCTGCTTAATTGGATCAAATGTCGCGAGTTGAGTTAGGTGTTAAGTTACGTAATCACGTTGGGAAACTCCTTAGGTTCGTTTAGTCTTTCGTTGTGTTATCTAAGCATTGGATAACTCCAATGTATCTTAATGTTGTGTCTTATTATATATATATATACTCCATTGGAGTGTTTTATCTTTATCCCTTCGAGGTTTCCTGGTGGGGCATTACACGTATCTACGATAAAACCTCTAAATTTCTGCATCTAACTAATGGTCTATGCCTACGTGTTGGTCGTATGCCACATGTCAACTCATAGTGGTCATTGTTCTTAGCTCTGAGTTAAATGGAAGACTAATTGACCTCCCAATCTGCCATGCGACATAGTCGCTTATACTAACCCACCACCTTTCTCAAAATATAAGTACATGCGACTATATAATAATTTGCAATGTAAATAATAAACTTTAAACGTATAAATAATAATATATAATACTAACTTATATATATGCGAATATGTATGATCGATAAAATCAAGTTGTCTACCATTTAACTTACATCTATATAACAAATGATTAATCATTCTATATGGTAGGTCATAGAATTCAAATATTTCAACTTATCATAAATCATATTAAAATAATCAATATAATTAGTCAAAAACTATATTCACCTTTGAATATATATATGTTTATAATCGATTCCTAATATTTAAAATACGTACAACTATAGTATAATTTTGAAAACCAAATATAGAATATAGTTTCGATAATTCACCTACTTCTACACGAAGGACGTTAAATCATAGAGTCACTATTTAATTCACATTATTAACAATTTTTCACCCTTCCAAGACAAATAATACGTAACATGCAATAATTAAAATCACTAAACACACAAACTGAGCAAACCTCAAGCAAATACTCATAAAAGATCAAACAACAAAATACGAAGGCCGAACAAACTGACCAACTGATGACACTCACATGAGTGTAACTGAGTAAAATAGGGTCAACTACTATCTCCTCCACTTCCATCAAAAAATACAAGGCACACTCAGACCTGTGAAGCCAGGTGGAGATGATACCCCGTACCTACCCAGTACTTGTACCTGCAATATCTTGCATCACCGAACCACACATGCATATATACAATATAGAAAACATGGCATACACACTAATGAAGGAGAATCGTGACGTTACCTGTCTCACCAAAATGAGTGAAGGAAAATTGTCCCCTTACATCCAATACACTCGCAGACACACAACATATAATTCCACAATGCATAGATAAAGTAAAGTGTCAGTACATAGCAATAATCCATAAAATGCCATAAATCACAAGTACTAAAATACTGCAAATAAATTATGCATCTCATATCCATATAAAGCATGAAATAATGTCATATAAGTCTGAATAACAAATCATGGTAATGTATCCACTGAAAACAACCAATAAAATATGAGTCCAATGAGTTCAAACGAGTAGGGGTACTAAAACTTTCACACAAATCCCAAGGAATGAAAACAAAGTAGTAGATGTCATGGCTACCATTGCATCTCTCTTGCAAACACAAGAAAATCAAGAGCATTACAAATTCTTGGTGGAATAATTGTTTTACCCAACTCATGACTCCCCTAATACCCAGCTGGTTTGCCAAATATCCGGTCTCGATTCTTTCTGCTATGACCAAACTTACACATACCTAAAAGATAATATCATTCCTCTTGACCTCTCAAGAAACCAAAAGCAGAATTTTATCTGTCAATTTTCTTATTATGCTATAGTCACCAATACCCTTTATAGACGAGGTCTAGATGGTACTCTCCTCAAGTGCTTCTAACGTGATGAATCTGAGAAGGATTTAAACGAAGTCTACAAAGGTATTTGTGGCACTCATTCAAGTGGTCTCATGCTAGCTAAGAAACTCTTACGATTGGGTTATTATTGGCCTACTATGGAAAAATATTCATTCACATATGCCAAGAAATGTAAGCAATGCCAAATTCACAGCAATCTCATACATGCACTAACACAAGAACTCCATCCTTTAGCACGTTCATGGCCTTTTTCTCAATGGGGTCTAGGTCTAGTGGGAAAAATTCATCTTTCTTCTAACGGACACAAGTTCATCTTTCTAGAAATAGAATACTTTACCAAATGGATTGAGGCAATGCCTCTAACAATGGTCATTGGGAAATAGATTTCCTCTTTTATCCTAAATTATATTATTTGTCGCTATGGTATTCCCATCTCCATCATCATAGATAATGGAAGATCGTTCAAGAATCAAGATGTCTAAGAGCTTTGTGATAAGTTCCATATCCCTCATAGATTCTCCATCCCATACTATCCTCAAGGCAATGGTCAAGTTGAAGCATCAAACAAAACTATCCTAAAAATCTTGAAGAAAACAGTTAATGAAGCTAGTAGGCACTGCCATGTTCAAATAAATCCTGCTTTATGGGCTTATTGTACTATTGTCTTGAAGTATTGCACTTGTGAAGCTAAGTATGAAACTAAAAAATCCTGTGAAACATGGGAATACTTTCAGTCTTGTGGGTTGCCTATGGTGAAATTAGACCTCTGGATTATAGGTCGGCTTCCTATATGATGAATCTCTTGAGAATGACCTTCTAATGGGAAAAAGGATAGGAATAATGCATGTAATGAAAACCTATCCTAAAAGAGGTGATACACCAAATAGTCTATGTGAGATATGCAACTTGTTTAACTCACAAAATCTTCAACAAATAACACTAAATATTTCACAACTCAACTAAACATGTGATGCATAAATATTTCCTATAAAGGGCTGAATTTAACTCTTTCTTGAAGGAAAACGACAAGTTTTCACAACTTCAAGCTATTAAAAACAACTAACACAATCCAAAACCTGCAATCACCATTTATCCCCTTACACCAAAAGTTGACAGAATGAGACAAATTAGAGGATATAAATCATAGAAAATCATTAGATCATTCATTCACCAGATAACACAAGAAGTATCAAGAAGGAAATATGTTGCTATTTTATTGAAAAGTAAGGAATCTGTTGCTACAAAACTCATAAATTTGAGCTACAATGCTATCCTTGAGCATGAAAGAGACCAAACTTAGTCTATAATCATGCTAAGGAGAGAAAAAGAATTGCCCAAGAATAAAGTGTTGGCAACAAGAATGAAGGAAATTTGAGAGGGGGGGGGGGTGGATCAGTTTTCTACTGGATCTACAAACTCAACCACAAATACAAAACTAATAAACTGCAGTAATAACAAAGATAAGTAGATTGATATCACAACACACAACACCAAGATTTTGACGTGGAAAACCCGGTTAAGGGAAAAACCATGGTGGGAACCTACCCACAGTAAGATGATACTCTGTAATAGTATGTGAAAATATTACAATGGAGAATGCACCAGCATTCAGACACACTACCTAGAGCTTATAGCTCAAGATATAATAACCCAGAAAGCTACAACCCTCAGGGAAGTCTCACTGACTTACAAAATGTTCAAACAATAATTTTAAATCAAATGAACTGCAATAACAACATTTGCTAATGCCTGATGACAGTTCCGGTTAATCTCATATGTCTTCTCTGGAACACCAATGTCTGCTCAATACACCACATCAAAAGATGAATCCTTTGTTCACACATACATCAATCTCTGATAATGCAGACACAACCTTGATACCTAAATTGCATGACTATATCACCTATTTATACAATTCATCAACCTTGATAACAAGGTCGGCTAAACCCTCAACTCACAGTTACAAAATTACATCACACGATACAAAGATTGACCATCAAACAAATATAATGATTTAGATGATATAGCATGCTCCTAAACCAAATTTCCAAATTCTCATCACCACCGAAAATCATGCCAAGATCAATCGCAACAAGCTACACCACCAAGAAAACTGCATAACACGAAGAACATTGTCGGTTTAGAAAAATCACCATGAACTCACACAACGATCAATGCAGATCATAAAGAAATATAGGACACAATTAGGAAACACCTGCAAGCACATTAGAATCATCAATGATAGTTGTACCAACACCACTTATCAAATCTTCATCGATCAACATCAGAAACCCAAGAATACTCAAACAACAACAACTATCACAAAGAAAGATAACTTCTGGAGTACCAAATCATGAACCATCTAAAATGAAGATACACAAGACCATCCCAAACAATCTCCCAAAAACTTAGCTCAAGATTTGATCACACTAGAATATACCGAAATCAACAAAGCACTGATCAGAAAAACAAACTGCAAACCAGATCATATCGTATGATCAATTAAGCTTTCTGGATCACTGAAACCAATACAAAAGAATATAATGATACTATAAATACTCCATACACCAAACCATGATCCCAATAAACCAATCTGCAATCACAAGAGAAAGAATATGTTGACATCAATGACAACAACATATCCTAGCAGCAACAATGTCCAACAATCTCCCCCTTTGGCATTGTTGGCAACATATGAATGTGAAAAACAATCAATGCAAAGAAAGAAAAAATCTCCAACAAACTCCCCCTAAGATCAAGTAGATAAAACAGTTTTTCACATGCTTCTCTCTCCCTTTGATAGCAATTCCAAATATGCTCAAAGCAGAAAACCAAACTTACTCTACCCCATAAATACTCAAAACACATTTTTTTCTCATAAACACACCGACTACTCCAGCAGAGTAACAACACCAACTCATCAATCCATATAAAGAGATAAGACTGTGAGGTCCACCAGATTGATGCAACTCAATGCATCTAGTTCTCATCGAGAGGGGTAGATACCCCTATTTTGTCTCTTAAGTAGGCAAATGTATCTGTAGGCGAAGGCTTAGTAAAAATATCAGTAATTTGTTCCTTGGTAGATACATATTCTAGGTTCACTTCCTCTTCACTAACTTTTTTCCTCAAGAAATGATATTTGATTGACACATGTTTAGTCTTTGAATGTTGCACTAGGTTATTTGACATATTAATAGCACTGGAATTATCACAATTTATGATAGTAGGCTCATCATAGATAACTTTGATATCCTTCAACATTTGCTTCATCCAAACTACGTGAGTGTGGTTACTGGCAACAACAATGTACTCAGCTTCAGCAGTAGATAAGGACACTAAATCTTGTTTCTTACTTGCCCAAGAAACCAATTTCTTACCTAAAAAGAAAGCACCATCAGAGGTAGTCTTTCAGTCATCAACATCACTAGCCCAATCAACATTAGTGTTAGCACATAACATGAAATCACCGTTCCTCGGATAGCATAAACCATAATCCTCAGTTCCTTTCAAGTATTTGAATATCCTTTTTACAGCAGTGACATGACTCTCTTTCAGATCATCTTGATATATAGAAGCCATGCACACAACATGCATAATGTCTCATCTAGTCTAAGTAAGATATAGCAGTCCACCAACCGTAGATCTCTACATAGATTGATTAACCTTCGAAGATTCATGATTTATAGACAATTTACAACTAGTCACCATAGGAGTTCCAACTGGTTTGGAGTCATCTAACCCAAACTTCTTTAGCAATTCCTTCAAATATTTAGTTTGAGATATAAAATATCTTTTCCAGTCTGTGGAATTTGCAAACCTAAGAAAAAATCCATCTCTCCTATCATAGACATCTCAAATTCTTTATCCATATCACCGGCAAACTTCATACTCAAGTCATCATATCCTCCAAAGATAATATCATCAACAAAGACTTCAACAATTAAGATGTTATCATTTGCAATCTTAAAATACAGATTATAATCAATAATACCTTTATTAAAACCCAATTTTAGCAAATACTTATCCAATATAGCATATCAGGCTCTAGGGGCTTATTTCAATCCATAAAGATCATTCTTCAGTTTGCATACCATATCTCCATCATCAAGAAATCCATCGGGTTGCTCAATGTAGACTTCTTCCTCAAGATCACCATTCAAGTAAGTTGACTTGACATCCATCTGATATACCTTGAAATATTTATAGGGAGCATATGCAAGCAACAGTCTAACAACTTCTCTCCAATAGATCTTCATAACACTCCCTTCAATCAACATAGTCCTTGCAGCATCCAAGATAGTCTTGTCTTCCTTTCAACAATTCCATTCTGCTATGGGGTTCTAGGAGTAGATAATTGTCTTCTAATCTCATGCTTCTCACATAATGAATCAAACTCACTGGAACAGAATTCTCCTCCTTTGTCAGATCTCATACATTTCACCTTCAATCCTGTCTCAGTCTCAACCTTTTCTTTGAATATCTTGAATTTATCTAATGCTTATGATTTCTCCTTCAAAAAGACAACCCACATCATTTTGGAATAGTCATTAATTAGCAACATAAAATATCTGTCACCCAACACACTTCTAATGTTTTTAGGTCCACATAGGTTAGTATGCACAAGATCTAACAATCCATCAGATGTATAAAGATTTCTCCTAAAATAAATTCTTGATTTCTTACCCATTTGACATTCCTTACATACTGGATTAGCAGGCTTAACAATTTTAGGAAAATCTCTAACAGTTTGAGTAGAACTTATCTTAATCATTGAATCAAAAATTAACATGACACATTCTCCTATGCCACAACCAACTTTCATCAATCTGATCAATCAAACAATTTTTCTCACCAGCATTCAAATGAAACATATTACCTTATTTCTTAGTTCCAAATACAATCTCTATACCAGAGGCATTTAGGATCTTGCATTTTCCATTCTTGAATTGTAAATCATAACCTTTGTCAACCATCTGTCCAACACTTAAAATATTATGCTTCAAACCTTCAACATACAAGACATCATCAGTGTTATACTTACCATCAAAGGAAATAGAACCTCTACCACATATCACATAGACTTTTTCATCTCCAAATATTACTATTCCACCATCATACCTCTCCATACTCACAAATTTTCTTTTATTACCAATCATATTATGTGAACAACTGTTGTCAATCACCCATTCATCTTTCTCTTCAACTTAGGAGCTAAATATTCCTCCTCAATAGTGTAGCTTGTAGAGTCAATAGGTATCAGTCCATCTTCTTTGATAGCAATAAATACAACTTCATCTCCTTATGATTCTTCATTTGTAACACCTTCATCAACATCATAATAACAATTCTTCTGATGCTTATACTTTTGGTTAGGCTTGTAAGGCTTATCATACTTCTCATGCTTATCATTTTTATCATTTCTATCATGCTTATCAAATTAATCATATCTATCATATTTAGACATTCTCTCCCAGCATCTAGAAGGAAAATGTCCCATCTTATTGCAAGAGAGACATTTCAAAGACAATTTTTCAAGCTCTTCCAATTCTCTTTCTTTCTCTTCCATCTCTCTTCTCTCTCTTTCATATTTGGATATTATGTATTCTTTAGTATCATATTTCTTCTTTCTGGATACAAATGCTCTAAATGTTCTCAGAATTTCCATGTGATTCACCAAATTCACTTAGTTCAAATGCATCAATATTTCTAACCAGCATGTCTCTTGTCATAGTAGTCACACTTTGGATTTCATCAATAACAGCTACCTTATGTTTGTAAGCAGGAGGCAATGATCTCAACACCTTAGCAACAATTTCATTTTCTTCAAGGGTTCCATTGGTATATCTGATACCTAGGACAAGTTCATTCACTTTAGCCATGAACGAATTTTCTCATCTTATCCCATCCTCAACATCTCGTACTTCCCTTCCAAACTCTACAACTTAGCAACTTTGACTTGTTTATATCCTTCATACAAGGTTTCAAGCTTCTCCCAAATCTCATGTGCAATTTGAAGTCCTATCACATTATTCATCTCTGAATCAGTGAGGGCACTCAACAATGCTTCCTTCGCTCTAATGTTATTTTCATCTTCCTTGATGTTATCAGGAGTAACCAGTCCATTCGAAGGAACAAAATAGGCATTCTTAGTAATCTTCTCCAAGACATCTCAAATGCACCTCCATCTGGTTCTTCCATAAAATCTCAAACTCTCCTTCTTAAAGATAACACATCCACTTCTAGTTGCCATCCTGGATCACCATCATGCTGAGGAGAGAAAAAGAACTGCCCAAGAATGAAGTTTTGGCAACAAGAATGAAGGAAAATTGAGAGGGGGGCGGGTGAATCAATTTTCTATCAAATCTACAAACTCAACCACAAATGAAAAACCGATAAAATGCAACAATAACAAAGATAAGAAGATTGGTAGGACAACACACAACACTAATATTTTGATGTGGAAAACCTAGTTAAGGGAAAAACCATGGTGGGAACCTACCCACAGTAAGATGATACTCTGCAATAGTATGTGAAAATATTACAATGAGGAATGTACCAGCATTCAAGAACATTTCCTAGAGCTTATAGCTCAAGATACAATAACCCAGAAGGCTACAACCCTCAAACAAGTCTCACTGACCTACAAAATGTTCAGACAAAAATCTGGAATCAAATGAATTGCAATAACAACATCTTCTAATGCTCGATGATGATTCTGGTTAAGCTCATATGTCTGCTTTACAACACCAATCTTTGGTCAATACACCACACTGAAAGATGAATCCTTTTTTTTCACATACATCACTCTTTGATAATGTAGACATCACCTCGATACCTAAATTACATGACTATATCACCTATTTATACAAATCATCAACCTTGATAACAAGGTCGGATAAACCCTCAACACATAATTATAAAATTACATCACACGATACAAATATTGACCACCATACCAATATAATGATGTACATGATATAACATGGTCCTAAACCAAATTTTCAAATGCCCATCACCACCAAAAATCATGACAAGATCAATCACAACACGCTACACCACTAGGAAAACCACATAACACAAAGAACATCACCGGTTCAGAAAAATCACCAAGAACTCACACAATGATCAATGTGGATCATCAAAATAAATAGGACATAATTAGGAAACACCAATAAGCACATTAGAATCATCAATAATAGCTATACCAACACCACTTATCAAATCTTCATCGATCAACATTAGAAACTCAGGAATACTCAAACAACAACAATGGTCATGAAGAAAGATAACTTGCAGAGCACCAAATAACGAACCGTCTAAAATGAAGATAGACAAGACCATCCCCAACAATCTCCCAAAAACTCAGCTCAAGATCTGATTACACCGGAATATACCAAACTCAACAAAGCACTGATCAAAAAAACAAACTGCAAACTGGATCATATTATATGATCAATTAAGCTTTCTGGATCACTGAAACCAATACAGAAGAATACAATGATTCTTGAAATACTCCATACACCAAACCATGATCCCAATAACCAATCTACAATCATAGGAGCAAGAATATGTTGACATCAATGACAACAACATATCCTAGCAGAAGCAATGTCCAACATGAAGAAGAGGAGAGACTTTATAGAAAAGTCTTTAAAAGAGTGAGCTAAATATAGCTGAGCTCTATATTTATCTTTAATCTCACTTTAATCGTAAAAAAATGCATGAGTTTTTTCAAGGTCAAATCTGCTCAAAAATCATGCATAAAAGTGTGCATAATAGCTCCAAACCAACTGATTGTGTGCCAAAATGGCTCCTTAAAAGGTGGTATATGCATGTGAAGTCTCAAAGTAACATCTAACTACACCAAATCCCCTTAAATCACTTCTTTTTCATCTCCTTTTGTATAAGCTTGAAAATCAATAAAGCTCTTTAATCTCCACTTGATGTTGCATAAACAAAATGACCTTTATTATTTTTGGCTATTTTAGAAAATAAATTAATAAAAATTTATTAAGAATAATTATTACAATTATTTTTAATAAAACTATATTAATTTATTTATGAAAATAATTTAATATGTTTTGTATGAAGGAAAATTGGGTCGATAGAACTCAATATGTGAAAAATGTTCCAAAATACCTGTCCACACACACACACAGGACTTCTTGATGCAAGCTATGGAGTAACAAAGTATTACTCAGCTTCCCAAGGTGGGTCCCATGGTTCTCTATCTCACAATGTCCCTCAAACCAATGTTTTTGCTCTCAGATTACTGAGCAAAATGGTTTAGGGATGGCAAATGCAAGAACGAGGGATGTCTTGATAGATTTTAGAAATACAATGGATTCTAAGCTATGTATGATCTTAGAAATGCAATAAACTAGATGATAAGATGACAAGGTTAGTATGAGTACTATCCTAACATGATATATTTAGTCTATGATTGAGCTAAAATGATAAAGAAATTATTCTAAACATGCATATTTAGACTAATTCCTGATTTAAAAGAGGCTAAAATGATGAGCATAAAATGATATGAAAGCTTGAATGTATTTGAGAATAAGTATGATGCTACAAATTTGAAGGATGATTCTTGAAAATGGAGGAATGAGAGCTCTATTTATAGCAAAAACAGGGCAATGGATGGTCAGGATTGAAAGAATTGATCAAGGGATGAGTTTGAAAGTTGGGGATCCATGTTTGCAATTTGCACCAATGAAATGGTGACAAGTGTCAACATAGGGTTGGGTTGAGAGAAGGGGTTGGAGACATTAAATTCCTGAGAAACCTCATGGTTATCTAGAGGGTAAGGGTCAAGCTTAAATTAGGATTACCCAATGGATTAAGAGTTAATCGAAGGATAAACCTTTATGCAAATGATTAAGAGATAATCATGGTCAAAGCATTAAAGGCTTGATGAGACCCTTGGGTTGGATGAAGGTTGAGTCAAAACAAATGTTTTAACCATGTAGGAGGGTTTGAGTTAACCATTAATGGTTATTGGAGACTTTGGGGATTAAGTGGTTGAAGGTTGAAAGCCTTCAATGGTTATCAAAGACTTTGAGGAATTTAGTGGTTGAAGACTTGAAGCCTTTAATGGTTATCAAAGACTTTGAGGAATTTAGTGGTTGAAGACTTGAAGCCGTTAATGGTTATCAAAGACTTTGAGGTTTTGAGAAGTGACTTCCCTTTGCTTAGGGATGTGACAAAGTTTAGAGGAGGGGTTAGGTTAATTAGAAGCGATTAGAAGATTCTAGAAGGGATTAGAAAGGGGTTTGGGATTTTGCAAGTAGATGGAGGAATAATAGGATTTAATTGAAATAAAGTAATTTAATTCAATTTGGTTGCAATTTGGAGAAATTAAATAAATTAGATTTATTTAATTTAGGATAAATATTTAATTAAATTTGAATTTAATTAAAAGTGGATAGGCGGGTTTTATTGAATAAAATGATTTATTCATTAAATGGGTATAGTGAATTTAATTTAAATAAATTGAGTAATTTACTTAATTAAATAGAAGAATGTGGATAATTTAATTAAATTGGATTTAATCAAATAGAGAAATGAACATAAAATATTCATTTAGGAATATGGTCATTTTTATACGTCTACATTTTGCCCCTCTTTGAAGTGACGTGTGTGCACATGTTATTTCAAAGAAAATGATGTGTTTTTGTGATTTATGATCAAATGCAATTTTTGTGTCGCTCTTTTGATTTGCCAGTAGTGCCCCAGATTCGATATTTGATAATGATGCCCCCTCAGAAGATGAATCAATATTATTTTTTGAAAATTTTTGATTTGATATGATGAGTTGCATACCTTGTTTCAAGTTCAATGTGTGAAGCCTGATTTGTGTTACAAGCTGATATGGGATGGAAACTTGAGTTGTGTTACAAGCTGATATGGGTGGGAAACTTAAGTTGTTTTACAAGTTTATGTGATTGTGGAGACTTGAGTTGTGTTACAAGTTTTGATATGGTTTTTGATAACTTGAGTTGTTTTACAAGTTGATATGAAATGATAGGATTTTGAACTTGATGTAGATGAGCAAATTGTTTCATGTTGTTGATGTGAGTTTGATTTTGATAGCTTTGTTTTGATGTGGAAATTGATATTGGATTTGATGTTGAGATTTGATATGATAATGCCCCCTCAGGAGATCATTCATGCACACAAAGCATGAATGATCTCTCGAAAGAAGAAGAATGTTTTTTGAAAGATAGAAGAGTAGATAGTGATGGCATGCATGGGTTTGATAAGATTGATTAGATTGATTGGAATGAGAGCAAGTCTGGTTTCAGGTATGACACCTCCTATATAAGACATGGATGATCGAGCATCTGGTTTCAGGAATGATATCGCTTGTATAAGACATGGATGATCAAGCATCTGGTTTCAAGAATGATACCGCCTGTATAAGATATGGATGATCGAGTGTCTGGTTTCAGGAACGATATATCCTGTATAAGACCGATCAAAATGTCTGGTTTCAGGAACAATATATCCTGTATAAGAGCTGATCAAAACATCTGGTTTCAGGAACGATATATCCTGTATAAGAGCTGATCAAAACATCTGGTTGCAGGAAAGATACATCCTATATAAGACATGATAGAAGATAGTTTGGAAGAATGATAGAAGATAGTTTGGAAGAATGATGAAGATAGTTTAGAAGAATGATAGAGATATGAAAGTGAAGAAAGATTCCATGATGATGTGATAGATATGCATAAGCAAAAATTAACAACCATAAGTAAGCATGCATGCTATTTGGAATGTATTCTTGTCAATTAAAACATCTTACAAATAGATCTTTGGTTAGTTGAAATTAGTTCAAGTCTGTGATGTTTAGCCTTCTCGCATTGTCGTTTGGTATTTGTTGGTTGTTTTGATCCTTGTTGTCTTGCTACGTTTTTGGTCTGATGTTGAAAACCTTGAAGGCGAAATGCCCCTAGCGAGGTCAGGATTTTGCCCCTTATTGTTGATACTAATTTGATATGGATATGTAAACTGATCACCAAGCCATGGTGGGATACGATTTGGATAACTGATTTAGATAAACCAAGGACAGTGACTATGCTAAGTATGTCCAGGATTGATAAGCATTTGTGAATTTTTGGTGATGCCTCAGATGGGTGGATATGATATGTACAATATGATTTGTGAAACATGTATTTCCATCAATTGATAAAGATAAGGCTAACTAGAACAAAACCCAGCAGTCATACTGATTGATGTCATTGTTATGATTTGGTTGATGATTGATAAGAATGTCTGGTTTCAAAGAGTGAGTACCCCGTATAAGACCGATCTGTCTGGTTTCGAGTGTACCTATCCTTGTATAAGACATGTTGATGTTGATAGATGGATTGATTATCAAGACTTGATGATTGATAGGAATGTCTAGTTTCAAAGAGTGAGTACCCCGTAGAAGACTGATCTGTCTAGTTTCAAGTGTACCTATCCCTGTATAAGACATGTTTGATGTTGATGTTGGTTTCAAGTAATGAATTGATTAACAAGACATGTGATAAGTTTGATTGCAGACTTTGAGAGTTTTCCTGTTGTTGATCTGATTTGATGGATGGTCCATGTGTTCATGCTTTGATTTTTTTTTATTTTGTTGATTTTTAGTTTTTTTGATATTTTTATTTTTTTGAGTATTTGGATATTTTGTGTTTTTTTTTTTTTTTTTTGGTTTTTGGATGTTTTGATTTTTTTGGATTTTTGGATATTTTGATTTTTTTGAGTTTTTGGATATTTTGTGTTTTTTTTTTTTGGTTTTTGGATGTTTTGATTTTTTTGAGTTTTTGTATTAGAAGAAAGATGTATTTGGTTGCCCCAATGTATATCAAGACAAGGAATGGATGAATGGATGACTGAACCATTGAGGTGGAAATAGAATTGTTGTCCATAGTTTTGATCAAGATCAAGGATGAAAAAGGGGATATGGATAGAGATAGGATATAGATAGCACTGGATGATGGAAGCAATGAATAGATAGGATAGATAGATATGAATTAGAGTGAAGCAAGATTGTAGAAAGAATTGGATGATATAGGATAAGGGATATGGATTAGAGTGAAGCAAGATTGTAGAAAGAATTGGATGATAGAAGATATGAATAGATAGGATAAGGGATATGGATTAGAGTGAAGCAAGATTGTAGAAATAATTGGATGATAGAAGATATGAATAGATAGGATAAGGGATATGGATTAGAGTGAAGCAAGATTGTAGAAATAATTGGATGATAGAAGAAATGAATAGATAGGATAAGGGATATGGATTAGAGGACATGGGAGATATGGTAGGAAGAATAGAGTGGATGAACTTTATCCCCCAAGCATAGAGGTTTCCATTTGCAAAAAGGTGATATGTAAGATTGTCATAGTATTTAGCACCATCTGAATAAGTGTTTCTAAACTTTTCAAAGATAGAGACCCAACCCACACTTGGAACCTCTGGAAATTTCAACTAAACATTTCTAGCAACTAGGAAGAAGACTCAAAAGGGAATAAGAATCCCAAACTAGATCAAGGTACTTAGTCTTTGATTACCCATGTGTGTGCAAGTGGGTTCATTCTAGCTCATATGATCATTGTAATCTTCAGAATCCAGCATGGCTAGCTACATGAGTTACCTTGACTTCAAAAGCATCCTGGATAGAGCCTCATTGCCAGCGAGTGTCCATAGCCCCAACGAGGTTATCACTATAATTTCACAAATATTGCTCCATTTCCAGCCAGGCATCCATAGCCCCGATGGAGTTACTTGCATGTTCCCATAGCCAATCATTTTGATATTGGATTTCATTGCATTTTTCTTTTCTTGATATTCATTTTCTTGCTCATGCTTTTGATATTTCTCTTTTTTTCTCTTTATTTTTCTTGCATTGGCTTGTAAGTAATGAAACTTACATGGGTCTGATAATTACAGTGGTGCTGAAGCAAGATTTTAGATTTTTCACTAGCCATGTCTTCAATTTAAGAGATCACAATGATTTAGAGCAATTGATTAAGTGTATGAGATATAGTAATCAAAAGATGTCAGTACCAAGATACGATAAGTGGTTCTTTTCTGGATTGAGTGTGTATCCCAACCAAAAGAAAATGTTAAAGAGGAACCACCTCGGATTCTGAAGCATTTCATGAATAGATATCTAGGAAAAGGACTGAACATGAGATTCGAGCATGGGCAAGTATGTGACAAAATGAAACAAATTCCTATTTCACAGATGAAGGATTTATGCAAAGGATTGAATGAAAGGGATGGAAGGATAGAAAAGAGGTGTTGGATAATAGATAGAATGTTTGAAGATTTGTGCAAGGATAGATAGAAATGTTTTCAGGATGAGTGTTGGTGCTTGAGAAGTGATGAAGAGATGGAGGAAAATTGAATTTTGGGATAGAAGGACCCAAAATAGATAGAGGAAATGATAGAAGAATAGTTTTGGAAAGATGTTTACATAGAGGGTTGAAAGAATTTCAAAGATGTGCTCCTCATTGATCTTTCTTATGGATCATTTGAGGTGATGGATTTGTGGATGGAGGGAAGTAAGGACCCAAGATGGATGAAAGGGATGGAGAGTTTGATTGTGGAATGAAAGGACCTAAGATAGATTTAGAAGAAGATGAGTTTGACTTTGGAATGAAAGGACCTAAGATAGATTTGGAGGATGAAGAGATTGACTTTGGAATGAAAGGACCTAAGATAGATTTGGAGGATGAAGAGATTCCTTGATCTTGATCTTGACTTGGAGTAGGATCATTTGAGTTTGTGCTTTCCTCTTGATTTGGAATTAGAATAGTGGAGGAGATGGAAGGGATGTCATGATTTTTCTTAAGAGATGGATGTTGAATGGGACTCTGCTCTTGAGATGAAAGAGGGTCATCGTGGATGGAATACCAAAATTTTAGGGGATCATCATAAGATTCTTGATAGGTGGGATCTTGATCGAAGATGGGATCAGATTGGGAAGTCATGATATTGTGATCTTGATTTATGTTAGGACTCATTTCCTTTGACTGAGTTTCCTTTTTCTCGGTTTGATGATGAATGGTCATACGAATGATAAAAGTTGATGTTTTTGATAGTTTGATGTAGAGAAATTTACTCCTGTTGATAAGGGTCCTAGGACTAGGTTGTCTCTTCTTTAATTTAGTTTTGTGATGAAGACTTGTTCATCTCAAAATATGAGGAGTGGTCATACACAGATGATCAATGGTTTCCTTCAATGTTTGGATTGAGATACTTCATTTGGAAACTTAAGTCTACTTTTATCAACTGAAGGTTTAGATGCCCCCTCATGACAAAGTGTGTCAAATGATGTGGATAAAGTCTCCCGATATGGAAACTTGATTTGACAACTTAAGGTTTAAACTTGGTATGTTGTTTGTTTGATAGAATCCTTTAGATGATGGACCTTTTGATCAAGGTGATGATAATACCTGATTTTGATAGGATAAAGTCTTATCTTTAGCTAGTTTTGGATTTGACAACTTTTGTTCTAAGACTGACTTGTTTGATTTGGAAATGATTTCTCTGGTGTTTTGATTTGATTAAAAGTAGATTTTTGACAGTATGCTCTTGTCTTCAAGGGTTCTTTGTCAAATATGCTGGATTTGTTTTGGATATAATGTTTGACATGATGAAGGAATACCCGATGAGATTTGAATAGTTGATGATTGATGTATAAGAACTTGTTTCTTTTGATGAATTTGGAAAAACTAGGTTGTTGTTTCTTCAACATGATGTTACGATAGAGGTTCTTTCTTCTCAGAATAAGGGGATTAGTCATGCATGAGTGATCAATGGTTTCCTTTGATTGGTTTGGATTCAGTTGATTCTTGTTTTTGAAAATTTCAAATCTTACTCTATCAGAGTGAAGGTTTTTAGATGCCCCTTCACGACAAAGCGTGTCAAATGATATGGATAAAAGCCTCCCGATCTGGAAACTTGATTTGACAATTTGAAAATTTTAAACAAGTGTTTTGAGATAAAAATCCGTAAGATGGTAAAGGATTCTATTGATACTGATGATGAGATTTCCGGATTATGATAGGAGAGACATCCTCTATTGCATGATTCATTTAGGATTCTGACAACGTTCGTTTTGACACAAATTTTGCTCAAGAAATAGTTTTAGTGGTTTGTTTTTGTTACTCTGGTTTGATGAAAAATGATGTTGATGAAAAATGCTTCTAAAAGTGTTTTTGAAATTTTCAAAAAAATTTTGGTTTTGCTCTCTGTTTTTCTGTTTTGGATCACGCGCTAGAACAGAGTCTATATGCGCTACTGAAATTCCTCTATGCACTAAAATAACAAGCACATGCGCTAGGCTGCCCCCAGACACGCGCTAAAGTTTTGGGAATATTAAAATTGGTTTTCCAACTGTTAAAAAATCTATGCTCTATCTTGGGTCTGCATCACGCTAAGAAGTTGCTCTCATGTGCTAAACTGCTCTGATATATTTTGACTTGGCTGTTTTTCTATGATTTTTGAAAGTTTTAACACTTGTGATTTTGATGGATGATTTCTTTTTGGATACTCAAGCTTACTAAGTCGAATAGATAAAATCTTGATTACTTGGTTTGGTATTCCCCTAATCTTGTTGGATGAAAGTCTTTCCTAAAGATAGTTGAAATGTTGATAACCATCTCAAAAGATGCTTTGTTGGATTTGGAAATCTTCTCCACTTTATGATTTTTCCTTGTTTGAATTGACTTTTGAGTTTGATTAGTGGATACTTTGCAAGATATTTTAACATTTGTGACAAGAATAAATAGCACACATGAAGACAATGATCATCCTAATGCTAAACATTGAGTGTATATTCTTTTGAGGATGTGTTCAAATCCTCGATGTTATCACTGGTTTGATCTACAACAAAAGACACATCAGATAGACTCTTTATTCAAAGGTCATTGACAATATCATAGCCCACTAGTCTCGATACTCCGTTAGCTCAAATGGCCTTGTCACCCCCTAGAGGGCGCCCATTTTTTTGCCTTTTGCCAGATTTTAACTCAAAGTGAATTTCTTCACAATTGAGTAGTTATCTTGGGAGATATATGGTGAGTAATCTTGGGGGCGGATTCTTCCCCACCCTTGCACTATGATATTGCCAATGTTTGGCGATTGACTCGGTTCAAAGTTTCTATTTCTAAGGTTCTTAATCAGGCTTCCTGTTTGGCCGTCAGTGATAAACTCCCTTAGGAGGCTTCCCAACCTTTAGAACAAAGGCTTTACGTATCGTAAAAATACTGGGGGAAGGCTAATCGCTGCGCGTAACCGTTGAAAGGGACTTTCATCACCCTCCACTTTTGATTATAGTGGGTTGGAACACTTGGCATCAAAGCCATTTCCCACTTAGGTCGTTCCCTTCACACCGGCCAAAGAATGGCTTTAAGAGTTTTTCAACCCCTCGGGAAGGCAGGCCTGCTAAAGGATGTAAATGCTTGAAGTACAGAAAGCTTAAGAGTGGTTTGGCTTTTTGGTCACCCAGTTATGGGGAGAGCATATACCTTCCACTTTCGAGACAAGGCAATCAAGTTGTTCTTTTTAGCCTTCAAGACAATGATTTGCTAACTTCTATTTGGAGATGTTGTTCCAACAAGCATGATGTTCTTTTTAACCTTTCATAGCAAAGTGTGTATTTCCAAAACTTTTGTAAAACAAGCCTGGTCAACAAAAGTAAATCGTGATTTTTGGTCAACAAAATTAAAGTCGATAGGGGAAAACTTTCCCTCTTTGCCTTGCACAAAATGAAGATGAGGTTCTTTTACTTTGCAAAATGAAGTGAATCCTTTTAAACACCAAAGGATGGTGAGGTTCTTTTTAAAACTTTTGCCAAAGTAAAGATTGTTGGTTCTTTTTACAGCTTCCAAAATGAAGTGTTTTTCCTCTAATCTTGCAAGAAAGCAAATATGAAGTTTGTTGTTCTTTTTACCTTGCAATAAAGAAAAGATGAAGTTTTATTTTAAAACACCAAAAAGGAAGGCATGAAGTTCATTTTATGCATCCAAATGAAATGATGAGGTTTATTTTAACTTTTGCAAAAAGGAGAGCGAGTTCTTTTTAACCAACTTTTGTTCAAAGAAAGTAAAAAAAGAAACTTAAAGCCGCTAAACTTGCTCCTTCCCCTGCACAAAAAATATTAGAACCTGCACACAGTCAGTGATCAAATGTTAGTGTGGGCTTACACAAGTCTAAATTCTGATCTTGGTTACAAATTTTACAATCCTGATCCTGAAATGCCCTGAAATTTGACTAAGTCTGAATTTTGGAGGATCTTCCAAAAACTAGATTTTGCATTATAACTCCTAGAGGTCCGAAACCCCTCTCAAACATCCTGACAATATATATGGAATATAACTTAAAGTATAAGAAAGAGAAAAGAGAAGAGGAAATGTCACTTATACTTCACGCGCTAGAGTATAGACCCCACGTGCTAAACAGTAAGCGGGATGCGCTAGACTATTAACCGGATGCGCTACTCTATTTTTCTCCCATGTTGATACCTACAGGAAAAGACTAGTGGAAGTCATGCGCTAAAGAAAGGACTTCACGCACTAGAGTATAGACCCCACGCGCTAAACAGTAAGCGGGATGCACTAGACTGTTAACCGGATGCACTAAACAGTCAACTTAACGCACTAATTCATTTCTCCCGTGGATCTGCAAAAGTGGTTAAATTCAAAAACCGATTTGATATATGGGGTCTAGCCCCATGGTGGGCGCCAGAAATGTATGCGGGAAAAGTGGGTCGATAGAACTCAATATGTGAAAAATGTTCCAAAATACCTATCCACACACACACGGGACTTCTTGATGCAAGCTATGGAGTAACAAAGTATTACTCAACTTCCCAAGGTGGGTCCCATGGTTCTCTATCTCACAATGTCCCTCAAACCAATGTTTTTGCTCTCAGATTACTGAGCAAAATGGTTTAGGGATGGCAAATGCAAGAACGAGGGATGTCTTGATAGATTTTAGAAATACAATGGATTCTAAGCTATGTATGATCTTAGAAATGCAATAAACTAGATGATAAGATGACAAGGTTAGTATGAGTACTATCCTAACATGATATATTTTGTCTATGATTGAGCTAAAATGATAAATAAATTATTCTAAACATGCATATTTAGACTAATTCCTAATTTAAAAGAGGCTAAAATGATGAGCATTAAATGATATGAAAGCTTGAATGTATTTGAGCATAAGTATGATGCTACAAATTTGAAGGATGATTCTTGAAAATGGAGGAATGAGAGCTCTATTTATAGCAAAAACAGGGCAATGGATGGTCAGGATTGAAAGAGTTGATCAAGGGATGAGTTTGAAAGTTGGGGATCCATGTTTGCAATTTGCACCAATGAAATGGTGAAAAGTGTCAACATAGGGTTGGGTTGAGAGAAGGGGTTGGAGACATTAAATTCCTGATAAGACCTCATGGTTATCTAGAGGGTAAGGGTCAAGCTTAAATTAGGATTACCCAATGGATTAAGAGTTAATCGAAGGATAAACCTTTGTGCAAATGATTAAGAGATAATCATGGTCAAAGCATTAAAGGCTTGATGAGACCCTTGGGTTGGATGAAGGTTGAGTCAAAACAAATGTTTTAACCATGTAGGAGGGTTTGAGTTAACCATTAATGGTTATTGGAGACTTTGGGGATTAAGTGGTTGAAGGTTGAAAGCCTTCAATGGTTATCAAAGACTTTGAGGAATTTAGTGGTTGAAGACTTGAAGCCTTTAATGGTTATCAAAGACTTTGAGGAATTTAGTGGTTGAAGACTTGAAGCCTTTAATGGTTATCAAAAACTTTGAGGTTTTGAGAAGTGACTTCCCTTTGCTTAGGGATGTGACAAAGTTTAGAGGAGGGGTTAGGTTAATTAGAAGCAATTAGAAGATTCTAGAAGGGATTAGAAAGGGGTTTGAGATTTTGCAAGTAGATGGAGGAATAATAGGATTTAATTGAAATAAAGTAATTTAATTCAATTTGGTTGCAATTTGGAGAAATTAAATAAATTAGATTTATTTAATTTAGGATAACTATTTAATTAAATTTGAATTTAATTAAAAGTGGATAGGGGGGTTTTATTGAATAAAATGATTTATTCATTAAATGGGTATAGTGAATTTAATTTAAATAAATTGAGTAATTTACTTAATTAAATAGAAGCATGTGGATAATTTAATTAAATTGGATTTAATCAAATAGAGAAATGAACATAAAATATTCATTTAGGAATATGGTCATTTTTATACGTCTACACGTTTATTAAGAACAATTAATACAATTATTCTTAATAAAGTTATATTAATATATAGATAGCATAAAAGGCATTAAAAATCATTCTTTAATTTTTGCTTTTCTCGAACCCCTTTTTTAAAGGCACAAGGGTTATTGACTTAAAAGTCAATACCCTAGGCATAATAATAGGGAATGATTTGTTTCTTTAAAACAAGTTAAAAAGAGGAAGCTCTTTCGAAACTCCAAATAGGGCATGCAAAAGCAAACGCTTGAACCCTAAAAGCATTTTATTATTTTTCATTCTGCGTCTTCATTGAAGGGTTTTAGCTTAATCGCCATGCATTTTGTTCTTTTTTCAAGATTGAACTGGTACTTGGGCTTCTCTACATGCTTGGACTTGGATTTTTTTGCATGGTAAGTGGTATTTTTCTCCATCTCTACCATTCTCTATGGAAAAAACCAAAAAATCTAAGGAGCTTCACTTTTAATCATGCATCTAATTCTAGGGTTTCATTAGAACCCTCTCTATACACATCATTTTGATTGTAGATGCATGTATTTCTGTATTCACTTTCTTTTCTGCATGTTACTGTCCTCAAAATATTTTTCAGGGAGTGTATTTTTCTCTTCTGCTTTCTTGTTCTATACATGAACTGAGGCTTTTTGATGATCTATCTCTGCTTCTTCTTTGGGTTCCTTAAGACAGTTATCTATTGCTCTTTTATGCATTGATTCTATTATTGGTCACACAAGTTAATTTCCTTTAGTTCCGTGAGAAAGGACCAAGGGTTTCTTTCATTTATGTAACTATTGAGATCTCATATACTATTTTGACTACATTATTTTCATCAACTTCCCACTTTATGAATGGTGATTAGGTTGCTCAAGATGTCTTATCAAAGATATTATCATTTATCTACATGACTTGTCTTGTGAATTTGGATCTTGAGTTTTGAAGGATCTATACTCTACCATGCTCTCAATAAGCTGGACACATGACACATGTTATTTTGATAATAATTTTTATTATTGTCATCCTTATTTAAAGATAGTACTATTCAAAGACTGATTTCTTTACTATTCTTAAGATTGTATACTTCTCAAAGACATACTTGACTTTGTTGGACATTGTTGCTGCTAAGATATGTTGTTGTCATTGATGTCAACATATTCTTGCTCTGGTGATTGCAGATTGGTTCTTTGGGATTATGGTTTGGTTTATGGAGTATTTCTTGTATCATTATATTCTTTTGTATTAGATTTGGTGATCCGGAAGCTTAATTGATCATATCAGATGATCCGGTTTTGCAGTTTGTTTATCTAATCAGTGCTTTGCATAGTTCAGTATTTCCTCTGATATATTCCAATGTGATCAGATCTTGAGCTGAGTTTTTGGGATATTGTTTGGGATGGTATTGTGTGTCTTTAGTTCAAATGGTTCATGATTTGGTACTCTGCAAGTTATCTTTTCTTCATGACAATTGTTGTTGTTTGAGTATTCTTGAGGTTCCGATGTTGATCGATGAAGATTTAATAAATTGGTATTGGTGTAGATATTTTTGATGGTTCTAACATGCTTGTTTGTGTTTCCTAAGTGTGTCCTATTTGTCTTGATGATCTGCATTGATAGTTGTCCGATTTTTTGGTGATTTTGTTGAACCTATGATGTTCTTCGTGTTATGTGTTTTCCTAGAGGTGTAGCGTGTTTTAGTTGATCTTGGCATGATTTCCAGTGGTGTTGCATGTTTGGAGATTTGAATTAGGTCAATGTTATGTCATTAAAATCATTATATTGGTCTAATGGTTGATCATTGTACCGTGTAATGTAATTTTGTAATTGTGAGTTGAGGGTTTAGCCGGCCTTGTTGTCAAGGTTGACGAATTATATAAATAAGTGATATTATCATATAATTTAGGTATCATGGTTGTGTCTGCATTATCAAATAGTGGTGTATGTGAAATCAAGTGATTCATCTTTCAACACTGTGATTGAGCAGAGTTTGGTGTTGCACAGAAGACATTATGCTTAACCGGAATTGTCATCAAGCATTTGAAGATGCTATTATTGCAGTTCATTCCTTCTGGATTGTAGTATGAATCTTTTTGTAAGTCAGTGAGACTTCCCTAAGGGTTGTAGCATTTTGAGTTATTATCTTTTGAGCAGTGAGCTCTGGGCAGTGTGCCTGAATGCATGTGCATTCCCCGTTAAAATATTTTCACATACTATTGCAGAGTATCATCTTATTGTGGGTAGGTTCCTACCATGGTTTTTCCCTAAACCAGGGTTTCCACATCAAAATCTTGGTGTTGTGTGTTGTGTTATCATCTTTATTATCTATGTTATTGTTGAAGTTTATCAGATCTATTTTTGTGATTAAGTTTGTTGATCTAGTGAAAATTGATTCACACCCCCCCTCTCAGTTTTCCCTCATTGTTGTTGCCAACAGAATTCCCTTAGAGAATTTTTTTACATTACTGCAAATACATCTTTGAATACTCAATACTTGGTCATTATCTTCTAGGATGGTCTCTTCAAGACTGATGTAACTATCCTTGAATTTCATTACTGTTCTTTTTGTACCAAGCCATGTCCTTGATCTGTATCATTGTTTTGTATTGGTTGTGGCATTGTAGCATATCTCTTTTAATAGGTATCTATACTAATACCCCTTGTGATGTGCAAGGAACTCAGGGGCTACATTAACTATGTCTTTTGTGATATAAAACTCCATTATCAGTTGTTCTAACTGTCATTTTGTGATTGTAATATCTTCTCTTTACTGTGAATACCTTTAAAAACAATGTGTCACATGCTTTTGATAATTCAATCTCCCCTATCAAGGGTTCAGACTATGATTGTCCTTTTATAGTGTATATAGTTATCTTAGGCTCTGTGCTTATAAAAGACCTACAACTTCTTCATTAGCATACAAATTCTTTTGATGTCAAAATAAAATCTTATATAGTGACTATCAATTGGCTTATGATTTCATAATAGTCACTGATTTGATCACTTCTTTTGACCAATTTTCTTTGTATTATGAAAGACTTCTTCACATCAGATATTCTTATCGATGATCAAGGAGCCATATGTCTCCATTTCCTTCGTCAGATTACTTAGTCAAGGTCGGTCAGCCTCCATGTAAAACCCTTGTGCCTATCAGCATGCACATATGTCATCAAAATCTTTCTTTATTAACATCCAAGTCACTTGGTCAACCGACATGTGGACTATTGGCTTTAATCAGGCTACCTCATTCTTTCCTTTCATTATCTCACATCATTATATATGAACCCTCTTTACCCATACAAGCTAACAGGATGCATAGTTATTCAATTTATCTTGCCCCGCAAGAGTTTTATCTTATGGTCCTTGACATCACGGGATAGTGGGGGACTTGTATCCCTTCACTTTTGTTAGCCTGCATGACTCTCAACATGACCTCTTAAACCATGCAAGATAAGAGACTTTATTGTTCTCTTCATTCTCATTTACCCCTTAGGGTCCTCTTTTCATCCCTCTACAAGCTGCGGGATAGTGAGATCCTTTTCTTGCTTCACTAACTTATCCCGCACGATCATCATATGCCCATCTTGAATGGTGTGGGATAGTGGGAACCATTCACCTCTATCTTTATGTTACCCCACACGACCATCATCTCATCCTACTTGGTAGTACGGGATAGCGGGATGCATTTCTCTCTTCTCCTTGTGTTACCTTGCATGACCATTGCTTCTCACGTTTGATGATGTGGGATAGAAGGGAGTCTCTATCTGTCCATCGATTTCTAATACCACAAGACCAACTTAATTTTGTCATCACCAATGCATGATAGTAGGGAGAACATTTCCCTTGTCTTTTTTTTGTCCCATATGGTCACAAAATACTTGTTCATCACGTCGCAAGATAGCGGGAGGGTCTTCGACCTCAGTAAAACTCTTACCCCACATGACTAGTGTATCTTACCTTTCAATATTGTGGGAGTAGTTGCAGATGGCCTTCTCTTTGTTTAAGTGTTATCTCGTACAGTCTTCTTCCTTCATTCGAACACATCATGGGACCCATAGACACATGTGAACCAAACAACTACTACCACATGGAAATCATGGCTCACCATACCTAGCTTGGAACTCGGTCAACATTGAAGACTTCCTCGTTGAGTGTCGAGTGCAACAACCAACACACCAAAGAGGTCTTACATGTACACCTCACAAACATGTAACTCTAGAACGTTGTCGACATATGGAAATAATGAACTCGACCGAGGCCCATGTCGCATAACACATTGTGTTATGTGCAATTGCATGCATGACTGCATAACCTACATGTTATGAATTTCATATATCTTCTCATATCTTCATCTTATGCATGACTATTGCATGTTTCTCTACAACCTCTTGACACCATTTACATCAATGACAATAATGCCAACAATCTCTCCCTTAGGCATTGGTTTCAACACATTCAACATATTTGCAGACCATTTCTCCATTTTTTTCTTCCCCTTTAACAACAATGGCAAAGGGTGAAATGACCAACTATCAACTGCACATGTTCTCCCCCTTTGGTTATCTATAATAATGAATGGAACTTCCAATTTTGATCATGACACATCTGCAATACATTAGAAATTTCCTTTACAACTTCTTGAAAGATGTTGTATCTTCATGTTGGTCTACCTCTACTTCTTGTAGCTAGATGAACCATTATTACAAAATAAAAAGAAATGCCAATACTACTTATAAAAATTTAGAATTCCCCCTGAGAGTGTATATGAGGTTCCAAGGCAGAAAGTGTAAAACAGTATGCTCCCCTTGAACCACAGACTACACAACAACACTTAAGTGTTGAAGACGGGTGGAACAACACCCAATTACTATCTTAGATATTCAAAGTTGTCCTTTGGTATGGGCTTAGTGAAAATATCAACAATTTGTTCATCGGTGCACACATATTCTACTTTTACCTCTTTCTCTGTAACCTTTTCCCTGAGAAAATGATATTTAATTACAATGTACTTTGTCCTAGAATTCATGACAGGGTTCTTTGATATATTGATTGCACTTGAGTTGTCACACATGATTGGAATGAGATCTAAAAAATTCTACCTAGATATCTTTGAGTGTCTGCTTCATCCACAATACTTTAGATTGGCATGTGGCAACTACAATATATTCTTCTTCTACAATTGACAATGAAATGGACTCTTGTTTCTTGATGTTCCATGACACCAATCTATCTCCAAGAAAGAAAGCTCCACCACTAGTTCTCTTCTTGTCATCCACACATTCTACCCAATCAACATCAGTATAGGATTCCAAAGTGAAATCTCCCTTCTTTGGATACCATAAGCCATAAGTGAGTGTTCCCTGTAGATACTTGAATATCCCCCTAATTGCATTAACATGAGATTTCTTAGGATTTTCTTGGAATCTAGTAACCATGAACACTGCTTGAACTATATCAGGCCTTGATATGGTAAGATACAATAAGCTTCCAATCATGGATCTATAAAAGGTCTGATCTACACTAGGTGACTCATCATCTTTACTTAACTTGCATCCTGTTACCATGGGAGTACTAACCGACTTGATGTCCTCCATTTTAAATTTCTTCAACATGTATTTGGAATACTTCATTTGAGAGATGAATATGCCCTTATTATACTGTGATATTTGTGAACCAAGAAAATAAGATAACTCTGGAAGCATGGACATTTCAAATTTTGACTGCATCTGATCAACAAATTATTTGCAAAGAATTTCTTCATTGCCTCTAAAGATGATGTCATCTACATATACAACAACTATGATAGTGTGGTCTCCATCCATCTTAATGTATAATTTACTATCAACATTTCCTTTTTTGAATTACTGATGTAAGTACTTAGCCAACCTAAAATACCATACTCTAGGTGCATGCTTTAATCCATATAATGCTTTCTTTGATCTACAAAAAAATTTCTCATCTTCATGTAGCTGAAACCCTTTAGGTTGCTCAATTTAGACCTCTTCTTTTATATTTCAATTGAGAAATGTATATTTAACATCCATTCGATATACTTTGTATCCTTTGTAGGCTGAGACTGCCAAGAACATTCTTATTGCCTTAAGTCTTGCAACAGGTGCAAATGTCTCCTCAAAATCTATTCCCTCTACTTGAGCATATCCCTTGCATACAAGTCTTTCCTTTTTGCTTACTACCTTGCCTTTTTCATTCATCTTGTTCCTGTAGACCCATTTAGTACCAATAACATTCTTGTCAACAGGTCTAGGAACCAATTCCCATGTTTTGTTATTTTCAATCTATTGCAGCTCTTCTTCCATAGCCTTCATCCAATTCTCACTCTTTGTTGGCTTCATCATACATTCTGGGTTCCATCTTAGTCATAAGACAAAAGTTTACTTTCTCAGTGTTTCATTCTCTCCTTCTAGTTTGCACACCATCATTCTTGTTGCCAATAATCTGATCCTTAGGGTGATTATTTTGCACATATATGTTTGGGGCTTCAATCTGAGATATTGAGTTTTGCTTTCCTTTGTACATATCTTCATCAACTCTCATGTGTACACTCTCAATTACCTTCCTTAGTATTTTGTTGAAGCACTTGTAGGCCTTGTTGTGAGTAGAGTAGCCTAAGAAGATACCTTCATCACTTCTTGATTCAAAGATACCTAGTCCATCTTCATCTCTTTTGATGAAGCATTTTCTCTCAGACACCTTTAAATACATGAGTGAGGGTCTCCTATAATACCATAGTTCATAAGGTGTCATATTGTTGTTCACCCTTAGTTGTACTTTGTTTAAGGTGTATACAACAATGTGAATTGCCTCTTTCCAATAAACATCAGGCAAATTTTCTTCATTTAACGTTGTTCTTGCCATTTCCTTGATTGTCCTATTCTTCCTTTCCACAACACCATTTTTTTTGTGGTGTTCTAGGGTTGAATATTGCCTTCTTATTTAATGTCTCTCACAGTAATCTTCAAACTCATTTGATGTAAACTCACCTCCACAGTCTGATCTTGGACATTTCAACTTGTATCCACTTTCTTTCTCAACCATTTTCTTGAAGACCTTGAATCTCTCAAATGCTTATGACTTTTCTTGCAATAAGGTGATCCATTTCATCCTTGAAAAATCATCTATAAGAAGCATGAAGTATCTTTCTCCATTTAGGGCTCTTGTTCTTGTAGGCCCACACAAATCAGTATGCACAAGCTCAGGAGGTCTTGTAGCTGAGTATTATTTTGTCTTAAAGCTGACTTTCATTTTCTTACCTCTTTGACACTCATCACAGAAGGTTCTTGCAGGCTTAATAATTTGAGGAATGTGTCTTACATACCCTTTCTTACTTACCTTAACAAGGTTCTCAAAATTGATGCGACCTAGTCTTCTATGCCATAACTAGCTCTCATCAACTTATCCCATCATACATTGAGACTCAAAACATTCCTTTAGGTTATATACATTCCCATATATTCTTTTACCTTCTACAACTAGCTAACCATTACTCTCTTTAATAATTTCATAGCCCTTGTAATCAAATGTAAACTTATATCCTTTGTCACACATTTGAATCACACTTAGCAAATTGTGTTTCAGACCTTCCACATAGTATACATCATGTGCTTTTAGTTTTCCATCAATATTGAGAGTACCTTTTCCTTTTATTTTGATGGATGAATTGTCTCCAAACCTCATGAGCCTCCATTCCAATCTTCAAGTTTAATAAATTTCTTGTTGTCACCAGTCATGTGATTGGAGCATCCACTGTCTATTACCCATAAGTTTTTCCGTTCAGCATGTAAGTCAGTTTGTACAATCAAACTTGAGTCACTTTTCTTTTTGTCTTTCTCTGCCCAAACTTGTTTGGTATCTATCTTCTATTGTAGGACTAAGATACATTTCTCCTACATTCATAACTACTATTACCATACCAATTACATTGATAACAAACAACATTCATATCCCTAAGAGAAGCAAATTGATTTCTACTTTCAAAACTAGGTGGAGATTTATGCATAAGCTTACAATCAAAAATTCTATGACCATAAGTGTTACATTTATAGCAATAGCCATGTAATTGAGGTACATACCAATCATTATTGAAGTTGTTTCTCATTGGTCTCCTTGGAGCAGCATAGTTCGGTCTTCTTGAGCACTTCCTTCTTGTATACCAGACCTTTGCGAAGCCTCCATTATCAATATTGGCTTTTCTTTTAGGATTAATATTAGGGTTCATTGACTAATTCTTTGTAGTAGCAGCATATGTCTTCTTCTCATTGGGCTTGCTGACTATGAAGATTTTTTTTACTTCACTTTCACTAGAAGAGGTTAAGTGTATCTCCTTTCTCGATGGATCTTTAATGTTAGAACATTGTCTCCTTTCAAATCCAACACCATTGATATCCTTATTGTGCTTCTTCTTAACATTTTGTCTAATTCTTGAGTGCTACCACTATAATTAATTATCATGTTGATTTCATCCTTATTATTTTCCAATTCCTTTCTTGGATTTACAAGATCTTCTTCCAACCGGATTCTCAAATCAGAAATTGTTGTCTTTGATTCCTCAAGTGATTTTTTTAGTAGATCTTATTCTTCAGCAACAACAATATTGTGCCTTTTATATTCCTTCCTTACTTTTCTAATTTCTTCTAGTGCATTCACAAGTTCACCCTTAAGTTCTACTTCAACTTCAATTTCTTCTTCTTCTTCATCAACAAAATGCTCATCAGATAACTCTCCTTGTGCCATGAAGAGATTGACTTCTCTTTCACATTCATTGCAAAAATCTTCAGAGACATTTTCTTCATTAGAGGCATCATATTCAAATGTGTAAAGACTTCTCTTTCTCCTGAAATTTCTTCTCCTTGGCTTATAAGCATTCTTCATCTTTTCCTTGCCAAAAGCCTTCATGTTTTTCTTTTCATCTTCATCATTTTCTCCATAAGTGCACTTAGATGAAATGTGTCCAATCTTGCCATAGTTGAAACATTTGAAAGGCAACTTACCTTGGTACTTTCCTGAACCTCTTTTGAGTTTCCTTACAAAGTTTACTACAACAGCATCAGAGTCATTTTCATCTTCTTCTTCATTGGCAGCTAGTTCTTTCCCTTTCTTGGTTGTATTGAAGGCAACCTCTCTCTTTTAGGATTCAATGCTTATTTTTCTCATCTCATAGGCTGGTAGAGAGCTAAACAATTCATCCATAGAGAAGGTGGTCAGATCCTTAGCTTCTTCAATGGTAGAGACTTTGGTGTCATACTTTGGATTGAGAGATGCGAGTACCTTTTTTAGTATAATTTCATCATTGAATTCTTCTCTGACTCCTTTTATAGCACTCACATTTTCATCCACTCTTTGTAGATAGTCATCTATTTTCTCCTCATCCTTCATTTTTTAGGTTTTCAAATTGAGCTCTCAGATTTTGTAGTTTGGCTTCTTTCACTTTGGTATCTCCTTCATATATACTTTGCATTTTCTCCCATGTTGCTTTTGCTGATGTGCAATGCATGATTTTCATGAACTTTGTATTAGAGAAGCCACTCAAGATTGCATTCTTAGTTTTTGCATTGTTCTCATATTCCCTTTTTGCATCAGGGTCAATAGGAGGAACTTGAGGAACAACATAACCATTCTTTACTGACATCCAAACATCAAAGCCTAAAGAGGACAAGTAAGTTTCCATTCTTTTTCTCTAGAAGGCATAGTCAGTGCCATCAAACATAGGGGCTTTAAAGGAGGATTCATTTCTAGCCATTGTGTTCACAAGATAGGATCTACCCAAGCTAGAGGAAGCTTTATAGTAAGGGAACCTAGGGCTCTGACACCAATTGAAGAGAACAAATGGAGACTGAGGGGGGTGAATCAATGTATTTTAAAATTTTAACTATGTGTGCAAATAATAAAATTGCAATCTAATTAAAGACACACAAATAAAACCACAACACCATATTATGAGGAAAACTCAATATGGGAAAAAAATTGATGAGAATAGTTGGTGGAGTCTACTGCTCTAATCTAACCTCATAGTAAATAACATATTACAAAGTTTAGGGTACCAACCCAAGGAGAACCAACCCTTGAACTTTAGGGCACCAACCCAAGGAGCACCAACCTCTAATTTTATGAGCACTTACTCAAAGGAGAACCTACCCCTGCTCTGAGTACCCACACGGAGATTTACAATGATTACTAAAAAATTTACAATGCAATGATAAAGCCTTGTTACAAATGAGTTTTGTAACACTTACAATTTTCTCATATCTTGAGAATGAAACTTTCTTCCTGCTGAAATTCTTCCTCCGTTTCTTCTTCTTCCTTTATCTGGTTGTCTTCTAATTTTTGTTTTTGCTTCACCTTTAGTGTATTCTTTTTTCTTTCTTTGTTCTTACTCTCTCTACTTCTATAGATGTCTCTATCTTCTCACAATGGCAATACTACTCAATTCAACACACCCACCTTTTTTCACACTTGACGAGTTGAGAAATTTCTATTTTCACCTCTCTCTCTATCTCAATAGCCACACCTACCAATGTCGAAACACATTTTCAGCTCTGTACAATCAAATCAACATAGAAGAGTGTTTTTCCCTTCAAATTTATAATTTAAAATTAATTCATTTCTCTATAGGATTCAATCTATGGTAGATTGGATTATCTTTCTTGGATCGATCATTTGCATTAAATACGTCTCCAATATTCTTTGATTGTTCTCTATACTTGGTTTGCAATATTTAGCAAACTCAAATTGTCTAACCGATTTGATTCTGCCTCTGTCAATAACCTCGTGCCCTTCAACCATCTACAACTCGATCGCCATTAATGCATTCTCCATCCTCTATTGACCTACCCTAAAAAGATCGACAATAACCACCATCGTCACTGACTTCTGCACATCAAATATTCTCATCGACAATCGGGGAGACATATGTCTTCATTTCATTTGTCAGATTACTTGGTCAAGGTTGGTCAACCTCTACATAAAACTCTTGTGCCTATCAACATGCACAAATCTTGTCAAAATCCTTCTTTATTGACCTCTAAGTCACTTGGTCAACCCTGGTCAAATTCCATGTGGACTATTGGCTTTAATCGGGCTACCTCTTTCTTTCCTTTCATTATCTTGCATCATTATATACGAGCCCTCTTTACCTATGCGGGCTAGGGGGATGCAGAGATTCAATTTATCTTGCCCCATAGGAGTTGTATCCTATGGTCTTTGGCATCGCAAGATAATAGGGGACTTGTCTTCCTTAACTTTTGTTAGCCCTCACGACTTTCAGCATGTCCTCTTAATCCATGTGGGATAAGAGACTTCATTGTTCTCTTTGTTCTCATTTACCCTGCAGGGTCCTCTTTTCATCCCTCTGCAAGTTGTGGGATAGCAAGATCCATTCCTTGCTTCACTAACTTATCCTACATGACCATCGCACACCCATCTTGAATGGTGTGGAATATCAGGAACCATTCACCACTATCTTCATGTTACCCCGCATGACCATTGTATCATCCTACTTGGCACTACAGGATAGCAAGATACATATCTTGCTTCTCCTTGTGTTACCCCACATGACCATTTCTTCTCATGTTTTGACAACGCGGGATAGCGGGGAGTCTCTATCTGTCCATCAATTTCTAATCCCATAGGACCAGTTAGATTTTGTTATCAGTGGTGTGGGATAGTGGGGGGAATAGTTCCCTTAGCTTTTTCTTGTCTTGCATGGTCACAAAACACTTGCTCATCATGTCGTGGGATAGCGGGAGGGTCTTTGACCTTGGTGAAACTCTTATCTTGCATGGATAGTACATCTTACCTTTCAACATTGCAGGAGTAGTTGTCTATGGCCTTCTCTTCATTCAAGTTTTATCCCCCACAGTATCTTTCCTTCATTCGAACATGTCATGGGACCCATGGACACACATGAACCAAAAAGTTGCTGCCACATGGAAATCATGGCTCGCCATACCCAACTTGAAACTTGGTCAACATTGAACACTTCCATGTCAAGTGTTGAGTACAATAACCAATGCACCAAAGAGGTCTTACATGTACACCTCACCAACACGTAACTCTAGACCACTGTTGACATGTGGAAATAATGAACTCGATCAAGGCTCCTGAAGCATAACACATCGTGTTATGCGCTATTACATGCATGATTGCATAACCTACATTTTATGTGTTTCACATATCTTCTCATGTCTTCATGTTATGCACGACTACTTCCTATTTCTCTACAATCTCTTGACACCCTTGACAACAATGGCAATAATGCCAACAACTAGCTACTCAATTAGGTGACCCCATCCAATTGACAATCCCTTTGACCTATAATCAAGACAAAGGAAGCCATCGATTAATCCAACAAGAACTGTAGGTAATGTGGCGTATTCCTAATCCACCATCTCCTGTCAAGCGATGCCATACCCTCCTATGTGATCATCATCAAATACTTTCCTCAGCATGCCAGTGCCAACCTACTCACTCTAGTCATAGTACACAAGCTCTCCAAGCACTAGAATCCTAAAATTTCTATACACATCCTCTGGTGCCACATTCATCACGTTGGTTGATAAGTGGAAGGCATTATTCTCAATGTGCCATCTCTCTGCCAACACAGTCAACAACCCCCAGTTAATCATATACTGAGGCATATCAATAAGGGAAGACAATCCACAATGGTCAATATGATTGAGCTACATCTGTCTTGATGAGGTATCATCATCCATGTCCTCAAGAAGCACTCCCAAGACTGGAGAACATTGAAGTGCTCCTGCAATCATATCTGATTAAGGAGCATCCCCAGTCTATGAGCAATCTTGCATCAACCAAAAGTATTTCCTTTCAGTCTGGTTCTTGTTCAGTTTTGTGTGCAGTTTTCTATGTTCCTACTAGTATGTCTTGGTGGCGGATTTCTTTTTATTTGAGATCATATTTTTAGTTTCTAGGTTGGTCTATGTGCTTAATTCTATATTTTTCAATGCATTTGGATTCTTTTCTGGCAAGATATTGCTTCTGGTTTGACTATTTCTAGGTTTTGGGGTAGTTTTGGGCTTACCAGTTGGACATTCTTCTTTTCCGAAGTGGTTTCCTAGTGTGTGGATCTATTTTGGGTCTTGCTTAATATTCCTAAGCCATTGGCTGAACTTCCTATTAATTCGCACTTCTTGGTGGTTCTTTTCATGAGAATTTCCTTTCATTCTTGGGGCCGACCTATTTACATGTTTCATTTTTCGTGCATTGATAAATTTAATCTTTTGTGGCCAACCCAGATTGATGGTATGATGAAAGAATGAGGATCCGGTCAACTAATGAGAGGGAGGGGTGAATCAGTAGATAGAAAACTATATAAACTTTCACCAAACTCAAAAACAACCTCTCAATGCAAACTCTAAACTGAGAAGTTAAACACTAAACTTCAAATGCAATATTACTGATAAGTTAAATCGGTTGACTATAATAACAGACCAACAGTAAAATAAATCTGAAACTCACAAAACCTTTAATTGAATCATTCAAATACTTTATTGACACAAGTAAAACATATTTCAGATTATTGTCGATTAACATAACATATCAAAGTGGATTTAGCAGTTAAGCAATTCAACCATAGTAAACATAGCCACAAAAACATTCACCACTCGACACAATATTTTTGACGTGGAAACCCAAATGGGAAAAACCATAGTGGGGATGAATACCCACAAGTATTTTGAACTCTTCTGAAGTTTGCCCTATTAGGAGCCTAGCCTGTTAAAGCTTTACAAGAAGTCTTGTTAAGAACAAATTCTGATAGGGACCACCTGGTTAAGGGATTGACTATAATGCCCTATTTAGAAGCAATACCCTATAAGGAGTAACCTCGGTAGAGGATTTGAAAACCAAGCTAATGGACCACCTAGTTGAGGATTTGAATAACACTAAGCTTTTTAGAGCTTACCCGGTTAGGGGATTTGACTGTTGTAATTGTTAAAAAATAATAGGGGTTTGTTGATCTATTTGAATAGCACAACAGTTTCTTGTTTATATCCTTTTCATGCTCCTATCTGCCTTTACACGCACTACAAATACATCATCTGGTTCGGCAACCACACTCTCTTACTCTCAACTACAAATTGCCAACTCTTTAACAAAACAACTCATTAACCTTATAAACAAAACAATAGGTCGGTAACACATCGCAAACCTAATTCTCTCATAGAGATTACAAACAAATCGGTTCAAGTATGATCATTGGATTACATAACAATCACTGCACATCATTCAAAATGTTCTCAACCGCTCCTTGATCATCGAACACTATAACTCATCACGTGGTTTACATTACATGCAATGAACTTGCTCATTCCCAAGATAAAAACCGTATCTCTATGTGCCAAAAACCATTTGAAACTCTTCTCATACAACATGCATACGTGGCATAATCATTACTGCTTATCATTAGATCATAAACCAATGCAACAAACTTCATCGATTAGGGTTTATCATATCAATGGGTAGGGTTTACCAGGTGATCTCAATTCTTCTCTTGTAATACCAATTTCTTTCACAAGCTCACCTTATAGTTGTAGTTCCTTTCAGTAGCTCTTCCTACCGGTTAGAAAACAATATTATAATTATCGGTTATAATTGACATCAATGACAACATAACATTTCATTAATGCAATCTTCATAATAATGCCAACAATCTCACCCTTTGGCATTGATGGCAATACAAGTATCAATACCATTGATTGCTATGATTGTGAATAGGAATCTTGGTTTACATTTTACCATGTACTCTCCTTGTCTTCAACTGGTAACTAGCTATAGATCAATCATACAATTCTTCTCCCTCATAATCACATAGTTCTTCCCCCCCTTTGACAACAATGCCAAAGTGAAAGTAAAACATGAAATGTCATTCTTCATTGTTAAGCATCATCAACCTACAACTTGATGCTCCCCCTGTGGAATAACTTCCACTCTACACCAATCCGGCTGAAAAAATTATGTAAGTAGCTTCGGGGCTGATGTAATATACATCATGCTCAATTGACCTCATGGAGGGGTACAACCCCTAGCTGATTTCTAAGATACTCAAAAGTAGTCTTAGGCAGAGGTTTAGTAAAGATATCTGCAAGCTACTCCTTGGTAGAAACATGCTCCAATAACACATCTTTACTCTGCACTTTTTCTCTCAAGATATGATACTTTAATTCAATATGCTTGGTTCGTGCATGCAAAATAGGGTTATTTGAAATATTTATGGCACTGGTATTGTCACATAAGATCTTTACTGGTTCTGAAATATTCAACTTGAATCCTTCCAGAATGTGCCTCATCTAGATAGCCTAGGTACAATTCATATAAGCTGTAACATACTAAGCTTCAATAGTAGACTGAGATATACAACTCTGCTTCTTGCTACTCCATGAAACAAGTCTTTCTCTAAGAAATAATGCTCCATCGGTTGTGCTTTTCCTATCATCAACATTACCTACCCAGTTTGCATCTATATACACCTTCAAATCAAAGTTACCTCCATATGGATACCATAATCCATAGTCAATAGTACCTTTCAAATATCTGAATATCCTCTTGGTTGCTATCAAATGTGTTTCCTTTGGAGTCATCTGAAATCTAGCAACTAGACCAACTGCATGAGCTATGTCTGGTTTGCTGTGAATAACATAGTGCAATTTCCCAATCATTGACCTGTACTCCTTTTCATCAACAAATGTGGCTTCATCTTCCTTAGACAATTTACAACCTATAACCATTGGTGTCCCAATTGGTTTACTGTCACTCATTCCAAATGTCTTTAACACCTCTTTCACATACTTATACTGTGTGATAAAAATACCATTCTTCATTTATTGTATTTGTAAGCCTATTAAATTTTTTATCTCTCCCACTAGAGACATTTCAATATCACTTTTCATTTCATTTGCAAAGTCATTTCTTATTTCATCATTGCCTCCAAATATGATATCATCTACAAACACTTCACTAACCAATATCTTATCTCCTTCAGATTTAAGATATATGTTGTTGTCTTCATTGGTTCACTAAAAACCTGTCTTCATCAAGTGTGAATGTATCCTTTCATACCATGCTCTCTATGCTTGCTTTAACCCATATAGTGCCTTGTGCAATTTGCATACCATGTCTTTTGCATCAGTCAAAGAATAACCATCTGGCTTGTCAATGTATACTTCTTCTTCCAGTATTCCATTCAAAAATATTGACTTCACATCCATCTGATATACTTTGAATCCCTTATATGCTACAAATGCAAGTAAACTCTTGACACCTTCCAGTCTAGCAACTGGCGCAAAAGTCTCACCATAGTCTTCTCCTTCTTCTCGTGCATAACCTTTGAAAACCAATATATCTTTATTTTGGACTACTACTCCATCTTCATTTAGTTTATTCCTCAATACCCACTTAGTACCTATCACATTTTTATTCACTGGTCTGGGTACTAGGGTCCATGTATTGTTCTTCTCAATATGATCAAGCTCCTCCTCCATAGGTTTTATCCAATGATCATCTCCAAATGCTTAGCAATTCTAGGATCAATATTGGAGGTCATGCAAGAATTTTCTCTAATTCTTCTTCTGGTAAACACTCCAGCATCCTTATCTCTAATAATCTAGTTAGGATTATGATTAAGTCTCACATACCTCAGAATAACATGATCATTATCTTTAGGTTCTTCTTCTTTATTATCGTCATCTTCTTATGAACCTACATGTTCTGGTTGAACTAGTACAACAACATTCTCCTTACCAGTTTCAGGTTTCACCGGTTCTGGTTCCAAAATCAAAATGAAAGGATATTCATCCTTTTTCTCCACACTGGTTTCCCCTGAGACTTCAGGATACTCATCCACTCGAACATCAACACTCTCAATAATTCTTAGTGTCCGGTTGTTGTAACACTTGTAGGCCTTACTCTTGGTGGAGTAACCAAGAAATATACCTTCATCACTTTTAGCCTCAAACTTGCTAACATGGTCACCTCTCTTAATAAAACATTTACTACCAAATATCTTGAAATAACTAACATTAGGTGATCTACCATGCCAGTATTCATAAGGAGTCTTATCCTTACCTCTCTTTACCAAAATCCAGTTCATAGTGTAGAAGTTGTGATGACAACTTCTCTCCAGAAATGTTTTGCTACACCTCCTTATATCAACATCATTCTAGAAGCTTCAACAACTAACTGGTTGTTCTTCTCTGCAATACCATTCTGTTGTGGTGTCCTCGGTGTAGAAGGTTGTTGTTTGATACCATTTTCTTCACAATATCTAGTGAATTCCATAGAAGTGGATTCACCACCTTGATCAATCCTCAGACACTTTATCTTCTTACCACTTTTCTTTTTACCTAAGGCCCTGAATGCCTTGAAATTACTAAATTCTTCTCTTTTATCATTTGAGAATGTGACCCACATCATTCTTGAGAAATCATCAGTGAAGATCATGAAATATCTATCACCTTGAATACTTTTAGTCCTTATGGGTCCACAAAGATCTGTATGAACCAAATCTAATAGAAGTTCCGCTGAAAAAGATTTTCTCTTAAAAGTTGAGGATGTCATCTTTCCTAGCTGACATTCCTTACACAGAGCATTAACCGGTTTGTCCAACTAAGGAAAACTTCTCACTATCTTGAACTTGCTCACTTTAACAATGTTATCAAAATTTATATGACAAAATATCCTATGCCAAAGCCAACAATCATCTACTTTAGCAATTAAATAGTTGTTAACTTTAGGATTTAGGTGAAACAAGTTACCTTTAGTCTTCTTGCTGGTTGCAATCAATTCACCTTTTCTCCCATAGATTTTGCACATTCCATTCTTAAACTCCAATGGATATCCTTCGTCATTGAGTTCAAAAACACTCAAAAGATTGTGCTTTAGTCCTTCAACCCAGTAGACATCATCTTCACTACTCTTTCCATTAAGAGAAATAGTTCCCTTACCTTTTACCATGCAGGGTGAGTCATTACCAAATCTCACAACTCCTCCATCAAATTCCTCCAAGGAAAGAAATTTTCTCTGGTCACCAATCATGTGATGTGAACAACCACTATCAATGATCCAATCATCAAAATTATCCATGCGAGAAACTAATGCCTTCTAATTAGATGTTTCCTCTTTAATGGCTACAAAGACAATGTCTTCATTAGCATCACCCTCAGATTCCTCATCAATGATGGCACCATCAACTGTAATTAGACAATCTCTTTTGCCTTTTCCTTTGTAATTCTTTAACTTCTCATGCTTATGATCATTATCACCATTAGGACAGTTAGTTGCAATGTCTCCAATCTTGTTGCATGCAAAACATTTTGAAGGTAATTTATCTCTGTACTTACTGGTACCTCTAGGCAACCGCTTGGCCAACAATGCTTCAAGATAAACTAAACTATCTTCATCATCAACTTCTTTGTTGGATCTAGATTCATAGCTATGACTGACATCTCTACTTTTCCTCATAGATGGGTTAGAAACTGAAGCTCTAAATGCAGATTCAAATTTCTGAACACTACCATCATAACCATTTAATTCAAAAGCAGTAAGCTTACCAATAATGGATTCAAGGGTTACCTTAGTTTTGTCAATAGATTTTATCTCCTGAATGGCTACAACTCGGATAGCATAGACTGGTAGCAGGGTTCTCAACACATTACTAATTACTGTGGCATCCTCCACTTTACCACCATCACTCTTGATCTCACCAACTATCTCTTTTATCCTCTGGCCATACTGTTGTATAGTCTCACCTTTAGCCATCTGCATGTCGTCAAAATTTCCTCTTAGACTCTCTTCTTTGGCAATCTTCACATGCTCATCACCATTATAGATTTCTTCAAGTTTCTTCCATACCTCATATGCAGTCTCTATTAGGTCCCGGAGACAACTGATAGGGGGGGGGGGAATTAGTTGTCAAATAAATTCAAACCAAAAACTTATTAACCAACTTAATGCTTAATACCAGTAAACTAGTTTAGTATGTCGGTAGACAGTGTTAACAGTAAATTGCTATACTGGTAAGGATTAATACATGAAACATAAACATAGAGTCATCCACAACATATGACACCAATATTTGTACGTGGAAACCTTGTAAGGGGAAAAACCATGGTGGGAAACCTTACCCACAATCAGATGATACTACTGCAGATAGTAAGTGTACATAAATGGGGTCTACACATTTAGAAAGGCCAACAACCTAGAGCTCACTGCTCAATCATAAAATGGGAGTCACATTGACTACACTTGGATGGTTAAATCCAATAAGAATGTACTACACAAAATAGCATCTTCATATGCTTGATTCAGTACCAGTGTAAAGCAGATATGCTTCTACAAAAACCTAACTTCACCTTCAAATGATGTCTTCATGTATATCCCTGCTTGATCTCGCATATACCTTCACTTAATTCTTTTTTGCATTCCATACTTGATCTTACAAATAAGATCTTACATTTATACCATACCCTAAGACCAATTTTAGTAGGTTGGCTCTACAAGATATTACAATAAAAACATTTTACATACAATACAATATCCGATGCAATAATTGATTGAACATGTCGGCTTAATGCATTTACAACAATAATAAATCATCTCCATAGCGTGCCATGCTGATCTGGAAAAGATAAACCTGTCGGTGTAACCCTAGATAACCTGGACCTATTTGCCGGTAAAAGAAAATATGCAAATATGAATATACCAATGATTATTTCTTCAAAATAAAGTGTCAACATGGTGTCTTCGATATTACCAAGTGTCTTTCGTATCATTCCAAGTACCGGTGAACAATATACCTTGTCGGTGAACCATATACCAGTAATTGTTGCACAGTTGACTGCTTGCCGGTGAATGTTGTTGGATCTCCAAAGTAGGTGTATTAGTAGGTGTTGACATCAATGACAAAACCATACCAAAATACCAATAGTCTCCAAACCATGAACATCTACATACTCTGTATCAAACAAAGAACTAATAATAGCCTCTAGTGCTTGATTGTTTTCTTGTTGCTCTTTCTTCTGATCATCAGTCATAATCCCACTAAGTGCAACATATTGAGTACCAACATGTTCCCAGTATTGAATTCCTAGACTCTTGATATAAATTTTCATTCTATCACTCCATATTCTGTAGTTCTCTCTATTAAACTTTGGACCTTCTTTCTTCATCATGCTCTACAAGATCTTTACCTCAAGTTGTTAGGCTTAGACCTTAGAGGACTTGAAATGCTCTGATACTAATTGATGGTATGATGAAAGAATGAGGATCCGGTCAACTACTGAGAGCGGGGGTGAATCAGTAGATAGAAAATTGTATAAACTTTCACCAAAGTCAAAAACAACCTCTCAATGCAAACTCTAAACTGACAAGTTAAACACTGAACTTCAAATGCAATATTACTGATAAGTTAAATCGATTGACTGTAATAATAGACTAATAGTAAAACAACTCTAAAACTCACAAAACCTTTAACTAAATCATTCAAATACTTTACTGACACAAGTAAAACATATTTCAGATTATTGCCGGTTAATATAACATATCAAAGTGGATTTAGCAATTAGGCAATTCAACCATAGTAAACATAATCATAAAAACATTCACCACTTGATATAATATTTTTGATGTAGAAACCCAAATGGAAAAAACCACGGTGGGGTTGAATACCCATAAGTATTCTAAACTCTTCTGAAGTTTACCCTATTAGGAGCCTAGCCTGTTAAATCTATACAACAAGTTCCATTAAGAACAAATCCTATTAGGGACCACACCTTTAAGGGATTGACTATAATGCCCTATTAGAAGCAATACCCTGTAAGGAGTAACCTCAGTAGAGGATTTCAAAACCAAGCTAATGGACCACCTGGTTAGAGGATTTAAATAACACTAAGCTTGTTAGAGCTTACCTGGTTAGGGGATTTGACTGTTGTAATTGTTAGAAAACAACAGGGGTTTGCTGATCTATTTAAATAACACTAGACTTGCTTGTTTAGATCCTTTCCATGCTGCTATCTGCCTTTACACATACTGCAGATGCATCATCTAGTTCGACAACCACACTCTCTTACTCGTATTTACAAATTTCCAAATCTTTAACAAAACAACTCATCAACCTTATAAATAAAACAATAGGTCAGTAACACATCACAAACCTAATTCTTTGATAGAGATTACAAACAAATCAGTTCAAGTATGACTATTGGATTACATAACAATCACTGCACATCATTCAAGATGTTCTCGACTGCTCCTTGATCACCACTTCATCGAACACTGTAACTCATCACGTGGTTTACATTATATGCAATGAACTTGTTCATTCCCAAGATAAAAACCATTATCTCTACACACCAAAAACCATTTGAAACTCTTCTCATACAACATGCATACGTGGCATAATCATTACCTCTCATCATTAGATGATAAACCAATACAACAAACTTCATTGGTTAGGGTTTATCATATCAATAGGTAGGGTTTACAGGTTGATCTCACTTCTTCTCTAGTATTACCGGTTTCCTTCACAAGCTCACCTACCAATTGCAATTCCTTTCACTAGCTCTTCCTACCAATTAGAAAACAATATTATAACAACATTATTATTGGTTATAATTGACATCAATGACAACATAATATTGCATTAATGCAATCTTCATGCAAATGCCAACACAGATATGTTCCCAAGGGTATATGTATGGTATTATATAATTATTTGTGGGGTAGTAGAGATCAGAATAAGGATTTAGATTCGTGATTAGAGATTTGGTTGACTCTAAGAGTTCCAGATGGATTGTTTCTGGCATGTTAGCATGTATGTAACCAGTTGATGTTCTATGATGACTGTATGATGATAACCGGTTGGTTATCAAAGGTTCTAAGACAATAATATGATCTATTTATGTAATCTTTCTTTGTTTTATTATTGCTTTTAGTGTGTTACTCTTGTTGCATAAGTCGGTCAGGTCTCTTTTGAGAATTCACCAGTTATGGCTGCATCAATTAGTATCAGAGCTGGTTATGAACTGGTTGGTGGAAGAGTTGGTTGTGAGCCTTGAGGCCTTCCTTTGGGTGGACAGATCTTTGATTGAAGGAAGGTTGCACGTGTGTTCAATAGATTGCCAAGTGAGAGGCAATTGAAACTGGTAGTCAGATCGTCGAGTTGAGTTAGTTCACCAGGGTAGAAGAGGAGATGCCACCTAGAAGGATGAACCCCCAGAGGGTAGAGAAGATGATGAAGGATTTCAAGAATGAGATGAGGAATGAAATCTAGAATGCATTGGTTGGTTTGTAGAGGAATCTGGAGTCTAAGGATGAATATGAAGAAGCTAGGGAAGAGCTTGAGGCGGAAGAGGCTGAAGGGCCGGAAGATAGAAGAGAGGAAATATTTATGAGAGCAGTGGCACAAGCAAGTAAAGTTCATAAAGTGGAGGTTTCAAAATTTTCCAGAATGCTGAACCTGGAGGATCTAATTTATTAGATCGGAGAGTTGGAGGATTACTTTGAGTTTGAGGATGTCAAGGACCCATAAAGAGTTCAGTTGGCACAGACTAAGTTGAAAGAGAATGTTGCCTTATGGTGAAAATAATTGCAGAGAGACAGAGTGGAGAATGGATAAATGAATATCACTTGGTCGAGATAGATTGTTGCAAGATTGAAGGCCAAGTTCATACTAGGAGACTATTAGTTGGAATTGTTTAAGAAGTTGCAGAACCTGAAACAAAGAAAAACAACTATGAAAGAGTATACTAAGGAATTATACAAGGTGATGATCAGATCTGGATATAGAGAGATGGATAGAGAAAAGGTTGCAAGGTACATAAATGGACTTGCATTTAACATTCAGGATGAGATGATCATGTTGAGGGTTTCCATGGTTGAAGAAGCTTACCAGTATGCTTTGAAGGTTGAGGAGAAGGTGAGATGAAGACAACCGAATAACCCTAGAGGAAAGGAGAGATTCAAGGGGAAGATGAGTATAGAGAAGAAGAATGTTGAAGATGAATCAAAACCTAAGTGGAGTAAGGAACTATATTAGAAAACACAGATGAAAGGAAATGGCAGTACCAGTAGAGAATTTTCTGGCAAATGATTCAAGTGTGGAGAAACCGCAAATACATTTTATGAATGTAAGTATAGAATGACAAGAAGTTGTGTGGAAAATGAGGAACTAGAGGGTGAAGTTGCCAGAAATGATTGTGCACCAAGTAAGGAGAATCCCTAATGTTTAGAAGAGTCATGATGGAGAAGAGCAGTGAAGATACTAGACCTACTCAAAGAAGGAGTCTTTTCCAGAATGTGTGCAAATCAAGTGGTAAGTGCTGCAAGGTTATTGTGGATAGTGTAAGTATTGATAATTTGGTATCTGAGGAGATGGTAGTGAATCTTGGATTGAAAAGGATTGAGCACCCTTGTCCTTACAAGGTAAGTTGGTTACAAGATGATCAAAAGTTAGAAGCAAAGGAATAGTATTTGGTGAGTTTTAAATTGGATCTTTTAGGGATGAGGTCTTGTGTGATGTTGTATCTATGAGTACTTGTCATGTCTTGTTGGGAAGACATTGGCATTTTGATAGAGGAGCTATTTATGACTATAGAAGAAACATAATCACTATTGAGAAGGATGGGCAGAAGTTAACATTGGATTCTTTGAAGGAGAAAGAGAAGGAAGTGAAGAACCCGATTCTTGAGAGAAGTGGCAATACTGAGAAACTGGTTGCAAAGGTTAGACCAGAAGGTGGCATGGGTTTGCAGAAGGATCAGATAGATAAGCCTAATAGACAGATAGAATCGGATGATAGAAAGCTTATGGTGACAAACTAGATGAAGTCTTGTGGTAGAAACAAATCAGAGCTATATAAGAAAGAGAGCAGTAAGTAGAGATAATGTGTAGATCTAAAGAAAAGGAAGATAAATAAAGAGAGTCAAGAGTTAGAGAATCTGGTTGAGGTTCCGTAGGAGTTAAGGAGGAGGTTTGCAAATAAGGAAGGTGTTTGGATCAGAAATGAGCATGGGATCTATATCCTAAATCCTTTTTGGTGTTCATGAGTTGCCTCTCATGGAACATCTCTTTCTACTTGAAGTGTCTGATGCAGGAGCATCCCCGATCTATGAGCAATCTTGCATCAACCAAAAATATCTCCTTTCAGTTTGGTTCTTGTTCAGTTTTGTGTGCAATTTTTTGTGTTCCTATCGGTATGTCCTAGTGGCGGCTTTATTTTCATTGCAAATAATATTTTTGGTTTACAGGCTAGTTTATGTGCTTAATTCCATATTTTTAGCCCATTTGGATTCTTCTTTGGTAAGATATTGCTTTCAATTTGACAATTTTTGGGTTTCGAGGCAATTTTGGGCTTATCGGTTGAATATTCTTCTTTTCTTGGCATGTGGATCTATTTTGGGTCTTGCTTAATATTCCTAAGTCCTTGGCCAACCTTCTAGTTGATCTGCACTTCTTGGTGTTTATTTTCCAGAGAATTTCCTTTCATTCTTGGGGCTGACCTATTTACACGTTTCATTTTTCCTGTATTGGTAAATGTAATTTTTTGTGGCCGACCTAGATATGTTCTAGAGGGTATATATATGGTATTATGTAATCATTTATGGGGAAATAGAGATTGGAATAAGGATTTATATTCATGATTAGAGATTTGGTTGACTCTGAGAGTTTCAGATGGATTATTTCTAGTATGTTATCCTGTATGTAACCGATTGACTATCAGATGTTCTATGATGACTGTATGATGATAACCGGTTGGTTACCGAAGGTTCTAAGATAATAATATGATTTATTTTTGTAATATTTCTTTGTTTTATTGTTGCTTTTGTTGTGTTACTCTTTCTGCATAAGCCAGTCAATTCTCTTTTGAGGATTTACCGGTTATGGCTACATCAATATCATATCAACATATTAGTGATTCGATTTATCTATCTATCAAGTCAACCTATCAATCTATCTCACTCGTGATATTTCTATTAAATCTCATTTAGCACTTATCAGTGACTCTCATTTATCATGAGGTTATCATATATCCTATCTTATCAGGCACATAAATTGAGATAATCAAAACTGATCATCAAAAAATCAAACAAGAGTATTTAAATCAATATTTTCATCAATCTGGTATCAAAACGCTAATCGGGATACTCAAAAACCTAACATATTGACCAATTAATCAACATCTATTTGACATCAACATGTCAAAATCAACACTAAACTATCAATCGGGCCCATTATAACCCTCATACTTGACATCAAGATGTCAAATCAACTTAAAATGCCATTCAACAACATCTCAAACACCTAATTTATCCTGAAATGAACCAAAATGTAACTTGAATCCTACAAATACTATGCCATTTATTAAAAGTGCTTGGGTGACAACCCATAGCACTAGATCCCCATGTCGCTGCGACATTGAATCCCTGGAGTGTCAGGCGAAATGCCATGGACGCTGCCACAACACTCGCGGGTGCCAAATACCTAGAACATTGGGCGAACCACCGCAGGTGTCACCACAATGCCCTTGGGCATCGAAACCCCGAAGTGCCAAGAAAAAACATCATGGGCACCATTGCAACACCCCCAAGAACCAAACCCCCAGACCCATGAGCACCACCACAGCGCTCCACGGTGCCACGAACGCCAAATCGAAAAGAAAACCAGTGATTACTTAAAATCAAAATTTAAAAAAAAAAACCCCAAGGGCCACTAGATTTAATTTAAATGCTAGGGTTTGTGTTAAAAACACGAAATTGAAAAATCTAAATGCTAAGTGAAATACCCAAAATGTTTAAATCGCTACAATCATCTAAAATTGATTGTGAACTTACTAAAAATCAACAAAAATGTATGAAGTAGGGTTTTCTCGAGGTGCGTACCAGTGGACCATAGGCTACAGGACGCTCATGACGCCAAGCTCACTCGAATATATGTTGGTGGTAAGGGATCACCATTTCCTCTCCAAAGCAAACATTTCAAATATTAAAATGCACAAACAAATGAGTGGTGAGAATACCTTTTTACTTTTAAAACTTAAAGAGGGGTTAAAGGGTATTTAAGTGGGATGTATTTTCCCATTTCTTTTAAAAATCAAATTACTCAATTAATCAACGTGGCAGGGAAACATTTTCAAAATATTTTTAATTGGGAGATAAAACAGATATGATCTAAAAATTCAAAAACATCCAAAAATCATAAAATCTCAAAATTTAAAAAAAAAAATCATTTTTTTAAAAAATTCCAAACATTAAAAAATCGATAAAAATCATAAAAAACTGATCTGATTCATCTCCCGAAGGGGCATCCTCGCATCGCAATCTAACAATCAGCATCTGGGGCATCATATCAAAACCAAATCCACATTAAATTGAGATTTTTCTTTGAATCAATGCATCATCACACATCGCTTCAAAGAGGGGCAAAATGTATACACCTAAAAATAGTCTGGACATAATTGATTAAATATATAATTATTTAATTCATACACCCTTCCCAATTAATTAAATTCACAATGACTTAGTTAATTCCTCTAAATTCATCTACTTGTAAATTAATCTGAATTAAATAATTTCCCCCTATCAAATTCAATTCTTCTAATCCTATAATTAATTAAACAAATTTAAAGATCTATTGAAATTAATTATCAACTTCCATTTATTTGAATTTCTAAATTCAAATTGGGCACATGTGTCCTAACTTTAACTACATAGCCTAACCACCCCCTAACCTAACCCATTTCACTTAACCCTGGGTCTTACAAATCCTATCCCTTCCCAACTTGCACAATCTAACCTCTTTCTAACCCATTTAGAATGTACACACCCCTTTGAGGATACATAGCACTTTGGCCACATGTCTTCTCCCCTTGGACACTTGCCCTCTCATGAGTAAGATTCCTTGACACTTGTCACCACAGGGATGACATGTGTCCCTCCCTCCAACCTCTTCTCCAACTTCCTCAATCCTGACCATTGATCTCTCCAGATCAAATTTTGATTGCTGATTCGTGCCACCTCAGCTTTGGCCTAGGAAATCCTATAAATACCTCCTATTTTGAGCATCAAACATCCTTTGCATTCTAGACTAATTCCATTGTTACTATAGTAAATTAACATCTCTTTAACATTTACCATGTTTAGTAATTAGATCATTTTAGCATTCTTAGCATAATTTGATCATCATAATCATGATAATATAGCTTACTTTGAGCATTTAGCATAATTATCATAGCTTAACTTGAGATCATTTCATCGTAATATCGAATCATCTTAGAAACATGTAGCTACTCACACCTTGAGTTGTCACTTTGAGGGTCATTTCTTGCTGTCGAGACCCACCTATCAACCTTCAAGGTCATCAAGATTAGAGGAGGATGGAACATTTCAAAGGAGGCTAAGAGTTTGCATTTGTTTTAGTTTTTATTTGCTTCCTATTTTCATATTGTTTCATCTATGTGTTTGTTATTAACTGATACTATTTTTAACCATACACCAACTTTTATATGTAACATAGGATATATATGGTAATGAAATTATGTAATTATAACCTTATTTCTTGAATCCGACTCTATTATTTATATTGTGTAATTTATTATGAAAGTTAATTTGTGTAATTCTTATGGTTTTATTACACTATTACTTTTTAATACCATTTATTAAATTGATATGTTGTATTATTGAAAGGATAGGTTGCACTTATTAAAAGTATTCAACCTAAAAAACAGTTTAAATAGGTATATAAGAAGTAAAATTTAATTTATTTAGTGTTGTAGAGAATTTTGAAAAAAAATACATAATTTAAGTTATGGTTTAATATAGAGTATCCCTCTCTAAATAGTGCTTTATCATCATAGGATGCATATGAAGATAATCTATATTTGTGTAATGAATCTAGATAAATTTACTATTTATATAATTAAGTAATTTTTTATATAAAATTATCTAGACTCTAATTGCATAACAATGTATTGTAAATGGCAACTGAATCTGAATATGAATGACTCTCTCTTGGCACAAGTTCTAGTTTGGGTAAAGCTACCAGGCTTGCCTCTTGAATATTGGGCAGAAAAAATCTTCTTTGGAATTGCAAACTCCTTTGGTGAACTTCTTTCTATAGACCCAGTAACAGCCTAAAAAAGGACACTCACTCATGCTAGGTTTTGCACAGGGACAACCCATAATGCAGATATGGCGGAACAGATAGATTTAGTATCAAATTTGGGAACATGGAAGCAACATATTGAATATGAATCTATTCCCTTTGCCTGCTTCCATTGTTAAAAAGCAGGCCACTAGGCAAAATCCTATCCAACGAAACCGAAGGCAGAATCCAAGCAACCTAAGCCCCATACTGAGAACCAAAGGGTGCCAGAAAAAATGGTATGGCAAGTTAAAATCTCAAAGAATAAAGAAGAAAACTCAAACCATTTTAATCCTATGGGGGAGAAGAAGGAAATGTCCTCAGCTTCTATCTCTAGTCCCCTAACCTAGGAAGCACTGAGTAACGTTTCAACCAAAGCCAACTTTCTGGTTACTTCTTAAACAGGGGAGCTGAAAGATCAGACTGATTGCCCAAATGCTATAGCTAAAGTGGTAGTTGACACTTTTGAGGGAAAGGAACTACAAGAGAAATATGATCAACCTAAGGAAGGAGAGATCCCTGACTCCCAAGAAGAAAAGAATGACTCCTCTCTGCTCATGCCTAGTCTTGATATATAAGAAGCCAAAAAATGTGCAATTTTGGGTTTGAACCTTTCGGACTCAGACCGGGGCTCAAAAACAACTATCATAGATTCAAATGCTTCCAGAACCCCTAATTGGGGTAACAAAGAAGAAATTTCCAAAATCCTCAGCAACCCGGAAGCAGCTCTTGAGACAAATGCTGAGTGGAAAATTCCAAAGCATAGGAATAAGAAAGGAACAACTCCCTCGACTTCTCTTCTAAGGAAATCCAACAAAATAACTCAAGTTGATGTTGGGTATACCTCCTCTTCCCCAAGTCGACCCTCTAACCATATAGTCAGAAACAAGGAGGCTAGCAAGAACATTACAGATGGAACCCAGAAGACTCTTAAGGAGTTAGGAATTGGTAAGTAACTATGAAGATTATTTCTTGGAATATTAGGGGACTCAATAATCCCCATAAGCATGATATCATTAGGAATATGATAAGGGACAGTAAACCTGATATTTTTCTAATTCAAGAAACCAAAATGAGTAAAGAAAAAGTTGAATCTTTGAAGTTTTTCAAAAATGGAAATGTTAGTGGCGACAGTTCTAAAGGTGCTTTAGGAGGCATAGCTACCATTTGGAACCTTAATTCTATCAAAGGTCGCGTTATTATTCAGGATAACAATTTCTCTTGTATCAAATTTGAGCATTTAAAAGATGGTACTTCATGGGTTCTTACCAATATTTATGCTCCCAACACTTTGAAGGCTAAAAATTCCTTCTAGAAAAAACTTATTCAAGCTAGTGACAGCTTCAAAAATCTTAGTTGGTTGGTTATGGGAGACTTCAATACTCCTTTGAGAGAGGAGGAAAAATATGGAGGAAGCCCCCCTTTGCTAGAAAGTAGGTTCACCCTTATGGATTTCATTAATTCTTAGGCTCTCAATGACTTGGAAATTCAGGGATGCAATTATACTTGGACTAATAGGAGAACTGGTAATGATCTTATCCAAGTTCCTCTTGATAGGACTCTCATCTCTGATGACTGGTATAGTCATTATTTATGTTCTTTGTCGGCCCACATTTAGGCTGGATTGGGTCACTTTCCTATCACTTTCATTGTTGACTCCATTAATAGAAGGAGAAACTTCCCCTTCAGATTTGAAAAAATGTGGACCCTTCACCCAGACATCAAAAGTAATATCCAGAAATGGTGGAGCATCCAAGTTGAGGGAACTGCTATGTATAGAGTTGTTAAGAATATTAAAAGTGTAAAGGATAACATAAGACTCTGGAATAAATCCAGCTTTGGGAACATTTTTGAGGCCAAAGGCAAAGTCCAGGAAGACCTTAAAGGAATACAGGCTCAAATCTAGAGAGATGGTTTCAGTACTGTGTCTATTTCTCATGAAAATGAGATTCTCAAAAAATACCATGATATCATTTCCAAAGAGAAAGAGGAAACCTTCTGGAAGCAGAGATCTAGATGCATTTCACTTAAGGAAGGAGATAGGAACACCAGATTCTTCCATATGTCAATGATCAAGCAAAAATTAGTTAATAGGATTACCAAACTAGTGGTGGATAATGGGGAGATGATCAAGGAGGATTAAATTAGGAATGAAGCTAAAAGGTTTTTCTCAAAACTGCTAAAGAGCGATCATAGTTTGGATGGTGAAGCTCAATCTTCTTTTCTTCACAACATTCCTTGTCTCATTGATGAACAAAAGAATGCCTCCCTTTCTTCCATTCCTTTGATTTTGGAAATTAAAAATGTTGTCTTCTCCTTCGATGGTAACAAAGTGCCTAGCCTGGATGGTTTCCCCATGTTCTTTTTTCAAGAATTTTGGGATATTGTCGGGAAAGATGTTTCCAATGGGGTTAAGGATATTTTTGGGGCTAGAAATTTTTTGAAAGAAATCAATGGTACTTTTATTGCTCTCATTCCCAAAACTCAAGGTGCTGACTCTATGGACAAATTTAGACCTATTAGTCTTTGCAATTCCTTTTATAAGATTATCTCTAAGGTTCCAACTTCCAGATTTTTGTCTGTCCTTCCTACTCTTATTAATCACCAACAAAATGGTTTTGTCCCTGGATGACAAATTCTTGACTATTATAACTGTCCATGAGAACATCCACTCTCTTGTTAAAGCAAAGAAGCAGGGTCTCATCCTCAAGCTTGATTTCTCTAAAGCCTATGATAGGGTTGACTGGTCTTTTCTCATGAAGGTTCTTATGTCTTTTGGTTTCTCCTCCAGAGTTTTGGATCTCATCACCCAGCTTATCACCTTTGCCTCTTTTGTTGTCCTTGTCAATGTTTCCCCATCTCCCTTCTTCCAATCTTCTAGAGGTCTAAGGCAAGGGGATCCTATTTCCCCCATCCTCTTCATTATTATGGCAGAATGTTTTGGAAGGACTATGGAAAATATGGTTTTGCAAGGCTCCTTTAAGGGTCTCCAACCTTCCTCAGTTGATCTTGTTTGTTCTCATCAATAGTTTGTCGATGATACTATTATCATGGGGGAATCTAGTATCTCTGAAGCTAAAATCTTGAAGAGTACTCTTTGTAAGTTTTCCTCTGCTTATAGTCAACTAATTAACTAGACAAAAAGTGAATTTTTTTTCATCAATTCCCCTGAGAGAAGACAACAGAGAATTAGTAGAATCCTGGAGTGTAGGATTGCTGATCTTCCTACTACCTACCTTGGTCTCCCCATGGGTACTGCACCTCCTGACTCCTTCTAGATTTCTTTAATTGACAAATTCCATAAAAATTTAGTTGGCTGGAAAGGAGCCCTCTTAAGTCAGGCTGAAAAGCTTCAACTTCTTAAAGCTTCTCTTCAAAGTATTATGATTTACGCTCTTACTCTTTTCAGAATTCCAGTTAAGTATGTTGATGCAATCGAGAAAATTCAGAGAAGATTCCTATGGTCTAGGGTTGAGGACAAGAAAAGAATGTCTTTGGTGGCTTGGGACTAGGTCTGTAGATTGAAGAGCCAAGGAGGTATGGGCCTGAGGAGAATTCGAACCTTAAATGAAGCTCTCTTGTCCAAACATGTCTGGAGAATGTTTCATTTAGATACCGAATGGTGTAAATTTTGGCAAAGTAAGTACTCTCTTCAGTCCTCCTCTCTTTCTCTTTTATCAATTCAGATCTTAGTATTAATGGATCCCACATATGGAATCATACCTCTAAATGCAAAGAAAGTATAGCCAAAGGAGTGATCTGGAAAGTTGGAAATGGTAGGAAAGTTAAATTCTGGGAGGATCCTTGGCTTTTTGATAAACCTTTGTTAGAAATCAACGAATGGGCCCCCCATGCTCCCTCTTGTATTAGAACTTTTGGCTCCTTAGTTACTGAGTACTGGACTGGTAACAATTGGCAGAATATTGAAAGCATCCATCCAAGCCTTTCTAAGCTCAAGATCCATCTGTTTGCGGTCTGGTTGAACAAAGAGGTAGACTCCCTAATTTGGAAATATGAGTCCAAAGGTACTTTAACTATTTCCTCTATGCATTGTATACTGTCCCTGTTAGGGATCCCATAGATACTGAGAGGGGGGGGTGAATCAGTATCTAACTAGTAATTAGATTTCTTAACTTAAAACATGCAGAACATAATATAATAGTGTATTGGTATGCAAGAAATAATGCAATAAATAGAATCAAAAACATCCACATGAAAAGCACACCATAACACAAGATGTTAATGAGGATACCCGGTGTGGGAAAAACCTCGGTGGGATTTGTGACCCACAATATTCACTCACTGGCCAATAAGAGAATATTACTTACAATAGGGGCTGCACATGCAGGAAGGCCAACTGCCTAGAGCTCACTGCTCAATGGGAAGTCTCACTGACTTACAATAAGGATTATACAAATCCAATATCTTGTACTGCTTTACAATAGCATCTTTAATGCCAGATTCAGTACCAGTTCCTGCTTTGTTCTTTACATATACCCCTTAACCTATATTTCGCACAATAGGTCTGCCTAATATTTTCCTATATGCTTCTGCTCATCATCCAAAATGTCTACAATGATCTCTTTTATATATAAGAGTCATTTTACAATTTGCCAAGTTGGCTTACACATTTTTACAATAATAAACAAAATATAATATAATAAAATCTTGTCGGCCTCTTTGCCGGAATACTTTCTTTCTTTTGTGTCGGTGTCGGTGTCCTAAGTGCCGGTCTAGAGTGTGATATGTTGATGCCGGTATAATGCCTTTGCCAGTGCCATAAGATTGCAATGTTGTCATCAATGAAAAAACCTTCAATCACATACAATGTCTCATTGGAGTGTGCATATGCCAACAATCTCCCCCTTTGGCATTGATGGCAACACTCATGAGAAATTTCAAAAAGTATCCAAAAATGTGTAGTCCAAAAATGTTACCAAAAAAGTGAGAGCTCCCCCTGAGCATATGATTCCTATGATTTGAATTTTCTCATCCCACTACTCTACCTTTGGCATCAATGATGAAGGTTGTCAAGATGTCAGTAGAGTTTGTGGTTTCAACCTTGTAGCTGGGTAGTTATAATTTGAAAAAGATCTCCCAAAATCAAGTTTATACTATCCATAAACTTCTTGCTATCCTTTATTGTTGTCTCTGTTCTCTTCACTGTACCAGTGAGATGTTGCAAATGCTCTGCCAGTGTTTTGCTTCCCTGTATTAGTGCTTCAAAAATTTCCTTCCGCAGAGATGCTAGATAGTCCAATCTTGGACTTAGTTTTGATCTCAAATGTTTTGCCTTACTTATTATTCTTTCTTTCTCTCTTTCCAATTTGAGTAGTTCTTCCTCAAAATTTGTTATCTTCTCCTCAAAAACTAATAGTGTATCAGGTGAGTTGACAAAATTGTCTACAAGTTTATTGATCTCATCCTGTACCTTGCTCATTTTCTTGTCAATATCTACAGTCAAAAAGTTTGTTTTATAGGTATCTTTGTACAAATTTTTGTACTCTTTCAACAAATTACATAATTCTGGTAGAAGTGTGTCAAAATCTCTATTACACTTCTTTATTTGCTCATCAAAGGATTTTTGTTTTTCAACTTCTACTTTATACTTTACTGGCTCTTCTTTTATTTTCTCAATGTTTTCTGAGATATATTTACATAGTGTATCCAATTGTCCTAAAGAATTTTTATTATCTATATTATAGTTAGGAGCAATTACCTTCAAAATTGGTATGGTATCATCAATTGCTTTGTAAGCCTATGAGTTGCAGTCAGTTATTTTCTTGATAGAATCAAGTAGTGCCTCAGTCACATTGGTTGATTTGAAGCTTGATGATGAATCAACAATCTGAGTATCGGTGGAAGTAACCAAGCTTGTTTTGACCTCTGGTAGGTCTGTTTGTGTTTGCATTTCTTTAAGCAATGGTTTTTCACTAGTTGTTGGTGGTACTGTTTCCTTATGTACCGGTTCTTGTTGTTGTTGTTCTGGAGCCTTTAGCTCTGTTTGTTTCTCTGTATTTTTCATTTCCTCAGTCACCGATATATGAGTTTCCTCAGTCACCAGAGGCTCACTAGCCATATCTGTCTTTTCTATTGTATCTTTGTCTACTACTATGTTGATCTTCTAAGTATCAACATTCACAGTATATAGGACTTCAGGATTAGGATTATTATCCTCTACATCCATACTCTCGGTTGTCGATTGATCTTCAGTAGTTGTTGAATTTACTGGTGGAGTAATCAAAGAAGGTGGGGGTAAGTTGTCTCTAACTTTGATACTAGGTGGTCCACCAACTTTTCCTTTCCCCTTGTCTTTATCTTTCTGATAAACTTTTATGGGTTTGGGGTTCTTGTATTCTTCTTGTTTTTCTTTCTCAACCAGGAATATATCCCATCCATTTTTTGTTTCCTCTGTCACCTCATTAACTCTTCCTACCATTAAAGCAACGTGCCAGTGTGCAGTAGAAAATACTGTCTGGTTGGCTTGAGCAATTAGGTCATCAATTTCTTGTGGAGAGTTTACCGGATATACAACAAGTAACTTTTCAATTTTTATTTTCTTATCCAATTCTATCACTGCTTGTCTTCTTGCCTCTAGTCTTTTGAATAATTCATCTGGTATTTCATTGACTACTTCCATCAAAAATTTATTGTACATATCCATGTGCAATATAACACTGTGTTCAACTTGCTCTTTTTCATCAGTTGTTAGAGTGTCATATATTTTCTCTATATTCTTCAATTTACCTTCCTCTGTGATTTCATTCAGTAGTATATCAAGAGGGGACAAGTCTTTGTTTTTCCTTTTCTTCTTCTTGGGTGTCAGTTTCTTCTTTGGTGTGGCCTTTCTTACCAGAGATCTCACTGCTTGTTGCTTTTGCCTTGTCCTCCTGGGTGAGAGTGTGGTTGCTGGTGAGGGATCTCTTTTTCTTACAACTCTTTTGAAAGTTGTAGGCATGTAACTTCCTGAAGAAGTACCTACCGGTGATAGGTGAGTTTCAAGCTATGGAGATGCTAACTCATCCTCTGTTATGCTAGTTTTCTTCAATACATTTTCTTTGATGGCTTTTGCTTGTCTAGACCCTTTCCTTACAACTGCCTCAACCTTTTTCACCCTTTTCGTTGATTGAATTTTTCTTTCAATGTTTTTTGCACTACCAAATACTTATTCTTTAGGTTCTCTAGGGGCTTCTAGAAGTGCTTTAGCATATGTTTCAACTATGTGATCATCTATTTCATAGCCCATCTCGGTTACCCAAATTGTCCTTGGGATGACTGCTTCCATCCAGATTTCATCTTTCTTGATGACAAAGCATATTTCATCTTTGTATTTATCTACAATCTTCTATGATAACCTTATTC